>NW_020799125.1:2937342-3038814 GCF_003259725.1 Athene cunicularia
GGGGGGGGGGAACCTTTCATTATTTTTTACTTCTTTATGTATAAACCAGATTACAGAGAAACCTGACACAAACACCAGCTTTATTGGCTCAGCTTCTTAAAAGTCAAACAGGCACCTCTCGCATAGGGGAGACGTTAAAACTATTTTAATATCATGCCATTACTGGTATTTTTCTTGTTGAAATGGAAAACCGTCTTGACTTACTGCTTTAAGAGCAATACACAAAACTGTTCTGCGTTTAAGCAGTCAAAAGCATTTGTCTCCTTAAACAAGACATTATAATCATTCCTTTTGTAGCTTACTAAAATAAGATTCCAGAAAAACTCCTCGCTAAATAAGGATAAACAAAATGGTGGCTTGATCACAGCATACCGCCAGAGCAATCACACTTACAATCTTTGCACTGATAGCATATTTAGCAATCTCAGTTACAATTACTTTGGTCTCATTTCACAGTACCCTCAGGATGATGATTCTGAGGATGTTAGAGAGAAATTAGGAACTGTTTCCAGAGGTACGACCACAACTCAGCAACGCAGACTAAGGAACAAGAAAAGTCAACAGAAGTAATTTTACAGGAACATATTCTTGAGCAAAATCTTCACTTTTTAAAATGCTTACTTGGGAGCTTTCTTTATCGATATCTACCTGGAAGAACATAAGTTGGAGGGGTTTCTGCAGAATTTGTGAAATGAAGCCACAAGGCTGCATTATAAGTGCTAATACCAATCGATGTTCCTAATGTTTAGTTCTTATTTTTATGACATATATATTTGCCACTAGTAAAAACTGCAGAGTCCCAGGTTCCCATGTCTAATTTTTGCCCTTTCAAATAAACTCTTTCCAGTCTGGTAACCTGATGGGAAGTTTGGAGCATGATTTGTGAAATCAGATCAGCGCAACAGCTCTTACTTCAGTAATAGTAATTTCCGAGATCAACGAAAGCAGATACACGTTTTTAAAACAATTTTAAAAGTGAAAATAGCCTAGCATCATACTTTTCTTAAGCAAAATATTAAAATGTAAGCAAAGAAGTCTGAAGAATGTAATCAAAAAGAAACACCTTCTTTGACATTAGAAATGCTCTGAACTGCTGTCTGTGTTGTTTCATCATTTTTTCCATTAAATCAGACACTTCTTCTAAATCAAGCCCTTGGGGAGCAAGAGACAAAAGTGATGAGAATGCAGTGTGTGAATATAAAAGTAGAGCATGTGTTTTATAACTAACTCTGTTCAGAGATCAAGGAAGATGTCACTGTTTATAGCCATCAGTAAAGAATCAATGTAATTATATTTGTAGTATCAATTCAGGTCATTATTCTAATACATACACCATAAAGCCACAACTACAATTTACATCTGCATTGAGTAAGTGCATTTACCTCTTAACCTTATGTAAAAATCAAACCAAAAACCTCTTCTCCTTTCCCCCCTACACACCCTCATTATTTTAATCTTGAAGCAAGATGTAGTTTAGCCACTCATGTTAGAAATTTGCAACTAGATTTGCTCTGAAACCTCTGAGATCTGGGTTCAGGAGTGAAACCAGAGGACCAGGTCTTTAAGCCTTTGGGACCTGGATGCAGTAAAAACCTTCATCATGGGGAAAAGAGAAGAAATCCCAGATTCAGAGCAATTCACGCTTCAAAAAAAGTAAACGTGCTGCACCAGGATAATTTTTGTCCTTAGGAACACAGCCAATGCTGGCTCGTTACTTTTTGGGAAGGTTGGATTTCAGGGGAAGTGGGATGTGCTCTTCTGGTGCACTGTTCAAAAGCCAACCGCTGCTGCTACTAACACCAAAATAAACTGTGCACAAGAAAAATCATCTGACAGCCCTTAATCCTCCCTCTGTGGCTCAAAAAACTGTGAAGGTTAAAATTACAGATATTTACACTATAATATTTTTGCGGCAATGTCAAGGATCCATTGAGATGAACAAGCACTGGATTGTTTCAGCCTGTCTGCACACTCACACACAATTTAACAGTTAATGTGACTTTGTAGTCATCTTTGCAACTGTATAAGCTCGTGTCTCAACTTAAAAAAAAAAATAATAACCCCCACACATTGCAGCAGGTTCATTCAGTATTTACCTATTGTCAGCCTCAAACTTGAATCCAACTAAAAAATTTATTTTGCATGTGAGTCTAGTTCCTTCGAGAGCCCAACACCATTGGTCGTGCAGAAAAATTACGAGGAGATAAAAATATTCTTGTAAACTTAGAAAGCACTGCAAATCTGTGGCATATTTTATCAAAATTGAAGGGCAGAGAAGATTTACTTGTTCAAGAAGCCTCCAACTTTCTGGCATTCAGAGAACCTTCCTGCAGTTTCAGAATGGAGACACTTACCTAGAAAACAATAATAGAAAAAAAAAAAAAAGACACATTAGGCAGAGCAAAAAATGGGAAAGTTTCGCTTTTAAACTGATGAAATTGCATTGGACAAACTTTCATTATAGGTTATAATTACATATCACAAATAATTTATTATACCAAGGTTTCATTGATAAACAGATATCAAGTATTAATACAGCATTAATGCATATTTTTCAGAATGGCTAACCAATTTCAAAAAGTTCAACAAAACTGGAAATTGCTGATGCTTATCACAATTTTCAGCGGGGATTTGTTAATACGCGCAATTTAGGTTTAATCAACCCCTTGTTCACCAGCTGGTAAAGCAAGTCCCAAATCCAGACTTCTACAAATCCATATACACTAGGCAAGGTGATAGCAAAGTAAAACTTAAATATTAAGGTTAAAATTCAGGGTGCAACCCAATTCAGTCATTTTAAAGCACCAGCTCCACTTGTGGAAGCCTTGTCCCAGCAATGAAGATCAGCACGCTCAGAAACAGCACCCGGAGCAAAGACTGAGCATAATGAGGTAGAGTACAAAACAAAAGAAAACTCACTGTAAAGAAGAACAGGGGAGAATCTCATGGGTAGAAAATGTATAAACTAGTTTTAACTATCTGTCAAATCTGTTTATTGTTGCTATGGTCTGGAAAGAGCTTCCCTGTAATGTCAGTTAGTGTGGACATTTCATGTGCCCAAAGTATCTTGTGATTAGAGCTGGCAGAAACCTGGGAGAGGAGCTCAGCATCTGTGGCTTCCACGCATTAATCCTCCTATTCCAGACAGAATTTTAGCAGAGACTTTAGTCCTAGTGACTCAGCTGGACTTAAGCAGATACATAAAGTTGAACGTCAGCTTAAGGGCTACCTGGAAGCGAAGTCTAATGGTTGACATCACTCCCATGCATCTGTCCTCCAAACAAGCTAATATTTCCAAGTTACAAAAAAAAAAAAAAAAAAAAAAAAAAAAAAATGCTTTACAGACCTTCCAGTCTTACAGAGTGCAATTTATAAAGATTAAAGATTAACATTTATAGAAAAATGCCTTTCCCTAATACTGTAGAGATGCCATAAAAAGTAATACTTTTCATTATAATACCACTTTATGGTACATGAGAGCTTTAGTACCCCACAGGTCTTTTCCTTCTCAGTATCTGGAGGGGAAAGAACACAGATTGCAAAAAGTATATGCTTCTTTCTTTCTTTCTTTTTCCAGCTCAGCAAATATATATCATTACTTCAGTCCCTTCAAGGTGAGCTTTGTTGTGAAGAGAGATAAGGCCCAAAGCAGAGGCAAGATATGAACAAAATTGGTCGTTTTATATGCATTTTTATCTGTTTTGACAATGTAGAATTTTAATGAAGGAATGCTACAAGGATTCTGCTCTGAAACAAGCAGTTTAATTCTCTCTGTAATTCAGAATGCAAGTTTAAGTAATGACTTTATAATTCTTAATTATCATGGAAGAATCCTTTTTATGTTCTCTTTTGCTTTATTACTCCAGTATATCCTATCAGAAATTTAATTTTCATTTTCAACTCAGGCAATAATATTTTTCATTATTTGGCAAATAAAAAACATTACAATGAACAAATTAGAGAGGGGCACATGCATGAAATGGCATCATCTAGAGAATCTTTGTTTCAGTTTTGCATCCAAACAACTTTTACAATTTTGCAGTGGTTGTAACAAGTGGATTTCAGCCTTTACTCTCTCAACATGACAGCTCTCCACCCGGCATCAGTGACAACGGCCTGTACAGCCACCTCCTAGACCCATCTACGTATTCACTGGTTTTCATGCTGCAGTATAAGGGATTCACAACCACTGTATCTATCTCTCAGTGAAAACAAAACAACAACAAAAAAACCACAAATGGAATTCAGAGCATGCTGGGGATGGCTGACTGGGTTTAGGAAGAGTGTAGAAGTGACAGGATAGGTTTACAGCTGGGTCAGTGGGACAAATATTTTACAAAGCCTGTTCATATTTTGGCTACAAGGGATGTTGGGTACCCGATACAATCTACCCTGATTGTGAAGGCAGTTGGATTTGGGCAGACTTGCTTTCAAAAACTGGCTCAGGTTTTCCTCTGTTCTACCCTCTTGATAAATCCTACAAACACTGGCAACTAGTTTGTAACCATTTGGTGGAAACTCCAGTAGACAATCTACCGTGAACACCTCTTCATCTCTGCCCGTGTAGAAATTAGATGGAGTTTAGTACAAACAGTCAAAAAAAAAAAATAAATCTCAGAACTAATTTTCTGCTATATGTATTCGTATTTTTATATAATTTTGGCACTTGTCATCAAAATACCACGCTCATAAAAAATAGATTTGCCTCCTATACAGATGATCTATTACCACCAGAGCCCGTGTTATTTCCTCAGAAGAAAATGAAAAGCTCCATTTGAAACTCACTTAGCAGCTGGTTATTCTGCATTTCATACAGAAAGCAACACTCGTAAAGGTGAAAATGAATAATGATACGTTTGTGAAGTCACAAAAATTCAGATGCAAGATTTATCCAGAGCTTTGATACTCCAATCGTCTTAGAGACTTTATAAAATAATGCTCTGCGCGCAGTGAAAAAAAAATAAATCCATTCCACCCACCATATGAAACTGAAGAAAGTTCACCTTACAGAAGAAAAACAAATTAAACTGAAACTAGGAGGCCTAGCAGACCTGTAATTCATTAGGAGCAGCCCTTAAGTCCCTCGGGAACAGACTCATACACTCCGCAGAGCTGGGAAATGTGGAGTGAGAGGAAGCCAAGATTGGAATCAGCTGAAAACTTGCAAATCCAAAGAATGGTTGTCTTGTGTTTAATTCATTTTGACACTCTGGTTCTCTTTGGTAGTTGTCTCCTCCCTTGTTCTACACCCAGAAATTTTCCCTACTCCTCTCTCCTCCTCAGACCAAGCCCCCTCCTCGCTTCACAGGTTGTTGTTGTTACCCCAGGGCTGCCGCCTGTCCAGCCGCCCCTCAGCTCTGCGTGGGCCACGTACCCCCCAGCCCTGCCCACCTGCACCCCATCCCTGCGCGGAGAAGCCACAGCTCCCTTTTGTATTCTCACAGCACCCGAGTGCCAGGTCCCTGCAGGGAGAGGCCATGCCTCGCTGCCATTCTGCTGGTGCCCAGGTGAGACACGGCTGTTCCGAGTCCTGCCCAGGCTGAGAGCAGCGAGGCGGGAGGATGGCAGAGGGCTCTGAGCCCCACCAGCCCTGTGCCATGTGCCCGACCAACCCTTGACCTGCGGTGACACCGCTTGAAGCCAGGTCCAATCTTTCTGGATGCTTCTCCTGGCATTTCTGTGGTGCTTCGTGGTCCTACCAGACTGCAGAGAATTAGCTCCAACACCTGGGTCTCATTAACACAGAAAGTCAAAACACCCTACTCTGCATTACAATGGAAGAAAAAAAAAAAAAAGGCAGAGGAGACTCTGTCTTCCCTTCTCTCTGAATGGACTTCAGCAGATTTAGCTCCCTGCTAAAGTAACTGAGGCTGTCAGAAGCGAGACAAGATCCCAGAGTAATGGTGTAAGAGTAACAGCATCAAAAGCAAGTGCAAGCTGTTGTGGTTTGTAGAAAAATTCTGTTCTTGACAAATATTTTGCCCCATCTTTACAGTTTATAAAAAGGACTCAGGTGCCACGTTCAAGATTTTTCTTCTTCAACAGACCTTGACCACAGACTCAAGAGCGAAAAAATAAACACATCCTTGTCCAGCAGAGAAGCTGCTATGCGTGAAGTTTTATTGAGACAAGCCCCACCAGGAAAAGAAGCTGTGTGGAACACAGCAGGCTTGGTCTGAGAATGCCTGTGATAAACATCTGAGCTGAGTTTACAGTCCAAGAGCAATACAAATGGTGCTGAACACCGCTCTGAAATACGCCCGGTCTAACTCAAACTCGTCAGACTGAAACCTTGCATGAGGATTTGTGTGCAGCATCCAGGATTACCCACGAGATGACAGGAGCGTTCACAGTTTGGGGTGGATTGCTAAAGCAGTAAGGCAAAGTTTAACAGGCAGGGACAGGAAAGCTTTTGGAGTCCAGACACACACAGCAGAAGGGCTGTGTATGGAAGACACGATCCCCTAGCAAAGGCTCATATTACTCCTTTATGTACGTACAATACAGAAAATACTAGTTGCATTGTAAATTTTTAATGCATCGTGTTCACAGAATTTCTTATTTTTGCTAAAAGGGAGCTTCTAGGCAATGTTGCTGCCTGTACACCTTGAAACACACAATCTCTTTTTTAACAACTGCAATGAACTGGATGGTGCACGTTAAGAAAGTCTGACTGCGTCTAGCTGCTGGGATAAAATAGGTCACGAGAGCAGAATACAAGGAGACTAACTCCCACAACTGGAGTAACATCTAAAACCACTGTACCCTGTATTTTTCAAACTGTCCTTCCATTAAAGCACCCAGCTCAGACAAGAACAACAGAACCGCATGTGACGCAGCAAGAAGGTGTTCTCGCATGTGAAGTAGGTGATAAAAGCACCGGGGGAAAGCAAAGCTTTCAGGCAACTCGTTCTCAGCCAAAAGGGAATCATCCTCTGAAATGAAATGAAATGATGGGGACAAATGTGGATGGGGTCAAGAGGAATGATCCATATTAACCGCTCCCATGTCTGAAATGCGTGGAGCACACATCAAATAATGAGAACATATACAGATGTTTGAATTACACTGAAAGTATGTTCCTCCCAGGAAACAAAGCACAAACTAACACATTCTCTAAAGCTGCAATGACTTGAGGGAAAACAAATACATCTTAAACCAATCTAGTTCTAACTCTGTAAATTCTTGTTTTGTAATGGTAAAGGCTTAGCAACCATTAAGAAAAAAGTACTTGGGATTTGTGTGTGTCCTGAAGGATCTTCAGTCCCCAAAGGACAACCTGTACCAAGACAGGGTGAAGTCTAAAAAAGGGCCCCATTCGAGCAGCAATGCACTTTTGTCTTCTGAGGAAGATAATAAATGAGCTCAGAAGCATTTCACTACTTTATAAGAAGTGACATTTTACACGTAATGCCTGATTAATTTGTCCCTGAACCGGATAAAGACTTCTGGTCAGAAATGGGTCAGGTTGACCAGAATTAGCAATTAGGAAAAAACAGGGATAGGAGGGATGAGTGAAAACTGCAACATCATTGGGTATCAATGCCACGCACTGTGTACTCCTCCAGAGACTAACAAACTGCTTAAGACTTACAAGACCACAATTTTCTACCTAACCTCCCCCCAAAAAATATTTTTTTGCCTAAAGAAATATTAATTTTTCAACAACCCATTTAGAATTTAAAAAGGTAAAAAGAGGAAAAAAAACCCCAACACCTGTCAGTCACTAAACCCACAGCAGTCTTTACTACTACACCTTGGAAGACATCCTCCCAACTAACACGCACATGTAACAGATACCTTTGAAATACCACACTGACATTCTGCAATAGCTACTCCAACTGATCCCCTAGAGATAAATGCTACAAAAACGAGCTAAATTATAATGGGACTCTCTATAGCAGGGCAACATAACATACAATTACTGTAAGCTAGCCCTGAGGCATTTCACAGGGAGATGAAAAAAAACAGCCTGCATTTAAGTATTTAAGAGTTTTTCTTAAAAGGAAGAAAAGCAGCAGCTCATTTTCCTGCTCCTTCCAAAGCCAGCAGCATCAGGCTGTATTAATTACATTGTAGGAGGAAAACTGAATGATGGGATTCCCTTTGCAAGGGACAGGTTTGCTGGACGTGGCACATGCTGTTTCCCTCTCCTATGACCAGAAAGAAGTACAGTGCAGTATTGCCGCAGGTCGTTAATCAATGAGACAGGCCAACAGAAAGCGGAGTGAAATCAGTTACTCCATTAGGCCAGCCAGTGATCACGCTCATTTTGGAGTAACTTCATGTGGTCTGCAGAAAGCGCTTCTCTAGAGACCACTGTGAGGACCTTGAATTATCCCTGACACCATCCCGTTGGTGTCTGCCCCTTCATCACAGACACGCTTTGCAAGACATCCAGAAACAGCCCGTGCCTGAAGCGTGACAAAATGGATGGCACTCGGCTATTTATGTCACTTGGTGGAGACTTGACAGCTCATCTCCTAACATTAAGGGAAACGGCAGCCACCCAGGTGGCTGGGAAGACCAGGCAGAACTTTAGAACTGGGTCTGTAAAGGATTAGTCTCCACTATGACAGAAAATCTTGTAGGACAGAAGTATTGATACAGATTAATCTCTTAATAAAAATCTAATTTAGTTGTTTCTCCTAGAAGAGCTGTGAATTCCTGCTCCCACCCAAACATGAAATGCTCAGTTATTAAACTCAACTGGCTAATTCTCTGTTGGTACAGACTTCAGTCTTGTTCAATAATATCTCCAGCATCACCTTAACAGTTGAGCAGCCAACTGTGAAAATAGTATTCCTCGTTGGTACTGCCTAAGCAGAAAACAGTGTTTATCTTTTTTGGTTTTTTGTTTTTTGTTATTGGTAAAAAGGAACTTATCTCTATGATAAAGATCAACCTGTGTCTAGACAACCACCACAAAGTCTCTACTACACACCACGTCGCATCATTACGTGCACAGATGCTAAAAGCCTGGTTTTGAGAATATTAGGCAGATACAGTATTAAATACCTTGTTCACATCTATCAGAAAAGAATGCCAAACAAGGCTCCGGAACACATGGGCAAAGCCATTCTGCTTTGTGTTTAAAGCAGTGACAGAGCTGGCTGAGATTACAACTTCATGTAGTTCTACTAGTGCCTCACTGGGACCTTCTGACCCTTGGTTCCTGGAGCACACACACTTTTTGTCAGAGACGTAACAGAGGTATTCAGGGTTCCTCCCAGTCCAACCAGCATCATAGAGAAATGTGGCATCAGGAAGAGCGAAGGCAAGCAGTTAGTGCTCACACTGACAAACCAACCCGAGGGCGTACAACAGGGCTGGAGCAGGCAGGAAGCCAGCTGGTGTCTCATTTGCCAAGACCCCCAAAAATGCAGATTAGATTGTGCATCTGAAACTTCAAGCCATCATCAGCTGTCAAGTAAAAGTGCTTGGGAAGGATATGCCAATTCACCTGGAAACCACAGCACTATACAGAGAAGCCAGAATTATATTTGGTGACCACGGCACTCAGCAATCACAGATGCCGGCAGGTGAGTTTATCGATGCTGCAATTAAAAAGCGGACCCAAGAAGCGCACACTTGTGCATGTCAGCCAAAACCAAACAAGAGAGGGGAAAAAAAGAAAACTAAAAGGGCAAAAATCATTAAACAGAAAATCCAAAAAAGCCTCTGGTCCTTAGAATTAAGCTGATTCCTCTGTTTTTCAGGAAGGAGGGAAAGAACCAAATTTTAAAATTGTGTTGCTGAAACATGCATCCCCTGAGTCCACAGGTGCTCACTTCACAGCTAAAAAATAAAACTCTTGCCAAAGTTATCACATTAAAAATGAATCTTGCCAGTTTATCCTCTATAATTGAGCTTCTCTTTGGGAGAGAGCTATAACTGCAAAGAATCAGTCTGTGAAAAAACATTTACAAAGACGGTAGCATTAGCACAGATATCTGCTACTATTTCTTAAAAAGAGGACTTTACTGCAGAGATTGCCACCACAGAGAACCTAAGAACAGAAAAAAATCTTCCCTACTTAAAGATCTGAAGATGAATTCAAATCTCTGTGATACCTTGTAAAGTAGCAGCATCCTCCTCAGGAGCTATTTTATGTAGAAACAGGCTTTGATGCAAGAAGAATTAAAAGGACAATATTAACCAGAAAAATTAGATACTATTTCATCTCATTGTCTCAAATGGTGCCATTAGCAGCACTTAAAGTAATGATAATTCAAGATTATTTTAATTATGTTTCAAGCTATTTCAGGGTACGCTGATGAAGGACAGGGATAAAGCAGCTCATTGTGGTGGGCACTGTCAGCACTGCCCAACAGCCCACATCTGGGATGCAGATCTGAACTAACGCTCTGTGCTGTCAACTCCCTGTTGACACCTCTAACTCAAGGGCTGTCAACTCCTAGCAACTTGGCCAAATTCCAACTGGATAATTAGACTGTGTCTAAAGTGCTTATTTATTTCTGGAGTTTTAGTTGGATAAACATATACATTTTATTTTCTGAACAGTCATGAATGTTGCTGAGCACTTTTCAGTACTTAGACAGTTTACACTGCAGTTGACTCGTACTGCTCTGGGTCGAACCAATTCTAACATGTTCCCACTCTATGCCGGCTAATTGTCCACAGATTTTATCAGCAGAAATCATGGCAGTCCAGTGAAATTCTGCTGACTGGGAAAGGGGAAACAGGAACACTCAGGGAACTACAGGCCAGTCAGCCTCACCTCTGTGCCTGGCAAGATCATAGAGCGGATCCTCCTGGAAACTGCTGGGGCACATGGAAAATAAGGAGGTGACTGGTGACAGCCAACATGGCTTCACCGGGGGTAAATCCTGCCTGACAAATCTGGTGGCCTTCCACAATGGGGTTACAGTGTCAGTGGGTAAGAGAAGAGCAACTGATGCCATCTACCTGGACTTGTGCAAAGCATTTAACAGTCCTGCACGACACCCTTGTCCCTAAATTGAAGAACCATGGATTTGATGGATGGACCACTCGGTGGGTCAGGAATTGGCTGGATGGTCACACTCAGAGAGTTGTGGTCACGGCTCAATGTCCCAGTGGAGAGCAGTGACGAGTGACGTTCCTCAGGGGTCGGGGTTGGGACTGGCGCTGTTTAACATTTTTGTTGGTGACATGGGCAGTGGGATTGAGGCACCCTCAGCAAGTTCACTGACGACACCGAGCTGTGTGGGGTGGTGACACGCTGAGGGAAGGGATGTGCCATCCAGAGGGACCTGGACAGGCTGGAGAGGTGGGACGGGCAAACTTCATGGAGTTCAGCAAGGCCAAGGGCAAGGTCCTGCCCATGGGTCGGGGCAATCCCAAGCACAAATCCAGGCTGGGCGAGGAGTGGATGGAGAGCAGCCCTGAGGAGAAGGACTTGGGGGTGTTAGTGGATGGAAAACTGCCTGTGAGCCAGCAATGTGTGCTTGCAGCCCAGAAAGCCAACCGTGTGCTGGGCTGCACCCAGAGCAGGGTGGGCAGCAGGGCGAGGGGGGGGATTCTCCCTCTCTGCTCCTCTCTGTGAGACCCCCCTGCAGGGCTGGGTCCAGCTCTGGGGGCACCATCGGAAGGACATGGACCTGCTCAAGTGCCTGCTGGAGCACCCCTGTGAGGACAGGCTGAGAGAGTTGGGGGGGTTCAGCTGGAGAAGAGAAGGCTCTGGGGAGACCTTAGAGTGGCCTCCCAGGACTTAAAGGGGCTACAGGAAAGGTGGGGAAGGACTCCTGATCAGGGAATGTAGGGATAGAATGAGGGGTAATGGTTTTAAACTGGAAGAGGGAAGATTTAGATTAGATATAAGGAAGAAATTCTTCCCTGTGGGGGTGGTGAGGCCCTGGCACAGGTTGCCCAGAGAAGCTGTGGCTGCCCCCTGCTTGGAAGGGTTCAAGGCCAGGTTGGACGGGGCTTTGGGCAACCTGGGCTAGTGGGAGGTGGCCCTGCCCAGGGCAGGGGGTTGAAACTGGGTGATCTTTAAGGTCCCTTCCAACCCAAATCATCCTATGATGAAATCTATGGCGATGAATTCATCCTCCAAAATTAGATCATAAAGCACTTACAAATCAAATTTGTTCCCTCAGTGTTTACTAATAATTTTCAAACTGCTCTATCCTCAAACCTATCAGCAAATTAATTCTTAGTGTACCACTTGCAAATTTCCTGCGAAATCCCATTATAACATAGCCTTCAGTTTAATAAAGCAGACTGTCATATATCAAATTTTTTTTTTTTTCAGATTTCACTATCATGCTCTAGAACAATGTTTATCTCTGACCATCAGCCAAAACGCTATTATGAATCATTTATATTTCCATATGGACACACAGCCTGAAGAGGTGGCTTTAAACACACACTGGAGTAACCAACCTTCTTACAGGGTGTGACATTTAGAGGCACAGATAGGAACCCAGGCTTCCACTTAACTACTGTAGTCTCCGAACGATGAGTCAGACTCCTCTGGAAACTTTATGGATTATCCAAAGAACTGACGTCCCCAACAGACTCCTGTATCAAACGACTGTTTTGAGATGGTGTCAGTATCTCATGTCTTCTACTGGATCAATTGGAAAACCTGTCTACAGCTGCCAAATCTCTTAGGAGGGAAGAACCTAATTCTCTACTATTAAATTCTACAGGTTCACAATTTTTTTATGTAATCAGAAAACTAAACCACTAGTTTCTGCATAAATATTTTCATAACTTTGACAATTACTTTAAAACAGGAAATAAAATGCTCAACTTGACTGTAGGTTTATTTTCCTATTCATAACACATTAGATATCTTAGGAAATCAAAAATTGATCCTTTGTGCAGTCACAGTTTCATACTCACAATTAAACAGGAGATTTTGATGTACAGTAAGCACATCAGACAGGCAATTAATTATCTTTATAGCACAGAGTACTCTGTTATAAATGTCTGTACCAAGAAAACTGTAGATACCATTTCTACCAAGCATTATTAAATCCATTATAAAAACAGAGCAGAGCGTTTTCACTGTTCCCCTCTACCCCTACATATGCTGCTGAGAGTATGTTTAGCCTGTGATGGACAAAAACCATAAATGAATCATCACCACATTCTGGATGATCATCTTTTAACCTAATCAGCCTAAACTAGGAACAGTGCTGTTGAAAAGTGTGTGTTAATGTGGTAGAGGCATCATCATGCACTTCAGCTCCAGCAGATAAACGGGCTCTGAGGCACATCATTCTACAGGAAATGAAGCGTCAGTGACGAACACTGGTCTATCTTTTTAAATATTAAAACAGGTCATGGGACTTTGCCCTTTCTATCTGGGACTGAAGAGACTATTTGCAAGGTTAATGAAATGACTGACATGTAAGGGGGACAGGGCACAGTATCTGTAGATTAAGGTCCGTCCATGGAAAGATGCGGCTGTACGTCTGCAGGCAGCAGTGAGAGCAGGACCAGAGGCCCATCAACATAAAGACACTCAGGAAAGTTGAGGCAAATCAACTAATGGTGCGCAGTCAACGCGCAGCAGTCGCAGTACATTAAACCCCAGCATGAATGCTCCCACGAGAGAGCACAGTCACCCTTCTGGGTTTTAGCTTTAAAGCTGTTTTTCTCCTGAATGTCAACATCCACACACTATTTAATGTGCTTTAACTTGTGCCTCACACCCACCACAGAAAAACTTTCTGCAACTTCTTAGAGCAAAAAAGGCTGGTGGTTTTACAGCACGCACCTCACAACTGTTGTTTTTGTCTACTCCACATCTGAGTTTCTCCTTACAGAAGATCATTAGGTTGTAAAGGTATTGCTGGGTGTAGAGCAGATGGGATGGAAAGCAATTCAGCACCACCAGTTCTGTCCTGAGAGCTTTCTGCTGTCCAGCCCTCACAAGCATTAGTTTTAAAAAATCAAATAAAATACAGCAGGACTTCAGTATTTTACCTGACTTGGATCCAGGAGTGGTGGACAGCAGCACATCTGAAGTCCTGGACTCTGACTAGACTTCTTCATATCTGCACCTCTGCCCCCATAAAATTCAAAAGGAACCTTACAACTGACTTCAAAGGCACCACCAGCATGTCACCTGTGCAGCACTTGACTCTGAACATCCCCCTTCAGCAGTACGAGGAAAGGCGCGTGCACCGCAGGTCACCCGTTCCTATTGCAATTTGTAGAAGTGAATTTAAAAACAAGGCACTTTTAAAGCAAGCTGGTCAAGAAACTGAACTCCACATGGAGAAGGCTGAGATTTTTTCATCCCAGTCATTCAGGAGGGAAAAAGAAATCCATACGCTTACTGCAAGCTTGGATTCCTACTGCAACGTCTTGAAGCGCTCAGTAATTCCATAAAAGCTTTGCAGGGGAGAAATATAATCTGCCACACAGCTACTAAGATTTTCCTCTGTTGTAACACAGGCCACAGGAGCAGTTCTTTGAAACAGTAAACAAAAAATGCTCAAGGCATTAAAAAATAATATTTTGAAAAAGAAAAAAAAAAAATTAAATGTTGGAAACAATCATAATTATGTTTTAAAGAGAGATTTTGATTGCTTAATGTACGTCACCTAGGGCACGATTACCAAATTCATAACTCTTCCCCATCAGAGAATAAATGGAAAAGTCTAATAATAATCTAAAAAATATTGCAGTATCTTTCCCTGTTTGGAGTGAATCAATGATATTTATAACCCCGGAGGTACTGAATTTCTTTTGTATCAAAGAACACCAATAATAATGAACAATTCCATTATGGAAGTGCATCTCAAGAAAGTGAGCACTGTCTAAGATTATGAAAAAGGAGAAAGTCAGAACTCAGTGCCTGTGATCCCAAGAAAACATGCCAATCTTCTCCCACCAGATGGAACGATCAAATAATCTCAGGTCTTTGTAGCTCACCATATAAAAATTAGATGAAAAACAGGGACTAGTAACTATCAAGACATGTTATGTAGTTTGACAGGAAAACTTTATAGCCTAACTCCACCAAAAAAAAAAATATTCTGAGCAAATTAGAGTTGCTTAAAAATATATCTATCTAAAAGAAATGAACAGAAGACAGTGAAGGGTTTGCATTGATTCTGAAATCCAAAGGAATTCAGAGATACAAGCATTCCCTAGAAGCAGAATGAGAAGTTATGATTGGCAAAGAAGAGAGGAAAGTGTCTGGCCTAATACCTCCATAGACCTTCAGTAAAACAATTTTTTTGCCAGCAAGAAGAGTTCATTCTCTGGATGCTCCCTGGCTTTATTCTCCCCCCTATGAAGAGTGTCCTCAGGCATCATCCAGCAGTTACAGAGGGGACCTATGGGAGTTATTAAAGTAATTAGAACTGCTTGAATGTCAGCAGCAGATGATGCCATGGAGGACAACACATCCCTACTCTACTGTTAATATGAGATATTAATTTTGGGAAATCTTTTGTGTTCTGCTTCCTACATTAACTATATAAAGCAGAGCGCAAGATAAGAGACCTACAAAGGTCTCGGCAAGCAGGACACTAAAACAGGTTTGGTTACCACGACACCGGCATCCAAGCATTTATAACATTTAACTCCTTACATCTCTTTTTGCAGGGCTTTTAAATACTTAGTAAGGCTGTCAACTGACTCACATGATGGGAATTTAAACACATGAGGAGTTAGACTTAGCTTGCTCCTTTTGAAAGATCAGCATCTAACTTGATTCCTGTTTGCAAGCATGAAAATACTGCCTCTTAGCTGAAGGCTACCACAGGGCATGATGCAAATTCTAGTTGGTGCTAAAATCGAGCTCAGCACCTGGGCCTGACACCAGGACTGGGAGCTCCCCTCCCTCCTGGGGCAGCACATGCCGTGCAGTCCACCACGGCTGCTACTGAGCTTGGAGACAACCAACACAGGAGCTACCTCAAGAGCTTTCATAAAGAAGTTTCACATTTAGATGAACAACATGTCTTTGGGCATAGGTAAGTGAAAAGTCTTGCTTGTATTACCAGTAACCATAAAAAAAATGTGCCCGGTGCACTCCAGATACTCAAGGAGACAGTGGTTTTGCCCCAAATTTTCTGGTTCAAAGCATAAAGCAAGCGTATGAAAGGGAAATGAACATAATAAATCAGTACTTCATGAGCTATAAGTAGTATTGCCAGCCTTCTAGAATAATAACTGATTATTGTGAAATTGTGAGAAGTCATTATGCTGTAAAGGAAAAAAGATCCTGGATATCAGAAAGGGCTAACACTTAAATCTATATGCAATAGGAATTCATTTTGTTTCTCTTTATATTTTGCTATTCTTAGACAGATAACGGCTTCATGAGACCTGATTTATTGTCCATACGTATCAAAATAGGAATGTGCTCTTACGCTTCAAAGCATTAAATGAGATTTACTCCACAGTAACTTCATTCTGACTTACCGAAGCAGGATTTTCCATGCCCGACACTTCTGCCACAATAGAAAATCTTCTCCAAGAAATGCAGAGCTTAGTGAAAAAGTTAATATTACTAGTGTCTTGATACTTAATATTGACAGCCAGGCCATCAAATGTAACTACTCTATAACTAGAACTGTCTGGAGGAAATAATGCACTAAAGAAGTGGAACCAGCAAAGTCAAGCTCAAAAGGTGCAAATGCCTTCCTCAGTCCTCCTGAGGACCCTCGGCATTCCCAGCTGCATCACCGCGGTCCCTGTGGCCAAGGCTGCTCCCTGCTCGGTGACAGGGCAGGAGGTGATGGGCACAAACAGAAATAGGAGAAATTCCATTTAAACGTAAAAAGAAACTACACGATCTCTACAGGCAACTTCCAACCTCAAGTACTCCACAGTTCTGTGACATCCAACACGTCTGCTGTTCACGTATATGAGTATTACTAGCACAATATTTAATAACTATATCCTTAGCTAGGTATAGATTTTGAATCCAATTTAAGAGAATGATAAAACATGCTAGATTTTAATAGGTCATCACAGTGACAGTCTAGTCAATACAATCCCCGATTCATTACTCATATTGCATTCTTCTGTTTTCACAAAATAAATCATGCCAAAATAACATGGAAGTGTTTTATACCTTTTTAACCGCTGTATAAAAGGGAAAAAAAAAAAAGTTACAATATTTCTGTGAAAGGAAGAAAATATATTTCCTGTATTAAAAAAAATCAGGGAAATTTTGAGACAGCTTATAAAGCGATTTTCGCAAGGCTATATATAGCTAGGATTAACTGACATCACATTCATGAAAAAAAAAAAAACAACTAGAATAGCAACAACAGGAAATCCTCTACACAGCGCAGATTCATTACTAGCTTTGGCCATTCTTCCAACAATTTACTCACAGCTGAAGGAAAAATTCAGATTCCTATTTTTGAAGGTATGTACAGTCCAGACCCTCTGACTGCCTTTCATGTCAGGTGCTGCTCAGTACCTATTTGCTACTTGTTTCACCGCTCCATAAAGTTCTGCAATAGCAAATTATATGCAAATAGATATAAAATTATGCAGTTGAAAGTAGAAACAAGCTGCGTCCATCACTTCAAATACGTGCGGTCATGAAGAGATGTTCCTCCATGCAAGCAGCATTTCTATTCTGATTTTCTCCTTTTTAGAGTGCTTGGGCATGGACCAGTACCTACCACAAGCACCCACAACAACAGGTGAACATCCTGGTCCCATCCTGCTTATGTTCAAAGCTTCATTTTCTCCAAAACCCAACTCTGATAGTTGCACATTTTGCCTATTAGAACAGGACCCAGCAAAATTTTACTTTACCCAACTATTTTCTTACTATTATTATTTTAAGAGTTTATATAATAACGAATGGGCTATTCAATATGTGCCCAATAACGGCTCACGCAGCCTCCGACAGTGGGGTTATCACATCCATTTGATAAATTTCATAGGAATCGATAACATTCCCCTGAACTGTCACCAAAGAACAGGTTGCAGGGGAATGAGGTCTTCCTGAGGAGCATATTATAAAGGCAGCTTTTATGATATACATTAATGGAGGTCAGAGGCAAGGCTACTGTTCTCATTTACGAAGCGCAAACACTAGATCATAACGATGGCATGAGAATGGTGAAAATAATAAAGTCATTCCCCTGGTTCAGGCAAGATTAGCACATTTTGCCCAGTTAAGTCCTTTTCACTATAAAAGTCCTGCCTAAAGGTGCCTTTAAGTATAGATTTGCAGACAGTGTAGAACTAGGTTCGTGTATCACATCAACAGCAGCAGGTGACTTTTTGCCTAGAAGTTACTAGGAATAGATACCTCGTTCAGAGCAGAGAATCGATTCAATGCTCATGGCACTTCTTGATTGAGAAGACATGGCTCTTCAGATTAGAGCAAACAAACAACTCCAAAAGTAGACCAAGGCCTAAATATAAGCCTTTAATTCCTGCCTTATATTAGGAAATTTTATATGGTTCTCACACGCACAGTAACAGTTCAAGTTTCTTTTTGAGCCTGTAGATACAAGCACTGACCCATGCCTTTGAGATCGTGTTAACCACTGTTAAGTGCATACTTGTTACTCATATAATTCTTCTCTAAATTACTTTAAGATAAAAGCAGCAAAGAAATAGCCACGTAGAGTCAAACCTGATTGCTTCCTATTAAATGGCTGTCAGTTCTCCCAGATGTGCACCAACCTTGCATCAAAGGCAGTCACACTCGGACACTTTTCCTTTAATAGCAGCATTCAAGCCTGGGCAGCACTGGAAATCTTTAGCTTTGTTCCGATGCTATCTCAGCACCTGAATGAGTACTGCATTTTGTCCTTAGTGTCTCTGGCTTCATACCTTCATTCAGTTTTGAATGAATACTTCTGTTGGTACAAAAGTACGAGCAGCTTGGTGAAGAACGGCTACTCCCTTACAATACATGGCAAGCCCAACTTGTTACTGCTTAAGTTTGGGAACAAAGAATGCAGGCGTGCACAATATTTACAAAGCCTCTTGTAAAAATTCACCACTCTCAATGAACTGCCCACAGGCCTATTCCCAGCGCGACTCTAGCTCAGAAATCCTATTTGAAATCAGCCAGAACAGCCATTAGAAGAATCAGATCTTAAATTCAGAGCAAGTCAACCAGCTATTGAAGCAGTTTAAAGTTCCACTATACTGTAAGGTTTAAGGATTATGGTGAAAGAGGACAAAACTATTGCCTTAACCTAAAGCAGTGCAGCTACCAATGAGCAGCTGAAAACTCTCCTTGAAGAAAAAGGAGAATTATCGCCCTAATTTAGACGGGTCCTCAAACCAGCAGAGGTAGCTGCTAGTATTCTGATCGCAGTTGTACCAGATAAATGGATAGGAGAGCACCCCAGTAGATTCCCTACATATACGTTATTAACTTTTATCTAAAGGTATTAAAATTTAGAGGCTAGTATGAAGGATTTTTCCCCTGAATATTTTTCTTGGGCATTCATTTCTGTGCTCTGCAAGAGAACGCCCACTCTGCTCCCTCAGCAAACACCCCTGCCAACGTTCACTGTCTATGATCAAAGTTCCTCTTGGCTTTCAGGGGGAATTTGGAAGCACAACCTTTAGATGTAAAGGAGCGTTAAAGAAAAAAACACTGAAACCAAACCCCTCGTGTTTTGAAGACCTACAGTAACTCCAAAGACTTGCCTAATAGATGCACCAAAATCTACATCTCCAGGCTTTAGATTATTAAATAGGGAAAAATGTAAAAATGCATGACCTGGATGAAAGTACCATTGTCTTCTGCTGTGTTCCCAAGTTTTTGAAGTTGAGGACTTTGTTCTTAGCAAAACTACTTTGGTAACTACTCTGTCTCCACTGGATGAAAATCTATGTCATCAAACTACCCGACCTAGTTTGGTTCCACTGCCAAGTTCTACTCTGGAGAGATTCCTGATTAAACTCAGAGTTGTTCTGTACTTCTTTTGATGGTTGAGACATTCAAATTAGCTATCAGATCCTTAGCAAAGTTGCTATGAACATCTTGTGGCTCTTGTGCTAACTCAGACTAGTAGGTGTATCAAGGACTATACTTTCACAACTTACACAAACCAATTAACCTTTACTAGCATTATGCACCACAGAGAACTACATATAATAAAATATTTTAGAAGTATTGTTTAATTCATACTAAGAGTGGTTTCTCAGAGGTAATTATGAACTGATATGCACTGAATCACAGCATGTTACTATTTTGGTCTGTGTTGTTCTATAAGGTTCAAATTTGACTCCCTCAGCTCTGAAGAAAACTTTACTCAAACCCTGGCACTTGTTTCTCCCAGGTTAGCTAATTCCTCTGCAGATAAAGCTGGCAAAGAAGCACACAGGGCACACAGAGCTTAAAAAAAAAAAAAAAATTTAAAATCTACACCTTACAGAATCGTTCACTTCTATACTGAGTGTATGTATAGATTTATATGTATTCTAAACATGCATTTTTGGGTTAACAAAGTACGTTTATCTTTAGCCTTTCAGAAACTGGAAAGGTGGGTATATGGATAGAGAAGACATGTGTTTAACACGTATTATTGCCAATTTCAGAGTTTGTATACAAAGGCAAAGCAGCCCAGGCAAGACAGCATTCATGGGATTCCCTACATAAGAAAGATAAACCTGGCAATGCCAGATAAAATGTGTTATTAACGTTGGTATCAGAACACTGTATTAATAAAAAGTGTGGAACCTCCTTAATATCCAAAAGATTAAAACTATCAACCTTTAAAGTTTTCTCTTTCTGAAAATCTGAAAATAATAAATCTTTAGAAAATACTGGAATACGCTAAGGCTGCTCGAGCATGTTCAAACACCAGGCTACACAACTCCCAAAGATCAGAGGGTACACGTTTGGTGTAACTGATCACACACCTCCTACAGAGGTTACACATGTGTGCAGAAGGCAGACTGGAGCTTGATGAACCAAGTGGGTATTTGAGCCAAGCGCTCATTAAAACAATACAAAGTGTATATGCTCACAAATTTCACCAGTAATGTCAGCACACAAGCTAGAACAGATTTGCCAAAAAAGAGACTACCTGATCTCCTCCCTTTAACAAGTTAATTGGCTAAATCACAGTGATATTTTCATGTCTTACTAAAGGTCTATTAACCATGTCACTGTTCTTTAACGAAAAAAGGTTTTCATCATGCTTCACCTCTGAATGAAAAATCTATATGTATGAGTTCAATACTGAATTGCAGAAAGCCAATTTGAATTTTAAGATTTGATCCAAACTGTCTCCCCTGCATGCACAGAGCTACACACAGCACTAACTACTACCAATTAAATGGACGCAGAATGTCACATGGAGAAATACCCAGTGTGTAAATGGCATTTTTGGGTGTGTCTATTTTTTTCAAATCACCCTTTTTGATTGTCAAAGGGATTATCTTGTTATAACAGTCTGTTCTGTTTGCTTCCTTGGCTCTTATCAGCTACGAAGTCAAAATCCAATAATCAAGTCTATTTAGCCTCCAGGTCTCTCCTCACTCCCCCCTCAGAAAAATGAAGGGGGAAAAAAAAAAAAAAGCAAGCTTCCAGCTGACCACCCAGGAGTATCTAATCTAACAGAAAAAGGTGAATCCTATATGACATGCATTTTTTGGTTGGGTTGATGGGAAGCCTGAGGGTGCCAGAAAGGCAGACCAAAATCCTTAACAAACCTATAAAATGAAAAAAGCAACATCTGCCCATGGAAAGATAGGAAAAGCAGGGTCTAATACAGACTGACACATCATAACTGGTGTTTATGTACATTGCCAAAACCATTGTCCTCTGAAATTTCTAAGTAAATTTCAGATTTCATCTCTTAATCACTTCAGCACTCTGCTCTAGTTTAAATGTCTTGTCAAAAAGCATTAGCACAACTTAAAAATTTTTAAGTTCAGAGGAACACTAGAGAAACTTAAACAATGTCTATGAAACATGGCTCCTCTCATCTTAATTTTAAAGTAGAATCCACTTTCATGATATGAGGCACTATATCCTGTGCCCTCAAAATTTACACCGCTTCCCAGGGCCAGAATAAGAAAGCATGTTGAATAATTCCTCTCTTATCACTTACTACTGAAGTGTAAAGTAAATCTGCTGGTGTTCAATAAAATTCCTCCTTGAAATTGCAAGTCTCTCAGTTACTGTTTCTGTCTTGGTGGCATTGAGTATTCCAGGTCACCGCACAGGTTAAGTGAACAACCTCACAAATGCAGAAATAACACAAACCGAGAGTGTTCCAATTTCCTCGCAGTAGCACTTTAAAAAAGAAAATAATCAGATCTACCACCCCCTTCCAGATCTGCACCCCCCACCTTTTATTTATTTAAGATTTTGGTACTTATGGCCTCCTTAATACGACTGGCTCTCCCTTAAGCTTTCATTTCTTAGTCAACTCTTTTCATCCGCAGGATCCCCACTCACTCCGAGCATTCCTGTTGGGAAGTGCCTCTCTCAGAACCAGTCAGATCTCATCAGTTTTTGGTTAAAGCTCTCTGATAATGGATTTGCTGAGTTACGACACTCAATATGGTTTGGGGTTTCTTTTTCCCCCCACTTTTTTTTCCCCCTGTACATGAACAGTAGTTCATTAACCCTGTATAACTGCCAATTAAGAGATTTTCTCCTCAAGAAGGAACATTCTCTCTATAAAACCCATTTAATTACAGAAAAATGCAGAGCTTAAATTTAACAACCTCCTCTCCTGTTAATCCAGCTGTGGTGAATTTTCCATGCTCTGTTTTATCACCTGGTTACAACATAAAGGAATGCTGGACAATAAAGTCTTTTTTCCTCCTTTTTTTTTTTTTTTTTTTTTTTTTTTTTAAAAAACAAATTGGGTGAATCCTGACAGTTTCACTCCTTTGGGGATTATTCCCATAGACATCAGAAAGCATAACTTTGGGAACTGCCACAGGTGTTTATTTTAAGAGCATCCACAGGTCCAATGCCTGTACTAGCTGAATGCTTACAAATACTTCACATTTGTCTCCTAGACATATTCTTGTAGAAAAAAAAAAAGTTACTTCCACTTACAGGAAGATGGTGAGACTAGGCTATTTGTCCAGGCTGACAGGACATATGTGAATAGTTAGAGGACCTAAACATAGCTCATCCCCTTGTAGGAGGAAAACGCTGTGGTACTCTGCTCCCAAACTCCCCAAAACACAGTCCTATAGTCCCAAAGAGACTTTCCCTATCAATCAGCAGATCTTCAAGGGACCAAGAGGCAGAAGAAAAAAAGATTCACATCAAAAAGGATGCCAAAATATTACTATGGTTTAGATATCTCTGCCCATTTGGCATAATTTGACCAGATGTAATGGCAGAAAGGTATGGCTTCCTAACAAAGCAAAGCTAGTTTGGTCCTCAGAGCATGTTCTCGATACTAAAAAAGCCACTGACTTCACAGGTTTGTTTTCCGAGTCTGATTCTCAGCTGGTATAAATTGATAATGTTGCTCTGATGTAGTTCTTTTTATGTCTGCTTTGCTCTCTGTAGAGTGTTCTCAGGATAAGGCAAAGCGATCGTGGGGTTTTCTACATGAAGAGTGAGCACCCGACTGATGACGTAAAGTAATCAGAGTAATTAAAATTCATATTTAGAGCTATGAACTCTGGAAAGAAATGTATGCAGATCAACAGGTACCAAAATACAGCCTTTAATGTAAAAAAAAAAAGATACAATTTGAATGCATTTATTCATAGGCAGCAGTGTTCATTATTGTACCCTTTCCCTGCATGGAGAAATACAAGGGATAGACAAGAGAAACCATAGAGCAGTTTAATACACAGTATTAGATGCAATAACCTTCCTGCTAGGTAATACACGGAAAATACACGTCCCGCTATTGTGCTGGCTGTTTATTTCCATAATTTTCCAGCTTTCGGTATCCATCTACTGTGAACAGTTCCTTGTGCAATGACTCTTCCTCACTGCTGCTACATCTGCCAGCAGGTAAGGAAAATTCAAAGCGCTGCTCGGTCAGCATGACCTCACTCAGAGACGAAGCAAATGAGCTGAACATACCTGCCCAGTGTGCTCCCTGTCAGACAGAACCCTAAAGTAGCTCCTGAACTCAAGTTTCCTACAGAGCAATGCAACACACAAATCACCAGGTGGCTCTATTATGTAGCAGTCATTACCAAAGAAATCCCAGCCTTGCATAAGCCCCAGCTTTCATGTACTGTAACGCTGCGTGATTATTTCAATAAAAATGCCCCGTTTCCCTTGGAGACAGCCCCCTGTGGCTTACACCTTGTTGGGGACAAAAGAAACGATCTGGAGATGCTGTTAACCTCTGGAAAGATGTGAGAAAGGCTCAGCTGAAGACAGAAAAGCGAATGGTGGCAATGACTAATTGTTTAGTGCAGAATTCATCATGGTTACCAGCATATAAACTCTGCCTTCAGGAAATTCATTTAGGACATTTTCCTCTTCAGAGCCTGCAGTGGGTAACTGAGATGAGAACTAACCCTGTACACAGACTGAAGGAGGGCATCCTGCATTAAAACAAAACGATTAGTCACACAGTGTCTTCCCAGTCATTTTATTGGCAACTGAAACAATTTGTTTCATATTCTGGCTCAATACATGCGCATCAAGGCAACAATTCTCACTGTATATTACAAGTTTAACTACCCTAAGCTTGAAGCTTCTACAAAATTATAGATGCACATAAAAAAAAGTTCCTATTCTTACATCCCAATTAAAAAGGAACATATTTTCAAGTATATTATCTCTCTCCTGCGGACCCAGTCACTAAAATCTGCAGTGAAAGCAATTGGCTTTACAGCCCCAGACTACTTGGGGAAGAGAAGGGAAGTACAAATACAAGCATCAAATTGCTCCAAAACTGGCACCAGTACTAACTTTTTATACTGTTATTTTATCTATTCAAGTTAATGTGATCACTGTCAGTGCACAAAGCTAAACATCTACCTAAGTCTTTATTTGGTCGGAACTTCATCAACAGTTGCAAAAGTAGATGCCATAATTAACGTCAAGAAATTTTGAAAGGACAGGATTGCGCACGGCTAAGACCAACTTTATACGTAAGAAAAAACCACCCCTGGGTATTTTCAGATGTACTACATCCAAGCCGCTCGGCACACATTAATAAGGTAAGCCAATTTTCCAACAATCGGTAGGCACGCTGACAGAACGCAGAAGCCACTCTGACTATAAAGGAAACCTCCAAGGGCCAGAGATTAAATTCTATTTGCCTAAGGTCAAAAGATCTACCTTAGTCCCTAGCGAGCACTTGTGTACATCACAAAGCCACTGCACAATTCAGCAAAATTGGCAGCCAGAGAAGTCTTCAACACTAGAATACCAGAGGGATTATAATTCAGAAGTGAGATGCTTTAGCTCAGCTACATTAAGGAAGCTTCTTCCTCATCTGCATCTGCCCGTAGCCAGAGCGTAGGAACCTGATGAATGAACACACTGCACCAGTATGGAACAAGAAAACACCAAAAATTAATCTGTCATCCCACCCACTTTTACATCAAAGGGTCCTTATCAGGGTAAAATGCGAGATGTATTTCACAGGAAGGTTAGGTATCCGACCGAGCTTCTTGGATTACCACCCAAGTCAGAATCTTGCCCTAGATGTATAAGATATAAATCATTAATATGCTCTCATGTTAAAGTGACATTTTAATTACATCGCATACTTCAATATACTCAATTTGGAGCTTAGCTATGTTGACCGTATTTCTTGATTTATTTGTGATATTCAGTCATTTATTATAAATTGACATGGTTAATTTTCAAAGTTTCATTTGCATATCTTCTATTTCCTTGCTTAATATAGTCTCAGAACTTGGCAGACATTTGCAGATATACGGACATTTCCATATACAGAAGACAGAACCTGAACATCCAACGCAGATGTCAATGTACTAACACAAGAACTAGGATCACAGTAACAAAACAAAACCAAAACAACTGTCAGAAGAAAACCACCATATTAGAATTTACACCAGCACGGCCAAGATCCAGCATTTGCAGGTTTATAGGTATTAGACAGTTCAGAACATGCATCACGACAAATCTTCATTTTTGTATGCAAATGTTTTCAGCGGAAAAATTCATCTCTATGTAAGAAGTGGATGTTAATTTTGATACAAAAGCTTTGTAAAAACATGAAACAAAAATGCACTGTGCTTGCTCTGCCCTGTAACACCTGTTAACACTCTCATCTCAGCAGTTATGAGAACCAAGCCCAGAGAAATAACCAATGATTTCCAAACCTTCACTTGAATGGAAGACAGTGTTTCTTTAATTTTATAGTGTAGTTTCTTGATTTTTTTTTTTTCCTTGAACAATATGAAAAGAATAATGATCCTACCCATGAAGGGCCCTTGTAATAACTAACTTTTATAGTTCAGAAAGCACCTCAAGTTCATGCTGGCATTTAAACATCATCAGAAACTCTTCATAGATACATATGTTATCCCCCCAAGAGCACTATTCTTCAAATATTTTTATTTGTATGCAAAGATGTGAGAAGAAACCAGTATCTACTTGAAGAAATCACGATGAGAATCAGCACAAATACCCACAGTGCATGAATCTACAGTATCCACTTATTTATTAATTGCTACTCCATCATTTCAGGCACTGCTCAAATTAAATCACCCCCTTGATTGTCTATGCTGAATAACTGCTAGAGCCTGTGGTAGGGATTTGATCATGGGTTTCTGTCAGCCACCTATGCTGCACCTTTACTTCAGACACTTAGCTAAATATGTTTAAACGTTGCCTACACTCAAAACATTTTTTCTGCCCCGTTTTGACTTTATGCCCCCAAAGCAGCAAACTTTAAAGAAAAGGAACGCTAAAAATTTTTCATACTTTGCTCTCTCTGTGGCATCCCAGGAAAACCATCTCCGTCTACGTTATGCTGTCTGTTCCCATTATTACTTTAAACATTGTTCATTCTCTCCTATGTTTGCATAAGCTCACACACACACTGCTGCACGGACACCTGTGATGGGATGAACGCTGCTGTGGCCTAAGTCAGCTGAATTGGGAACCCACAAATCTAGTAACACAGGCTGCAGCTGCACCATGTGAGCTGACTCGCAGGCGTTGGCAAGGTCGAGTGCTTTAGGTAGGTAAAGAAAGAGGGCAGCATCTCCATTTGTAATGATACTAGCATGCCTCCTCTTACAGGTAGCCCTAGCACAGTCTTTACTGGTTGCCTCTCACAGTCAAGGTAGTATTCCTTACCTTAGGAATCTCATCTACAGGGGAGACGGGGGGAGTCTTCTAGTTTAAAAAAAAAAAAAAAAAACAACCAACCCGAAATTAGGGTTTAAGAAACACAATTCACACTGCCAATTCTGGGAAAACAAAGCTTAGGCCAAGCAATATAAAAGCAAACAATATGGGACAGAATAGTTTTTACATAAAGAGCTGTTCATGTTCTGCAAGTCTGTTAATGTAATGGAAGAAAAGAAAGGACGCATAAAATGGTCTTTGTCAAAGTGCAGCTTGTCCTGTATAATGAGGCTACAGTGGAAACTTGTATAATAGGATATCAAAAGCTTTAATTATCTCCTTTTCTTCCAGTCCGATGGCATCTACCTGTAGCCATCAAACACGACCTTTGTTAAATCCATCCTCCCTCTTCTTGGCACACGTCTGCTCCCGTGTTGAAGCTTCCCAAAGAGCGTGCTGCTCAACAGCACACACCAGCACTGCCAACGCTAAGGCCAATAACACTACTCTGTAACAAAGCAATCCATCCACATGCACAACTCCCACCCCAACTCTTTCAGTCATCTGAATAAGTCCTGAGTGACAGTGACTCCATGTGTCACGTTCACAGCAAAAAGCAAACCACCAGGGATCAGAGTATTCCTGCTTGAACTTGTTGGCTTCTAGGAAAAGTCATCATCTCCTCTCCCCTGCACTTAACTTTAATTAAACTAGAAGGAGTCTGAAATTTGGTGTTTCCTGATAATTTTATCATATGAATCATGGGGCAAGAAAGCTGTTACAGATGCTTCGGTGTTCTTACACAAACTATTACCATACAACAACCTTTTCCTCTTATGACTTGTTGGTGTGGGGTTCATTATTTTCATTTTCATTTTGCAGTTCATTCTCTTTGAATAACAACTTCAAAAATTAAAATCTTCTGTTAGTAGCAGCAGTCACAACACATTCCATTAACAAAAGCCTTTAACAATATCTGTGATTAAATCAATTTGGTTTGCCCTTTTAAAAATACTTCTGGAACTCTCAGAAAACATATTGCATACATTTATTTCCCAACCAATGTAGCAAATACAAATGAAAATAAAATGACATTATATATTTCAGGAGATTGGATATGAAAGAGGCAGGTGTAATTAACTGTACCTAGCTGGTCAGTAAATGGCAAATAGCTCCATCCTGCCTTTGTGAGTAGAACTCATGATTTTCTGTTTTGTGTAATCTCTTATAAGAAGTAAAGAGAATATCCCATGAAAAACAAACAACACAGATGCTGCGCCAGAACCCAGGATTGCCTACCGAAACCTCTCCTGGGGAAACAATTTTTAAAAAGCATCTATTTAATCCACCCAGGAAAGACAACATATTTTGAATAATGGTTACCTGTAGCAACAGGTAGGTTTTAAAGTTTTAAAAATAAACTTTGTAGCCATGGCTTACAAGCCAGTGAATGAGTTAAACGGATGCTATGCCAGAACAATCCTACCAGAAATTTTCTCAAGGAATCTGTTATAAAAAACCCATTATCTTAACTTATGCCACAAAACACATTCATTTGGCTGTGGGACTCAGCCACGCTGGCACTGCCAACACACGCCTGCGTGCTGGAGCCCAGGCAGGGCAGGAGAACAGACACCCCTACAGTGCGTCACTGCGCTGCAGAGGAACGGAGAAAGCAAAAACTCAGAGGACAAGTAAAGGAGGCAAAACAGAAGGCAAGTGGACAGGACCTATTAAAAAGAGAAAAGTGAAAAAAAAAAAAAAAGTTTACTTCATGAATATGCTGCATTTCCCCCCCACACACATGATTTTTACTTTTCTCCCAGACAACCAGTTCATGAAACCATTCAAGTCAGTAAAACCTGGACTCATCCTTCAGCTTTTTGATGACTCTCAGAGGGGGAGTAGAGCAGTATCTTTTTTCTGTGACAAAACTTAGTTACATAACTTTGTTCCTTTCCTACTGTTTTGCTAATTATTCCTCAGTTATGAGCCCTGTGCTTCCATGTATTTTTAACCAATGCAGCTAATATTTTTCAGGGATTTCTTTAATGTTTCATATTTAATATTGAGTTTGGTAAGTAACGGCAGAGAATCAAGATTGGCAGGTAGAGTGAAGATATCTGAGATTTCAGGACTGCGTGAGATTACTACATATTATAGAGCAGTAATATATTTATCTTGCTGACAAAAAAATGATTTACAAAGGAGGAATGACTAACACATCACTGACTACTCGTGAATATTGTTCCTCAGCCTGACGGAGTGGCATCAGACAGACAGGATTGTAGGCATCTCCATAAGACAGCCAACAAAATCCAGGCACCTCAACTGCCAAGAGACATTACAGCAGATCTTTGCTATAAATCAAATGAATTTGAGTCTTCAGATATTTTATTTTAATAACTTTGCCAGCAGTGTCTTCTTTTGAAATTAATATATCTGCTCTAGTGGTTTTCAGTTTTCCTTGTAAAACAATGACAGCTAATAGGGAAGCACTGTCATGTATTCTGACTGAAGGTAACGTATATGTGACAGCTGTGTGATCATCAGCAGGAAAGTATTTCCAAAAGACAAAAGAAATAATTAAAACGAGCCTGCAGTCCTAGCTTTGGATTTAAATGTTTTAATTTGAAAGAACAACGGCTCCTTGAAGCTCCTTCACAACCAGTACTGACAGCCTGTCATTTCTTAACCACTGTTAAATAACAGTTGTGCAAGTCTGAGCACCAAACAGTAGATTATGCCTGATGATCCTTAAAACAGCACCGATGCTTCCAAGAGAGCATCAGAGACAAACAGAGCTTTGCAGCCATTTGAAGTATTTATTTCAGTAATGAAGTGTCTTTGGAAATAAAGCTATCGAGAGAAATGCAGCGAGCCTGGATTGTGTTTGTTTAACTCCCTTTCCACGTGTAATTACTCTGTGCTACCACTCAGCAAAGCCCCGAGTGTGCCGCGCGTTAACGTCCTGCCCGCTGACGCGGCGCGCACGCGTGTACGAACACGCGGCCTCCCCCACAGCCGGTGACCTCTGCTCTCCATCAGAAAGCTAATCCTAGGACACATACAGACTCCAAGGCAATGGGGAAAGAATCAGAATGTTCTTGTATCTACCAGGAAGTCAGCTGCACATCAGTAGCAAAAAAAAATTAGCAGCTACAGCCAGACAAGTGTTTTTCATCAAAATGCAAGGATTCAACTCAAGAAGCATCAAAAGCTTCTAGAAGTTTGATATTTCCACAGAAAGCTGACTTCTCCTTCCTGTGGAAGATTCTGCCTGAAAATAATTTGATTTACCTAGGTTAGCAAAATATTTTAATGAAAAGAACTTTCCTTTTCCCCAAACAGCTCGAGGACAAGGTGTAAAGGAATAAGTGTCCCCTTTCTAGTGAACTGCTTCAAAAACAACGCAGCGTTCCTCTGAGGTCTGCTCTCTTTCCTCTGAAGCGAGGATCATCCTCCCACTGAAGCTACTGGCTTCACAGCCACACAGGTACGAATACGCTTCAGATTAAGAAATTCTGCATTTTCCCTCTCTCTCAAGATAGATGATGAAACAGTAGAACGGTCATGATTTACATGAAAGCAGAAACTCCAAGTCCCCATCATGAAATAAAAATGTGCGCGTGTCCAAAGCGTTTTCCACCGAACAAGACAGAAGTCAGCATGTGTAGGATCAGTACGCATCTGCAGGCATATACTGATAGACCCATGAGGAAAATGGAATAAATAACATGGAAGATAATCTAATTGCATTTCAGTGACATTAGTGTCACTGGAAGAGTTATGACTCCCAATGTTTCCGGATCCTGCTTCCTCTTTTCCTCTGTTTGCATCCTTTTATGATAATGCAAGAGGAAACAGAACAACACAGGTTTTTAATACAGCAGATGTCTATTAGAAAAAGGTCAAGCATTCAAAGAAAGATCGACCCTTTAACACAGCAAGGCAATGCATCACCTGGCTGAAACAAAACATTCTAACATTGCTGAACTGGCTTTAACCACACAGCTAAAAGGGATTATGTTTTCATTTTAGGTTATATGATTCCTAAAAGAAAATGCTGCTGTAAATATTTCCTTTAAATAAATACTTTTTTGATTTGAAAGATTTACTAATGACCAAAATAAATCCAAAGGGGAAGTAAGAAGGGGAAATACCAATCAAAGTATTTTCCTCTGATTTGGGATTTTGGCGTCATTTAGCTGTTTTAATTTTTCTAGTGTCTGAATTATTTATTTCTTCTCCCCTTAAGGGAATGCATATCATATTTCAAAAACATTAATAACAGCAAAATCAATTTTTTGTTTGTTTGTTTCTTATTCAACTAAACAAGAAGCAGAGTCAGACCGTGCATAGCCTTGGAGATGGTACTCAAGTGGCACAGACGGTGGTGTTAACCATGTGGAAGAGGAGATGCTCTGTGAGCAAGAAGAGAAACACCCGCACCAGACTCAGAAATCGGTGGATGCCTTCAGAGTCCAGTGAGCAACACCACGGGGTGCCAAATACCGCAGGCTGAGTGCCCCCCAGGTCAGCAGTTCTCCCTGATGAGGATTCCTGGTGGGGTCACCACCGACCTTGGAGAGGATCCTTAAAGCCAGTACCAAGGCCAAACCCGTCACCCGTCATGCTAACAGATTCCTGAGGAGCCCCACGCTCCTCCAAAGCCTGTTTGCTATTTTTCTCTTGTGTTTTCCAAGTAAGAAAAGTATGTCATTCCAAACCTAGGAACATCCCTCCCTCGTGTGCTGCATCCTCAAGGTTTCTTTATAACGATCTGGTCTGTCATGCTGCAAGATCCTGGAAGAGGCCTCGGAACAATACACCACCATTGTATGAGCATCTGGGGACTCGGCTGTGCTCAGAAACAACAAAAATATCATCAGCTCATTGGAGTTCAACAGCAAAACTCCCACTCACTGCAATGGGTTAAGATTTCACCCGGATTATTTTTTCAGGAACTGATTTTATTTCTCTGGTTTTCCATACATATCGATCAATTCCGAGGCAAGTATTCGCCTTTGCTTACTGCAGAGGATAGCTCACTCCGATATTGTTATTGAAATACAGATACCCAGATCTCTAATAAATTTTGCATAGGAGGTGATATACAGTAATCAGAAGACAGCATCAATGGAAAGCCGAAGTTACTTTCACTCCAAGCATGCCACTTTGCAACTTTTCAAGTGTTCAATAAAATATAAAACTCTTCCAAAGAGTAGTCTACACATATAACATTTTCCTTTTACTGTAAAATGCATCTTATTGATTTATAATGTACTTTCACGGAGAACAAAACCTAGTCACTAAAATTTAGGAGAAAGCATGATTGTTGTAAAGGAAACTTCACACCACTAGCAAGGGGGATACAGATTCTCATCATTTCTGATAGACAGATTATGTTCTACCATTGTTTACATCACATAAATAAGAAATAAGACCAAAAAATGCAACTAAAAACATAAAAAATAATCAGTACTTCTAAAGTAAGTTGTAATTTGAACAAAGTTTGTTATTTAAGAAATTGAAAGCTGCATTTGTTAAAAGTACTAGGGAATAGGATGTGAACCTTAAATAACCATATGAGTAAACCAAGTTATTTGCTCTTCAGCTAAAACTGATTTTTTTTTTTTTTTAATAATTTATCAACTTTTCATAGGACTGTAACCAAGTCTTGGGCATGTTCAGAACAGTATTGCTGCCATTTTTCTTCTATTTATAATTTTTGTTTACAAAGTGTTTTATCAAGATAAAAGGAGTCACTCGCAACTGGAAATGAGGAAAATAATTTTGATTCTTTTTATTCCATCAAAGCAATGGTTATGTTTGTGAAAAGAAACAGGCAAGATCTAGGCTGATCTTTTTCAAGTCCACATGGTAACTGTTCTCATGATAACAGAAAAAAAATCTGCTACTGTATCTAGCAAATCAATACACCAGAAAGGGCTTTTGTAGTAAAACATCCCAGAGTAATGCCAAAGAGGGTCCATAAATAGCTCTAGTATTCATTTTCTAAGGAAAGTTTACTTAAGCTTACAACTGTGGTGTAAAGGACTAGTAAAATAATTACAAGTGAGAGACAGTCACGCTTTACAGCTCAAAGACATTAAGCACATCATCCATAAAAGTCTTGCCCTGTTACGCTGTACATATAAAATCTCACATTGAAGCCTTTGTAGGAAGTATTTAGCCAGTACAGGTCAAGACGTGAAAAGCATAACCCCTGAATTTGCAGAGATCTTGGTATGTACAGACCCGATTGAGAGCCCTTGTATTTGAAGATCATTTTTTAGATGAGGCCAATCTCCAAGTAGGTATAGCCAACAGGCCTCCCCTCAGGAGCTGCCTCCGAGACACACCTTTGTGACTAACCCTTGCAATTAAAAAAAAAAAAAAAAAATCAACAAAACAACAAAAAAACAAACAACAAAAAGGAGGAGTAGGAATGAATCCATTTGGTGCTTCCAGAGGGTTTTCTTCATTTAAAGCACACATTCTACAATTAAATTCCCCATAAACCGCATAAATTTCATAGTTGATAACATCTGTAATTAGACTTTGAAATGCACACTATTACTTGTCCTACTCGGCAAAAGTTTTACCTGAAAACAGCATTTAAGCTCTTTCCTTTTTCTCAATATATCAAATTTGAAAGCTTATTTGATAGGATGAATCTTTCCTTGAAGAATAAAACTAAATCAAGTTTATTTGAAAGATAAGGACAAGACTGAAATAAATGTTTGGTTGCAACAAGTGACCTGCTCCATAAATCAAGCTCAGAAACTATATAAACAAAGAAAATGCACAAAAAAAGGGAAACATTGGTTCTGCGAGTTCAACTTCAGAAAATGAGAACTGTAAGAAGGAACCCACATGACTAGAAGAAAAGTAGCTGCAAAAGAGTTGAGAAAGCATCAGCTAAAACGCAGGTTCCCTCAGTCAAAACTCGGATCACACAGCCCGGCAGATGAGGAATATCCCTACTGCAAACTTCGGCTGTAAAACAGTAACGCCAATATTGCTATATCCATCATGGAGCAATTTAAATTTGACCTAAAGGCACGCCTAGAGACTTGATGCATCTTTGTCTTAGATGTCCTCTGAGGGCTGCATCAATCAGCGTAAGCCGTGTCAGCCCCCAACACAAGCTGGAAATCTGTACCCTCCATCCAAGAGACGTTACGACGTTGGTGCTTTGAGATGGCTGGTGCAAAAGGGATGCGGTGCTATTTATTCTTCCTCCCTGCTTTGCCTTTATGCCAGTCACAAGTTTTGCTACTTCTCTCGCACAGTTTGCTATATACCTCTCGACTTCCAAGGGCTGCTTTCACCTTTTGGCCAGCTCTTCCATGGATCCTGACACTCAATTAACATTCTGTTCGCTGAGTAAACTTCCCAGATCTTTTATAGCCCATTGCATTGTGCTTTAAGGTGGAAGAGAAATAAATGTAGACTTTAATTCTCAATTATAAATATTTATTTTACATTCCAAATGAATTGTCACTGCCAGTTCTTCCATATGCAAGTAGCTTGTTGATCCAGGGATATTGCATTACAAGCATTATATATTTTAGAGTGTATGGGTGTAAAACATGTGCCAGTCCAAGAGTTGATTACAACAGCAGGTACTACACACAAAACAATTGTCTAAGTTATTTACAGTGCATTTTTCCATATAGTGAAATGTTCAGCAGAAGTATTACTCTATTGGAGTAATTAAAAAACCTGCTTTCCTCCCAGCCCTGCAAGGTTTGATCCCAAGTTCTTAGCCTGGACCCTCGTTTGGCCTTCATACAGTATGTTCAATTTCCATTTATTTTTTTGAGTGCTAATAGTGGCCCATAACTTCAAGTACTTCTATTCAGAGCCAGTGCATTTTCCCTGATTAATTACTATAGAGAGATGATACCTCTGGGAATCAAATGCATCGTGTGCTTAACTCCAGAATAGACAGTTCTTGTCAATAACGTATCCAAGCAGCTTAAAGCTTCAATAGTCTGGTTTCTTATATACTGTAAGTGGTGCTGAATATTCAGTTTTATTTCTCTGTTTCCCTGCCAGTAGGAAATAAAGAACACACTTTTAGCTAAATGAGAACTGAAGTGCATTGGAAGAGTGCTATAAATTATATGCAGGCCACCAAATAAAATTCAATTTTCAGGTAATGTGAAGGTGTAATGCGTCTGGAGAAGCTGTTTTGCATATCACACAAGACAGCAGGCAATAAGGAGCAGGGAATGACTAAAACCTGATCTGTCACATGCAACTCTTTGATTGTTCCCCCTACTTTACCTACTCTAATCGCACTGTTGCAGTGTTGATTCAGAACACGGCGGCCCATGAAAAATGTCACCGTTCTGTCGATGTTGCGGATCCGCTGGCAATTTCAGCAAGCACTGGATGCACATAAAGGGTGATAAGGCACTACATCCTGCCATGCTCAGCAGGTTTTCCATTTCCTCCTGCAATTACACATCAAACTGTTTTAGCTTCACAAGCTTCGGCACTATAAATGGCCTCAAGGCAGAAGTCTGCTTCGCACACTGATGAGTCTATCTTCAAAGCAGAGTGCAAACTCAGGTTTTGGGGAGAGATTTTTTTTTTTTTTTTAAATACCCTTTTTCCAGAGCTTTTAAGAGTTTACTTAGAGATTATTCCCACCATTATCTCCATGTACTCCAATTAACAGGCAGTTTTATATCAACATTAACTGGAGCTGCCTCTAAGAGATGAAAGCCATGCATACACTAAGAGCAAGCCATCTTCTGCATAAGAAGCCTGTGAATAGCATTACATTTCTACATACTGGACTTTTTCTTTCACCTTTTTTTTTTTTATTCACCTACAAGGCTACCTGGAATTCCAGACTGATAACAGGGAGAAGAATCTGTTTTTCAGATGCTCAAAACCTTGCCTCACACTTCAGCAGTGCTGCCAAAACTATATATTTCTCCTGTTGCTCCATTTAAAGCAATTCATGCATTCTGGTACAGATATTTCAAACCGTTTAATTTCACAGATGTAACACCCCTGCCCCACCTCCTGCAATACCTGTGCTTTGTTTGTAAACGAAGGGAGGCAGCTCCCCAGCGACCCTGCGTAAAGCCAGGGCATCCCTACGGACAGGGTGCTGCAGAGCTGGTCGCAGGCACCTTTGTTTCTCTCCTCACCAGCTTTGTATCTTTAGCATACAGACCTGAGGAGATACGTAGACAGTACCAACAAGATTACGCTAACACTGCCAGAAAGCTATCCTCTGATTTCATACTTGCTCCCAAAGTGTGCCAACACTTTGTGACTATAAATGTAGCTCTTGGCTTCCTGATAGGCTGAGATCTTTACAACTGGGAAAATGACTGTAACATCTGAATTTCCAACATGCAAGCTCAAGGCTGGGAAGATGCTAAGATGGAAACAAGGCCATGTTAAAGTTACTGCTCTCTGGCACTGTGATTTGCCTAAATGCAGAAATCTGACTATGCATAAAAACAATAAATCCCAGAGTGAGCTAAACACAACTCAGTACCATCTATGGACCCAAGCAGAGGACAAATCCCACCTAGAAATTACAGCTTTCACCTACTCACACTTCTCATGCCGGCCATGGGAAGTGAAATGAGATCCAGCAGAAGCCATAATCCCCATCAAGTCATGAGCGGCCTACCTCCACCCACCTCTGAGCTTCAGAGCCCTCAGGAGGACTCCACCAAACTCAACACCACAACAGCTGTTACAACACCTGCAGCTCCCGTGAGGTATACGGTCACTCACATGGGCTCTCAACAACAAGAAAAAAAATGCATGAAACTCCTACGAGCCTTACCAGCTGCAAGACACACTTGCAGTTTCTCCCACAGCCCATCCCTGAGATACTATTAATGAGATGTTGGGACTAAGAGAAGAAACCACCATGGCCACCGCACACACAGTTCTCCTATTCTCATCCCGTCACAGACAGTCACACAGAAGGGATCTGAGCTGCCCGAATTATACCCTCTGCCAAGTGATGGCAACTGCAGTATGAGAGACAAGTCTTAGGACTGGTCTGACATAATAGATGGTTTGAGTGCCCTGCACCTCTGTGAGACAGCATGACAAAAGGACTGTCAGAGAAAACGTGAAGCAGCAGCATTTAGCCACTGAAAAATGAACAGGAACAAACAGTTCCTTGCATGCCATAGCTGACAGCTTGTTCCCGTGCCTCTCCAATGACCCTATCCATGAAGAACATGGACCTTTTTTAATATGCCTCGGGGTGTGTTAGTATTCATTCCCAACCTTTGAAAAGCTCAGCTGTCATCGCTGTCTACAATGGGCTTTGGGTTCTTTTTTTTTAAAAAAAAAAAATATTCTGACCTAATGATGTTTAGCATACACCTAATTTTTTGATTTAGCTAATTATCAAAGCATATGCATGTATGCCAGCCCTCCCAACCAGGACTTCACTGTACTCATTTTAAAATATGTTTTAACTTCCTGAGCAGCAAAGACCTTTCAGGAGGGAGTCAACAGCTTCAGGCAGCACATTCAAAGTAACAGAATGATTACGCAGATGATCCAACTCACAACTCCAAGCTGTCCAGTTATGCACAGAGAGCACCGCACACATGCAGGGCTCAAAAACTATTGGCATTGCCAACCTGATCCCACTGCCAGGAAGCAGAGAGATGCCAGGAAGGAGGGCAAAGAGGGTGTTCGATACCTTAATAAAACTTAAAGCAGCTTTGAATATTAGTGCGTCGTTAAGTAAAACACATGACCAGTGAAACAGTAATGCGTCTGAATGGGAGAGAAGCTGCTGGCATAGCAGGAGATTCAAGAAAACACAGGAAAGATTTATCCACCTCTTTGATTGTGATTTATGCCTGAGCAAGAGCTGCATCTGCCCTGAATGTTTATCATCATTGCTACCTGTGTCTTTGACTCAACTTTGCCATTCCATGACAAGATATTTTCCAACCCTTGTACTTTCTGCAAACACAGACATGCTTGGCATTGCTTGCTACTCTAACTTAACCGCCTGCTGTTCGTAATAAAATGACTATTTCCTTCTTTCTTGGCATCTTCTCTTAGGTGGCATTGTTACAACACTTGCTGTAATTCTCAAGTGCCGCTCCAGATTGAAATCTCATCAGGGAGAAGAAAAACCTCTTAAAAATTCCAAAAATAACCAACTATTAAAGTATGGCTGGGAGGGTTCTTTCGGTGATTTTTTTCTTTGCTTGTTTTTAAGCCTGGAAATGTTTCCTGGTCCTTCCATTCAGAACTACAAAGAAGAGAATGAGAAAAATGGGTGAGATGATATGAGAAGGCAGGTGCAGACAGAGGACACCAATCTGAAAGAAAGACCACATTGCTATAAATAAAGTCCAACAAATTTCATATAGCTATTTCTGTGTCAAGTCCATTTGCAAAGAAGCAAATCAGGACTCACTGCATTAAATACTTGTTTAAGAAAGCCTCATGAAATGCTGCTGACTATGGACTCCTCTAACCAACGTCAAAACTAAACCAGACCTAATCAGAACCACACCACCCACACCCTCACTTGGTGAGGAAAGTCCAACCTTGCAAAGATTTCAGTGACTGTTTACAACATGTCCTCGCACAGGTGAGGTTTGGTGATTAATGAGAAAGATTAAGCCCCGAAATACTCCTTATGAACAGGAGTGTAAACAAGCTGTGGTCACAATTTAAGTGGCCTCTACTAAATTTACGTTATATCATTTGTGAATGACCCTTGCCCTACCACGGTTAGTCATGTGGTTGAGAAAAGCTTGTATGTCAACTGCTGCTGTAAGTTTTTCAGTTGTGGATGCTGGTCAAGCTGATACCAATCAGCACAAAAAACAGCGGCATCCTTCCATCTCTTAGAGTTTCTTAGAGAAGTCACGTATCAAAATGTTGTTAACGGACTATTAAATACTACTGAGCAAAAAACTTAACCATGATCACTTAACCAAGAAATGATGAGCTTTTTCAAGCAAATCACTTACCACATCCACATTAGTAAGTGATTTTAGTGAGTATCTTTGTTCACTTTATTCTAATGTGAGACTTCTACAATCCATCTGCAGTATATCTTGCCTGAACAATTATGTCAAACATATGGAAACAAGCTGGCAGGAGGGAGGGAGAAGGAGATGACATGACATGCCAGCCGAACAGGATGGGGAGTAACGGAAACGGCACCTACGTGAAACTGCAGGGACTACCTACTAAAGGTTCTGCAAAAGAAAAATACATTTCCTGGATATATTAGAATTATTTGAAATTCAAGTATGTTTACGGAATAGTTCAGCTCCTTCAAAGCTTAAATTGCAAGGGGTGATGTTCATTTCTATTGCCCTGACACAGTTGACGAATGCACCATTGAATGATTTTTATCACTACACAAACTCATCATAACCATCAGCAACTCCACTACTGGTAACAAAAAGTACTTTATAAAATACCCTATGTGAAATCTCAAATTTGATGTGCCTTCCATCTGACAGCTATCATGTATTAAACTCACCTTTTAACTACGGATAAAGCCAGGTAAGTACCCAAGTAGCCTTGGATACTTGCCCTGAGCAGATGGAGTTCAGAGAAGCTAAATAACAACAATATTAATAGCATCTAAGTTCATGCAGTGTATTTCCTCCAAGTGCATCGCGTTATGTTCAGATGCAACATCACCCATTTATATGACTCCCGACAGGCAGTGAAGATCTGTGTGAAGTGACAAGTGAAAACAAAAATTAATGCAGGTGGTTTTCCTGTTTGAACGTATGTTTTGCAGGAAAGATACACAGCTCTTAATCCTGCCTAAGTGTAGTACGCAGTAACACTAAGAAATTATGAGTACACAGACGTCTTTATGTTTTGCCTACTTGGCAATCTATATTTTCTGTACACAGATTTATTTGTAAGCAATCCATATGCATACTATTCCCAGAGTTTGCATAAAGGCATATTTCAATACCAAACAAAATAAAATAAAATCACTCAGGGTGTGAGGAAGGGCAAAAAAGGGATGGTTGGCATAAGGTATAATTCAGACAAAGAACTCAAACCAATTCTAAACTGAAGAAAATAATGGAATAGGCTTCAAAACGAAACAGACCGCTGATACTCAAAAAGTGATGAGATTTTTTTATTTAGGATTTTTTTTTCTTTTAAATTGTTGTTACTTGCTTGTTTCCAAAAAAATTCTGCGTACTTTGCGATGCTTAGCAGAAATCATGCCAATGAAATGGGCAAAGTTTGGATGTCTCCAGACTTGGCAATACTGGATAGCTCCAGCTGCTCAGTTCATGCTTCTCCACCTTCAGGACTCAATCACCTCTGTATGAATCAACTTCTTTGTATATAAAAACATCTAATCCACCTAAAGGCTATGAATGATGGAACAAGGAATCAAAATTCAGGTATTCCTGGACGAGCCAGGCAATAGATCCCATTTGCATTGTGCAGGCAAACAAAACTTCTGCAAACTGAAGCCTGGAGAAACAGCAATACCTTCTATGTGCGTATTTCTTGCTGTTTGATCAAAATTGGTTTCTTTTTTTATTTTTCTGTATGTTTGATGCAATTACTGAAAAAGTTTTAAGCTTGTTATGCAGGTTGTCAGAATAGATGATCTAACAGCGCCTTCTGGCCTTAAAAATCTCTGATTCTTTGATATATTTCTCAGGAGCTGGTGAAATATTATCACTGCTTTTAAAATGCCTAGGCATACACTTCTCTGGCAATTGGCAAGTTATTACTCACATCTCATTTACTTAATACTCTACCTTCCTAACAATTTGAATTAAACTTTCTATGGGGGAGGCATGTCACGGTATGCTCTCTAGTATTTCTTTGAAATTAAATTCTAATAGCAGTGTATTATCTGCATTGAACTGAACATTTTAACCTGGAGTATTAAAAAAGCTCAACAGTCTTGCTGAGATAAAGTGTGACTGGACCCTGCTTCTGTCCATCTCAGCCCGGCTACGCCAAGGGAATTTGCTGTGATTGACTGGATGCACCCGGACATCAATCGGCCCTCTGACCCCATTCTCACAAGGAGGGCAAGCACAAGAAGTTCCAGTACACACTGTTTCACACAAACGTGCATTTCGTCCACCCAGATACAGCATGGATCCAAAGACAGGTTGGAATTGGCAGTTAAATAAAAACCAATTTACAGGCAGAAAGAAAAAAAAAACAAACAACAAACCAACAACAACACAACCCACAAACATGTTTTGAAGATGGTCTGAAGCATGTACCTACAGAAGGAAAAGCTGATATACAATGCAGGGTCCAGTCGCCTTCTCAACTACTAACACCACTGCTCTTGGAGATTCACAAGTTAAACCACATTTCGAGTGCACTGAAAACATATGCAAAGCCACATTTTTAAACCATTTCCTCTCCTATTTCCTCTGTTAGCCAGATTACTGCTGTACTGAGAGTATTTCATTGGCTTATTAATATTGCAGATGCACAACAAGAATTACTCTAACCGGCGCCCAAGCTGAAGCTACATGTAAGGGGTCAGTCTGTCAAACTACCAAAGAACAACATTTATAACAGCTGAATTAAAGATGTCCTGAATACTTTCCTGCTGGCAGCAAGTCTCTGCCTTATTAACTATTGACTTTGTTCCAGAGTTGTGCAGTAAAACTGCATTTTTTAATTTAATCTGCATCAACTGGAGCTATTCACAAGCAGAAAAATTTTCCAAATACACCCCTAGAAGTAATAGAAATATTTCCTCTGTAATCAGAATTATGCTTTTGTCTTGAAGCTAAGCTGCTTTCTGTGATCAGCAGCTGTTTTGTAGCACTAACCATGATTTTTTTTAAATATATTATACTATACAAAACTAAAACATACTGCTTCTATATATCTTATTTTAATAGCAATATACTATAAAGATCAATCACTGAAAACATTTAAGTCCAAGATTCATTTAAAATATCCCCAATGGCCAATTGGAGGGTTGAGAGCTATTTTCAGCTTACCCTGTGGATTTATGTTTGTAAACCCATTGTTATCATCTTTCTCACACTTGTCTGGTATTCATATCCCATCAAAAGCAGCAGTCAATAGCAGCAACAGGATGACACCACTGTAACATACGTCCTAAAAGCCCTGCTCTGTCCCTTACCAGAGTGAACCAGACCGCAGAATCTTCCTCCTCACTTAGAAGATCATAATTTTGTAAAGTAGCAATTTCTCGTATGTTTTAACAAGTCTTTCTTCCACTTGGAGTTTACCAACCTGGTAAACTGCTTAATTTTAACCTCTTATTATGACTATATTTTGCATGGAATAGTTCCTGAACAGATTCTTCTACTATATTTTCAGTTTGAGGAGATACTTCCAAGTTGAATGACTGTGGTCAAAAGATATCACAAAGGTAGCTTGCAAAAATACTCCCTGGAAGAAAATGAGAAAGAAATAAGAATGGAGAGAAGCAAAAGATGGAAAGGAGTTGGTTTTAAAATGGCATGACAAAAAAAAAAAATCTGCCATAGTTGTGGGCCCAAAGCCAGGACAACGAGGATCTTCCTTACCAGTATGAATGTCCACACAGCAGTTTTGGGTTTTAATGCAAAGGCCCAGACAAAGCATAGTAAATCCAACACTCCCCATTACTGTTCCTTCCCCATAAAATAATGTCTTTCCTAAAACAGCTGAACCAGATTGTGGGAAAAGCTACACATATTTTCAACAGATCTTTCTCTTCTCACCATAAAAGCAAGCTCCAGAAGCTCTCCCATGGAATTCACTGCAAAATAAAATTTGCAACCTGGCAGCAGAGTCTGATGAGCAATATACAATCCCTCCTGAAAGGCCCGGGAGGATTCTATTGTTTTGAGGCTTAATTTTCAATTTGCATCTTTAAAAAGGTATGATTTCATCCAAATTCACTGGTATGCTCATTTATATTTATCTGTAAGCGACCACATTTTAGTTCCTTTGAAAAGAAACACAGTAAAAAATTTTATGTTCAAAATTATTCTAAGAGCACTACTCATATTTCTTGTTTTATTGCAATCTGCTTGGACAGAGATGCAACTAATTTGTTTTGAAGGGCCTGATTCTGCAGGCACTCGATAGTCGTAATCCCTTTGTGTTCTGTATGTAAAGCATCAAAAAAGAGGAGGTCAAGAGGATAAATCAGCACAGTTTCATTGCAGTCAATGGCTTTAGGCTGACTTACACCAACAGAGGATAAAATTCTATATGTCAGAAGGAAAAATACAAAGATATTTTGCCCCATGCTAAACAAGCCTCTCCTTAACAATGACAAGCTGAAAACTAACTGCAATTGGAATCAATTAAAATTCATTGCAAAGCACTCAGTACCTTGCTTCAAACGAAACAAAAAGTTGTGCCTCACAGCTTACAATATCTTGGGAATGTTCAAGCCAGCTCCCTTCAGAAAAGGTTCTTAACTGTGTTTCTATAATGAACAACTTAAGAACTGTAAATGCAAAGTTAACTAGTGGTAAAACCTTCAGGATACACAATGATTTGAAAGAGAGCAATTAAATGGCTAGTTATTTTGAACCCGTGTCCCCATTTAAACTATTTTCCTTGTAGTCCATCTGCCAGAGAGCCTTTAAGGCAGACAAGAAGATGCAATACCCATCACAGAACGCTTCTATTACACTAACACTTCCAGAAGACGCGCAATACTGACTATCACGAGTCTCATTAACTAAAGTAAAGTTGTTCCACTATCCTTAAATGTATTAGTTCCATGGGCATTGCGTACAGAAATGAGACGGAGCTCTTACAACAAATGCAACCAAGAACAGCACCATGCTCCCCACTCCTGCCGTTCTCTTCCGGAGATAAAGTCAGGGTCCTGCTAATGGAAGCCCAGTTCCATCTCGGCCGTTTGATACTTTTTTTCATGGAAACTATTGTATTTAAACAAAACAGAAGCGAGGATGGGGGAAGCCTTCACATTTCTCTCAGCAGGAATTAAAAGTTTCTCTCATTCACGACTACCAGATGGCAAAACTAATTCCACAAGGAAGACAAATTTTAGGGTTGATATTTTTACTACACGCGTTCAATAAAGTAAATAAAGAATGTAAAGAAATTTATGTAACTCAAAGGAGATTTTCTCAGCACACAAAAATTCAGGAATTAATTTCACTGCTGTACCTGAAGAAACAGAAGATATTACTATGGAAAATTTGTTATCCTGAACAATGCTCACTTTGTTCACCATACCATGAATATAAAGCGTATCAGCTATTTGCATCAAAGCTCAAAAATACTGTAGCAGCACTCTGGGATGAAATCCTTACCTTCTGGAAACAACGGGAATGTGGTAACTTTGGTCTAGGCTGGATTGCAAAATGGGATTTGATGTGCTTACAAAGACTGATGAATGCAATTCCAGACTGATTTCTAGTTGGAAACCTCCTCACCTTGCCTTTGTTTCCTCTACAACACTCTTTCCAACACCTTCGTTGTCAGTTCCTCTCCAAAGGTAAAGAAAGCCAAAGGGTCAAAGCCTTAATCTGTTCCAATCATAATGTGCACAACTACAAGTTTACTGCCGACCTTGACACCCCAATAATTGCCCAACCTCACTTTGAAAGCAGTAAAAACTAATAGACAAATCATGGAGAATTCACGTCCTGGTTATGGGAATCACTGTTACCAGTGACAGCAAAAGCCCTGCAACATTTATTTTTTTCTTCTAAACGCTGGAAATGAGAGGTTATTGCTAAAAGTCTTCCTTTAAAACAAATATATAGAAATCTTTGTGAGGTGCAATGCAAAAGCTGGAAAACATGAAATTACTGTTCATCTGAAGTCCTTGAAACCAAAGAACAAATAATGAACTTTAAAAACACAACTGGGAACTCCATACGCCAATCTCACAAACATCTGGAGACTGACTCATGAGTTGTTTGGGTTTTTTTATTTTGAGGTTGGCACAACTCTGATGTAGTATGTTATGATTTGGCCAAATTAATCCTTTGGAGTAAAAGATCCTGAGGAGAATAAAACAGATTAGATAAATACTATTTTTATGTATTTCACTGACTTTTCCAGTCAATGTTATATTTGTGAGACATTGCACACTGCGACCTTCAAGTAGATCGCTAATGTAATAGCATTAAGTAAGTGAGAACTGAACTAACAGAGCTGAAGTGTTCAGCAAAACCTATCACCGAGGCTGCTCCATCTGCTTTTACTTATTTAGGAAACAGCAGGTTTCACATATTTGAGATGAAACGAATGAGAAAACATTACAGCAACACAACTTCCTTCAACTGAAAATATCCACTTAACAGATTTTAAAACAGATTTCTAATACATGTAGGAAGGGTTCCCTGATTTTTTTTTTTTAATTGGCTCAGTAAAGTACAAAGATGTTTCATTTCTCACAGGTTTACTTCTGTAACACTTATTTGTTTTACAGTTTTGCAGTGGAAATGGTGCTGCCACCTCATGCTGCTTCTTCCTACACAATGTTGCTAGAATCCATCCTTTAAAAAAAATGTGGGCCTCAGTGGCATAAAGTGTTTATAGAGGTGCTTGATCTTGCCCATAAGCAATGCCAAGGATCAGCTCCTCAGGCCCACATTCCCCCCTGCCTTCAGCAGCCCTCTCGCACCTCTGGTCCCTTTGTGCATCCATCCACATGCCACTTCCCACATCCCTGGCTACACGTGAGCTTTGCTCCTGTCGAGTTTTGGACTCCCTAAGCTGGCACTCCATGTGCTGCAGACCCCATCCTGCCCACAGCACCCTCCTCACCTCTCACCCCACTCCCACAACACTGCAGGTCGGGGGTGCATTGCTCCCCCAAGCCTGATGCACATCGCCAACCTCAACGCAGGCAGTTTTTCTGGGAAAGCCATTCCACATGCTGTAAGCTCATTTCTGCCCTCCAAATCCCTCACAAAACTCCCTTCTTTTAATCAGCTTTCTAAATACAACTGCTTCTATACTGCTCCATTAAGTTTATGCCAGGGTCACTTCATCAGCCAAACCACTCAAGTCAGTGTCTTTGGGCTTTGAAGGCTTCTCCAATAGGATGATTTGATGATAAACGCCAAGATACCATCCGTCCTGTGCTTCCCTAAGGTAACCATTCTCTTCGTACCATATATATATATATATATATATATATACACACACACACACACACACATATATATATACACACACACACATATATATATATACACACACATATATATATATACACACACATATATATATATACACACACATATATATAAATGCAGTTACACACTCACTTGAGCTGAAGTGGGTCTTTTGACTTCAACTCAGCATAAACTGAATACAAAAATTCCCCACTCAAAAAAATCTCACGCATCTGCAATGTATTGCACACTATGGACTTTCTGAAACACTGCCATCTCTGACTACATCTGTAGTTTTCTCTCTTAAATGTACTGTGCACTCATGAGGCACTAAAGATATAATAAATTAACAGTGAAGGTACAAAACTGGAGGAAAAACAAAGCAGGAAATTCTCCTTCAAGCCATCCCACACCTGATGGCATTACCATTTCCCTGTGCAATCATCATCAAGAATCATCGTGTAGCTTTTCTACAACCACCATAATTACAATTAAGTTTCAAAGAATTACCTCCAAGCCAGGTGCTACCCACAGTTTTAATGTCACTGGTCATTTCTGAAATGCTAAAAAGCATAAAATTTTTCTGATATTTAATGTGACAGCAACCCACCATTATGACAGAGTGTGTTAACTACAAAATTTAAATAAATCAGCTCAATCTTCAAAAGATGGCATTGTTAAGGATGCTCAGCAACTGCAGTGTTACTGCCTTGTCATGTTCTAACCCCAGCCAGCAACCAAGCACCTCGCAGCCGCTCGCTCAAGCCTCCCCCCACTCCCTGGTGGGACGGACAGGAAAATCAAGAGAAAAAAAGTAAAACTTGTGGGCTGAGATAAGAATAGTTTAATAACTGAAATAAAATATAGTAACAGTAATAACAATCACTGTAATGAAAAGGAAGATAACAACAAGAGAAATAAATCCCAAGAAAGATAAATGGTGCACAACGGGACTTCCCACCACCCGCTGACCGACCCGCCCCCCCAGCCAGCTCCCCCCAGTTCATATACTGGGCATGACATTCTATGGTATGGAACAGCCCGTTGGCTACTTGGGGTCAGCTCTTCTTGGCCGTGCTCCTCCCAGCTTCGTGTGCACCCCCCAGCTGGCAGAGCACGGGAAGCTGAGAAGTCCCTGACTTGGGATAAGCACTGCTTAGCAACAACTAAAACATCACTCTGTTATCAACTTTATTCTCACACTAAATCTGAAACACAGCTACTAGGAAGAATGTTAACTCTATCCCAGCTGAAACCAGGACAGTCTACATGGAGTAAGGGAAATCTCACTTTTCAAAGTAAAATGGAATTCTCTCATTCTTATTTCTACACAGAAAATTGATTCAAGCAAATGGAATGAGGCAAAAGAGTAACACTGCAAATATTTTCTCATTCTCAGACTGCCAGTTTAAGAGAGCTTGGTATTTGTCACAATTCTGTAAGCTTTATGGTCAATAATAAGTGGCAGTAGTATATATCCCTATCGTTTTATTTTACCATGGTTGCCAGTCATTTCAAGAAAATAATTTTAAAAATGCATGAAGATCTTAATATTTTCTAAAGGTTACCTACTGTAATTTCCAGATTTTACTTAAAGAGCAAAACTAATAGCTGAGACCACGTAAGCATTATTGAAGTGAAGATAAGCATGGTATAGTGTGAGGAAAAATTATCTGAAAAGTTTAACCATATACTCAAATATGAAAATTCACTTCCCAGTAAGAAGTTATTTAGTACATTATTAAGAAAATTGATTAAATTATGTTTGTCCATGTTAAAATAGTTGCAGCAAAAAGATTTTACAGGAAAGAAATTAGAGCTTGAAAGAATAAAATGACTGAAACCTGAACCTGTAGCCCTGCACATTCAATTTTAAAACAGTTTTCAGCTTCAAATACTGGGGCTCTGTCTATCTGAACCTAAAACTGCCAGGAGTGTAACCACAGCTCCTTAATGCTAGAGTTGACATGAGCTAGATTAATTAAAAAAGCAAGCAGAAATAATTTGCTTACTTAACGCATCAAAACCGATTCAAAAGTTGAATATTTAACCCCTAAGTAGATCGGTATTTCAGAATTCATCCTACATTACGAGGAGTTATTTGTGAAAATAAATTACCACCTGAGAAGTTCTGTGGTAGTTTTCATTTTACATTATAAATCATAGAATCACAAGCACAGAGTTCGGCAGTTTGATTCATCAGGGTTCCAATCTGATATTTTGATCATGTTGAAACAAACACCTCAGTATTTTTTCAATGAGCACGCCGTGAGATCGTAACTACCCTTCAAGACTTGGGATGTTACCACAGTAAAATTTACCATTGAATTTAACTGATCTTTTGACCACTTCTACAAAGCTGCCTGGCTGTAATATAAGCTCATAATAAAAAAGCCAACAGTGAAACCAAACAGCTCTCCTACCTCGATAAAAGCCTCAGTTCCCCCTTGCTTCAAAGCATAAATTCTCTCTCAACCATTTTCAAGGAAAAATGATGCTGCTACGTAAAACTGCACACCACACCAAAAGTGATCGTCAAATAAGACTGACCTTGATTCTGGCACGGCGTACTCAAACGTTGACCAACACTTGAGTCCGTACATAGGCAAAATCTGAAAAACCGGCAGTTTGTTATCCAGAGTTTTACAAAATACAATACTAATTATTGGCAGCACATCCACGGGCTGCAAGATGCAGAGAGTCATGGTCCATGTCTAACGCTCCTGTTGGGATCGACGAGGACTCCTCTAGCACCAACAGTCCCACAGTGTTACAGACGGGAGCACAAGAGAGGACAACAGCCTGGACACGCTGGTAGGAAGTCAGACGAGCCTCTAAATATACCTGTGCTGAGGTTAAAGCTTCAGTGACAGTAGCAAGCAACTGTGAAATGCTTCATTTTCAATAAATTATCATCTACTTGCATGTTTCCCAGATTCTCTGTGAGCCATTTAAGGCCTGTGAGGTGCACAGGAGTTCACAAATCAAATGGTCAAATATCAGCTTTTATTAGCTAGCCATGGAAGAGCTACATCTCTCATCCCCCCTCCATATATAAAAGCAATGCAACATCACCCAATTTTGCTTTGTCATTTTTCTGCATAACTTAATAAGTTAAACATGTATTTATCTCCATTTTGAAATATCTTGCTCACAGCTAAAGTTCGTCGGGTTTTGTACAGACAGGAGATACATCTCCCCACAACTGAAAAACATGTTTCAAGTTCAAAAAATGCATTAGTAACAGGAAAAGGGCAATTGGATGATAAATGACATATTCTGCGTAACTTCTTTAATTGCTAAATACATTCTGCTCAGAGAAGGAGGCATTAAGTGGATGTAATGACAAAAGATGACCCGTGTGTTATTTTTTGTCCTGCATGGTGGCAAAGTTCATGATTCTAAAGAAAATTTCAATCACTGTTTTGGCAAACAGAAAAGGGATGTAAATCTCATTTCCACGTGGCTTCCTCAATGGTACACATCCTTTCGCTGACTGAAGAGACCATGCTCCTTCAGCAATCCTCATTACACAATAAACTACGTTCTGGTCAAATTTACTTTTAAAATTGTATTTCTAAACCAGCACACAGGTGAAGGCCACAGCACAGTCTATCTTTTGCCTAATGACCTTTTTTTTTTTTTTTTTTTTTTTTTTTTTTTTTTTTTTTTTTTTTTTTTTTTTTTTTTTTTTTTTTTTTTTTTTGAGAAGCACAGGGAAACAGTAGCTCCCAGTAGCCGGAATGCAGCGCGATGCCCCTCTCCAAACCCCCCATCCTCTCTCCTGTCCATTCTGTCCCATCCACTACAGCCATCCACGACCACACAGCCAACAAAAGGAAGCGAGAAGCAGCTTTACTGCCTTACAAACACAACTAAGCAACAAGAAAACAACTAGAAATTGGCTTTCTACCTCAAAGATAGAGGAAGATTTCAGGGGACTTTTGCAACAGCTGTGTAAGGCAGTGAGCCACAAATCTGAATCATGAAAAAAGGCAGTCACAGGCTTGATTGGTGTCTGGTAAGAAGAGTGTACAGACCTGCATGAAAATCCCAAAGGAGATCCACGGTCACCGCATCCCTGACTTGCAGACTCAAATTCCACAGAACTATCCAAAGCACAAAGAAGGTGACATGTCCAGGCACTGAAAGTCTCACCACATCAAGTGCCAGATTTGATTTCACACACTCTGAAATCAGGTGTGAAGCCTTCCTCTGACATCCCTAAGTTAGTTCAGCACCCAACTTCGACAGCACCCCTACCAACACAACACAAGGAACCCAGCTTCCGAAATCACACTGGGTTTACAGAAGTCCTGGCAACACGGGGTGTACATGAGTAAATGGCCACACAGTTTATTTATCAGCAATACTAGAATCAAACTTAGCATTTGTCTTAGAGTTGAGATCTCTGGCAGATTTGTACTCAAATGTATAAAAAACCCCTTTTACTGCCAGCAAGGATCTTCAATGAAATCAAAATAAGGCACGTAGGAAGCATCACTGCAAACACACAGAAGGAAACCCTTGGGGGAAACATATCATGGTATTTCCAACATGTTTTTTGTTTTCACAAGGCATTAAAGTTCTTTCTTAACCGCTAAGACTTGGTTATGAAGTTTATCAGCCTGAAAGAATCGTTCATTAAGATGAGGAATCTTTTTTAATTGAAGCAATAATATTGAAGAGATGCACAATGTCTGACCCACGGGCTTGGCTATATAACTCAAATACACTGTGTAACTCCTCTATAAGGGAAATCCCTCAGGACTTACTCCGATGCAGTCAGGTTGTCCCAGTACATAATGTTATTAGACAGATCATTAATAGGTTAAATTTCATAATGAAGCCTGGAGTAAACTGATAACAAATCTGAGACTACAAATTTAACAGCAGCAGCTGCTACTAATACTAGTGTAAAACTTGATTTGATTTGGTTACAAAAAGGGAAAAAATAGGCAAAGAAAGGCCACTGTCCAACAGTCCAAAGGCAACTATTTTTGCAAGACAAGTGATAGTTTAATTTACTGGCCATGGTGAGTTTTGCAGTGAAACAAACTGCAATCTAATTACTTGCTGCAAAACAAGAGCTTGATTTGATTTAGGAGAGGTTCTCTCTAATTCCCTGTTATTGTTTTGTCACTGTAAACTTAGATTTTGCTACAGGGCCAGTGAGTTTAATTTTCAAATCAATCCTTGATTTACACACACGCCCTGACTGGTGTGCATGTGTAATGTGTAAATGGTATGTCCCCAGGCACGACTGTTATACAAACAAACATAATTGGAAAAATATCTGCCTACCTCATTTCTACGCACATGGATCTTGGGGTTTAAAAATAATAATTACAGAAAGCCCTCAACCACCTGCATAAGGACACAGTAGTACTGAAAATTCAAGAGCCCAGAAAATTTAATGCACCTGGCACAGAAAACGCACACCAGTAAATGAGGAAATCTTAGATGCAAGATTTCTAGAGTATCTATAAAGTCAGGTATCCACGGGTATATATTAGAAAGAAGAGCCATTTTGCATAAGCTACAGAAAGTATAACAAGATTTCTGCTAAGAGCGATCTCTTGCAAGTGATGTTAAATCGTTTAGAAATGATTCAGTTTATGACTCCTCTGAAATTTATTTGAAAGTCATCAAAGAGAAGCACATCAATTCTGCCACATGATGCTCTTACTAGATTGCTCTGTAAGCGTAAGAGATCACATGCAACACTAGCTACATTATTTAAAACCATTTTACACAGTTGTCCCACACATTTTCAATTTCTGAATCTGAAACACAAGGCCATCTGAAGGTCTCAAAGATGTACTCCTGAAGGAACCTGTTAAAGGCAGGAGCAAAGTCTTTTGAAGATATCTTGGGGGTGCTCGAAGGAGAGTCAGCCTCACCCTCTGCCTGCGATCTGTAGCCCGGCGTGGCTCATTCACATGCCCCAGGGAACGTGGCACAGGCAGCACCAGACCTTGACTGCCAACGTCGCAGGCTCCGTGTCCGACACCACTGATGGTATTTCACCACGCGCAAAGGGAGCTCTATGAATGGGAAATGCAGCAGAGAACTCCCCTCACAACTCTTTTACTTAGACCAATGGCATAGGACAACCATGCATGTTTAAATAGTGAGGAAAGTCCATACGTACATCAACACCACCTGCAGTTTATCACCACAGGTTCCGAAATGTGATTTATCTGACCGTTTACAAAGCTTTAAAATAATGTTCCCCATAAATTTTGAATCATAGATGGCAATCTTCACAAGAGAGAACTGCTTCTATCTAACCCCAAATGCGTCAGCAATGAATCCAGCATCTGCTATGCTTAAGGAGATACAAGTTACAACCAGAAGAACATAACCAAACCATGACTTGGAGATGCAACCTGTCTCCGGGTTTGAAGTGCCCTGTTATTATGTTCTCTCATCCGCAGTCAAGCTCTGCCAGCACTAAGGCATAATAGCAGGAACAGCTTTAGACACAGAAAGCCAGAAGTGAGCAGATATACAATAGAAAAGGAATCAAAAAGCCCACGAGCTCACAAGCAAACAAGCAAGATGCAGTGAAACGCTGTAAAGAAAAGTCACAATGGCACAACGAAATTTCATTTCAGTTGACTTGAAAGAATGAGAGCACAGCTCAGAAATGTGAACAGTTCAGGTTTTGTGCTGGGTAACCAAGTGCAAACTTGGCATTTCTTCTCAGAAGCATTCTTCTCGCCTGTTCCCCCTGCCACAGGTAATCTTTTGTCAGAAGACAAAAAGTTATGTCTGTATGAATCGTGTCTAAAAAAAAAAAAATAAAATCTACCGCTGTTGTTGAGGTCACAAATTATAATAAATATGAAACAAATGAATGTGCCCCAACTCATTACAAAAACTGATTAAAAGTATTTTCTCACGGAGATTCAGTGGCCAACTGTTCTATGGGAAATTACAAACAAAATTGACATCACCTAATGATGTTAGCAAGTGTTGTGGAGATTTTTTTAATGACATTGTTTTTATTAATGCTTTCAATCGAATGAAAACAACAGCTACTTTTGGGCAAAGCTTAATTTTCAAAGGCAGTAAGCATTAATTCTAAGTTTATTCTCTGCCCTTATGCCTGGAAACATGCTTCTGGCAAACAATTAGATCACGGTAAACAAAGAGACATAGTAAAACGATAGCTGGCTGAATGAATGAGCCTGCTACACTTGACATTTCAGAAGGATGGTCTCTTGAAGTCAGTCGCTTCCTTTTGCCTTTCTGAAAGGAACATGAAATAGGGAGTTTCTGGTAAATGTGGAGACAGTCCGAGATTCTTTGAAAATGTCAAATTTAACAGCATGAGGAAATGTCTTTTGAATCAGAAGATGAGAACTCAGGGGAGTTAAATTAACAACATAGCACAACATTTTACCAAGTAATAGCACTATATTTTTTCTTTTATGGAGCACTGCTCAGGGCAATATTTAATCTCTTGAGTTTAATGAACTTTTAAAACTACTCAATAAATACTCAAGGCCATGACAAGTACAATCATAAGATAAATTTAGCTCTACTCCAGCAGACTATATCACTTTTTGTTATTAAAAAATGTTAATTTTAATATACTAGGGGACTTCATTTCTATAAAATAAGGTGTCAGGGTTTCTAAATTCATATCACAATGGTTAGTTTTCATTAAAGATGTTAAGTACGTTGTCATTTTTAATAAAAATACATGGTGAGCCCTTCTTTCTAGGCTAATAATAGAACTTTGGATAAATAGTCCTATCTACAAACGTTCCAGCTCTCAGCAAGGCTTCCTTTAGTTACTGTGGAGGTTAAGATTTTGGGAAATTACTTAATGAATTGAATTCTCAAAGATAAAGAATTTGTGATAGACCTCAAAGTGAAGACCTGCCTAATTACTGCATATTAAAATAATTCATATAATATAGCTAGAATAAACAATTAGATGCTACTTCTGTTGGAACACTTAAATAAAATGACATTAAAATACACAGAATTCACATTTCAAATGTGATGAAAAAAAAAAAAAATCAAACAACTGAAGTGGATCAGTATCTCTGCAAAATCCTGCTACGTGTATAATAAGTGCCCTAAATTATTTCATGGCTTTGGATGAAGATAGGCAAAATCATTGTCACAGTGAAGTCAACAGGAATTTGCTACTATCTTCGGTGGGACCACATATGTTTTCTGTGGCCATTTATGCAAACAGAGCCACTCTTACAGCAATATCACTCACAAATGACACCTCCGAGTTGTGTCATTCCTGTTAGCACACGTCCAGAAGAAATGCATTAAAAGCATGCAAAAGCTGCAATGTCAAGTAGTCAAAAGGTAGGAGGCACTAAAACCGAGGTTGAGCGTAGGCTGTCAACTGTCTCTAATTTCAACGCATTTTCAGTTAGCACTATGAAGAGTATCTGCCCGCAGTTGTTCAAAAGCAGTTCACAGTTCTCTGATTACACCATCTCCTGGTATCAAGATGGCATATCACAAACACAAAATCAAAGCATCTGGTTTTGGTCAGCGGCATGGAATATCAAAGAAACAGAATGTACCATACACAGGTCATCACCCTGCCACACACATTCCCCTGCCTAAGACAGTAGATCCAAGGAGACCGTCCACGTTGCCTTCATACATAAATATATCACTCCTTAAATGCCTTCAGAATTGACTGCAGTTTTGTATATATGCTCTCTGAGGTATCAGATATGAAGTACTAAGTAGTCTTCCCATTTATTTTTCACTACCTCCCTGAAAAATGGAGAAAATCAACTGCTGCAATTCTTTTTGAAATATATTTCTGAAAATCTGTATATTGATTTAATCTCTTTCATGCCACATTTCTTTCAATTTCCAGAAGCATGCCTTAGTAAAACATCCCTATTAGCTTCAAATAGCAGCCAGGATGTACTGTGTGAGTTATGCAAGGATTCTTCTCATGAGAAGTATCTAGCTCTGTAGACACCAAATAAATGTTCTGCTTGCTTTAGTTTTGCATGTATAAGAAACCATTATACTTCATCTTTCCCTAAAATCACTTACTAGGCTCACCCCAAAAAACCAAAAATGTTGACAGCCAGTATGCATTTTTCTTATATAAGATATCTGTGAGAGAACTAACTACATGAATACACTGCCTTGCATTCACAAAGTTACATACGGCATCTCTCAAGCCGTACAGATAATTTGTACTGAAAGCCTCCATGAAAAGCATTCAGGGTTACAGAGAACTCATTTCACTGCTTCTTAAATTTTTTTCTCAGTCTGATAAAAATGTTTAACCGTTTTTATGGGACACAGGAGGTTGTCATTCTGGTCCACTACAGGGAGTGACAGAAGTGCCGTGCCTAATCAGTCACCACTGAGAACCGTTGTTATTCCCAGCAGTGCTCTGTCAACAAGCCAGTGGGACCACGCGCCCACACCTGGCCCTTCTTCATCAGCTGTTGTTGTCAGGTTTAATGTGTTCTGCAGGTACCAAAGCAAATCACTTATACTTTCCATTTTCCCTTTAATAAACCTTCTCTGCACCTTCTCCCACTTTAAATGATGTTGGTTCTTGTCTGTATGAGCTGCTCCGCCAGAAACACTTCCCTTGCAAACCGCTGAGATCGGCCAAAGTACAATCGCATCTCTACAGCTCTTTTGGGATGTTTTCCTTTCTGTTAGATAAGACACAGCTGCAGCTAGTTTTTAAGATATAAAACCACGTAGATTAAAAATGACAGTTTACTGACATGAACCTAGCTGAATACTCCACCAAGCCCCCAGATGACCTGTTAAATCAGGAGAGCCCATTTACTTAGTATTCTCCCTGATGCAGACCCTCTTTGGCAAGAGGAGGCAGATCAAACTCAACATCACCAACATAAGAGCTTCAGCAGGAGTGCTCCTCAAGGGCTTTAAAACAGGTTTTTTTCAACAGCTTCTTAAACGATGTTGATTATAGCTGCATGTGAGGGTGAGGGGCTGTGAGGTGCCTTCACCTCCTACACTTCCCAGGCTGCACTATGGGTGCCCCAACCACACCTCTACCAGAAACCCAACTGCGGGTGGGCTCCCCAACTTCCACCCACACCAGGAGGGACCACAGAGCTCCTCACACCCATCAGCTCTCCCCCTTCACCACATCATTTTGCAGGGGTAGGTGCACAATGAAGCCTTCAAATCGGAGCCACCAAGCTGCACAGGCTTGGCTTGTCCTCCTCAGGGAAAGGCAGGCACAAATGAGACCATTTAATGAATTAAGCACAAGCACAGCCATGGCTTGGTCTCGCCTTTCTTCTGCACTAACGCTTTTCAATTAAATCACTGGTGTCAAGGAAATCAGGATCAGTCCCTGGGATGTAACAGCTGGACAAAACCAGATAATTAAAATTACAGAAAAAAAAAACAACTTAGATTTTCCTCCCAGTAAGGAGAGTAAAGAGCTCTCAAAGGCTGTGATCTCATGTAGTTATGCAGATAGCAAAAAGTTCTTGGGGAGGGAAAAATTACAAAAAGTCAGCATTTTTTAATCTATCTGTAATGCCTGGGTCTCAGAATTTATCACAAGACCCACTCTTCTAATTAACCTCCCTCTGTTCTTTGTTATTTCCAATGGACAGACAATTCCAATGTTTATATAGGGTCTTTCAAGAACAGCAACACACTGTGTATTTAATAGTGTTCTTTTTAATGAATTGTTCTCTCATAAGCATCTCTATAGAATGAGTTTGCCTTTAGCTCAGCTACTCCAGACAGTCACTATATGCATTATTACCACCAGACACAACAAGACAAGCCTCGTTAGAGTCAGGTCCTGCCATCCTTGCCACGCAGAGCACTAGGCAATATGAATAAATGAAGTTTAAAAAATGGTTCGTACACATAACTAGTTAATTCATGTTATTTCCTGATGTCTGAAATTACCTTCCCAGTTTTATGAAGACATTTTAGGACTGGAAAAGAGAAATTAGGTGGTTTCTCCAATGCTATAGTAGTACCAACAGTCTTTTGACCCAGATTACTCCTTCTCTGATCCCATTACTCAGTGGACAGAGCTGTTGATATGAAAGCTTAAACACGAAATACATTTGCTGTATTAGCCACACTGTACTAATCATGTCACATATAGCTGAAAAGATACACTTTCAAACTTGGCAATTATCTATGCTGAACATAATGCTACCCCAAATAACTGCTTACATTTAGCGCAGTTTTCCTAAGCATTTTTTTCTCTTTAATTAGAAGGCTGCTGATTGTAGTTTATGATACAAGCTTTGTCAAAACGGAGCCAATGCCAGCTAATGTAGAGCAGAAAAGGAAAAATTAACTTTCTGCTGTATACGTAGCAACACACCAAAGTGAAATAAATAAGATGGCAAACCAGACTAAGAAAAGGAATACATTATTATTACAACCATGCAACTAGGTAGAAAATTTACACAGGAAAACTCTACTTGTGATTTCCCTTCAAACACAGGCCCAATCAAAGGGCTAACGCCTTCAGCAGTTTGCATCCCCTTGGTTAAGCTAAACAAATACCTTTGCTTGTGGATAGTTAAGCTAAACAAATACCTTTGCTTGTGGAGTGCAACATTGACGACTCAGCAGATTCATCACTGGGAAAAAGTTATGCTCAGTGCTTGCATGCACATTGTTTCCATGCAATATGTTAAGGTAATTTAGATTTCATCAGTCAGGCCCAACCCACATGCTGGTTTACACTTGAGCTACCTTAAAGAGTGGTTGTGAACACAAAAAAATAATCTGTCTTTACCAAGTAAAATCTATTTCTTCCACTTTCAGATAGAAGCTTCCAGTCTCATAGGAGTAATGGGACACAACCACTGACATTATAATTCAATAAAGGGAAAAGAAATCATATCTGTCAGTCCATCTTTAGATCACAGGGCCTCTTTCTTGTTCCTCCTAGCTGACCTCTGCAACAAAGCTGTCAGCTTGTAAGAGCTTAATATCTTGAGAAGATAACCCCTTTAAATTTCCTCCCTGGCTCACTGACATTCTGTCAACTAGGAGAAAACCTGGCCCAAATTTTGGATCACTGGGAATTCTTTCAGCTTGCTCAGTAGCATGCCAATGCTGTGTGCATCTGCCCAGGGTAAACTCCCCAAGAGCCTGATACTGCGAACTGTCAGTAGCCCAAGAACTTCACTAATGCCTTTTTGCAGCACACTGCTCATAAATTAGGAGAAACTGATGGGCAAAGAAGTTTAATTCTATTTGGTCTTTTAGAAGCATAAGTGACATCATACTAGAAAACACTGACCTCTGCCCACCTACACCTCTCTGCCCCAAGCTTTATTGACACAAGGACAGAAATTTCAGTCTCCTTTCCCAATTGGAGGGACTTGCAGTCCTTGACCAACATGAGAGGCTCTGACAGAGATGAGCCTAACTTGAACCTGAGAGTGCTGAGCACAACCTACACTCCTATACACACTAGGAAGTCAGACTTAAAACTAAAAAAACCTGTGAATCTCAAAGGTTGTCCTTGTATTCTTCAGAAACACTTTCTGTTAATCTATAGCAGTTGTGATTGAAAAAAAATTTAAGAATGTTTGTTTTGGTTGTGTCTGGTTTTCTTTTTTTTTTTTTTTTTTTTCATTTTGGTTTCTTTGTTTTTTAGTTTTGTTTTTTTCTTTGGGTTTTTTTTTTTTTTGTTTTGGTGTGGGGTTTTTTTTCTGTTTGCTTTGGGTTTGGTTTAGGGTTTTGTTGGTTTGGGGTTTTTTTGTTTACATTCTGTCCTGTAAATCCCTCTTGCTACTGCATATGAAAGCAAGGTACTATATGTCTGTATGTCAGACTACGACCTAGAAAGTAGGTGCTGAAAATGAACCTTGAGTCTCTGCTCAAACACGAATTACATCAATGATTGAGCACGCAATCAGGAAAACATTTGGTCAGTTTGAGACCCTCCATCCCGACCCTCATAAAATGTCTCATTTCACAGTGTAGCCCTGTGCTCAAACTCCGCAGGGTCTGCGAGTTCCAAAGTCTCCCACATCTCACAAATCTGCCCCTACTTCAAACCCTCTCACTCCCCCTTATGGAACACAAAAGTAGGTAACATAGCATTTCTCAGCATGGACAGATTAAAAAAAAAAAAAAAAAAAAAAAAAAGTATAAAAGCACTTATACAAGGGTTGTGGTAACCACTGGAGAGTACTGGTCTTCAGCCAAAAGCAGCACGCACTACTTGCCCCACTATCAAATATCATGTCACACATTTAACACACACATTTCAGTGTGGTTTCTTTTGCTAATGTTGTGAATTATTCTTATATTGTTATAATACACAGATATTATATGATATTATTAAGGAATTCATCTACGGCTAAAAGTTACTGCTACTAGTTCTAAATATTGTGAGAGAAACCAAGATTTGTGGTAATTAACATTTGGGCGGCCAATTTAGGTGCCATCCAAGCTGCTGATTGCTTTGCTTTCCTTTCTTCATTTTGCTGGATGTTTTAAGTCTTTGCGATCAAAATCATTCACAATCTCAGGACTGGAATCAGTCTTTCATTATCTGAAGCCCATTTAACCAAATTTTCCACAATCATTTTTCAGTAAAATACAGCTTTTAACTTTTTCTCTTCCCCTCAGCCGAGCAATTTCCAATCACCTTTTACACGGTTGCAATTTCAAACACTGAGTGGGTGATAAAGAACCAGGAGTGAAAAAACTCCAGGGAAGAGAATGACAATCAATTCCAAAGACATTATTTATTAAATCATATTAAGTGAACCTATATAATTTGCAAGTTCAGTCGTAACAGCTGACATCTGCTCTTTGCTATGTTAACAGTAAGGTACGAAACCCGTATCAGCCACCCTAGCATTGGCACCGGGCAATTAGTATGTGTCTAAAAATGCATCTAACGGGCAAATCAGATCAGATTTATTGTAGGAGTAGAAGAATTTTAATTTAAATTGCCTGCCGTTGGTGCAACAGAGTATTGCCTGTCTTTGCTGTGCACAGAAAACAGTACGAAGGATTTTGGAGGGGAAGTTAGCAGGGGCTGCAGAGTGTGTATGGTTTGTTTGTGGGTTGTTTTTTTTTTTTAACCTTAAAATTCGATGTATTTCTGACAATGTGCGGGGAAGTACCAGACATTTTGTGGATCTAAGGACATCGGAGTAACATGATTACCACCCTCTGACATTAGACTTTGCATACAGAGATGGCTAGATTATTACATCTCTATCAAGGAATAATGCATTATAAACTTAAGCAAAGGAGTGGGATGAAGCAGAAACAACAATGATTAATGTATGAACAGTGTCCATTCAACCATTGAGGCAGTAATAAAGGTATTAATTTGGCTCCAAACATTAAAATATGTACAGTAATATGGATTTTTGAACAGTGCAGTGTGGCATAACCTTAATACAGTACATTAAAATCATTCATTACAATGAATAAATAGCTTAATGAGATTTGAAACATCTAGCACTCTCTCTGTAAGCGGGTGATGAAGTGAAGCCTGATATCAGCACCACTGAACATAAATTATGCAAAAGTAATACTTTTAAAGTCATCTATGCACTGGCATTGTTGCTTTTGTTAAATATTCAAGTGTACATCTTTCTAGGACAATATCAAATTAGCCTGTATGAGAGTTTACAGCAAATTCACCTATCATAGCCTGATTTGCATAAAAGTAAACAAAATAAGAATATGCACATATAGTGTGATTTCCTTCCATTGATTTATTTTTGTGAGGAAAAGCAATACATCTTACCAGGGGTTTAATGTCTCTCTTTGGGTTTTTTTTTTTGTTGGTGGTGTATTACTCCCCAAAATTCCTTTGCCACGTTAAACACGGTATTCTATGTGAAACAGCAGGAGTATGTAATATACCATGTTAAACTGCAGGGGTAGGAGATGAACTGCTGGAGCGCTTTTTTCCCCCCTATTAATTTAAACAACTTATTAACAAATCAAGCCATTTTATTTAAATTACGCGCCTAACCATGTAATTAGTTAAGTAAAACCACTTAAAGCACATTTTTCTTCCCATTTGAAATCGTGATGTTGGAGCTGTTATATGCTAAAGCAGAAAGAAAAGCAATTACTCCAACAATGATTTTTTTTAAAAGGCTGGTATACAAGTTCTGTACAGCACAGACAAGGCTGTGGATTTTGTTTAATGATCACTTATTTCTTTGCTGTGTACAGACACAGCTCTGAATTTTGGATTAATTTCAATAAATATAAAAATCTTTATTCTAACTGTTCCAAAGCACTTGTTATTTAAATTTGGAAGTGCAGGATTACTCATGCATGGCTGCCTGTCAATTAATCCAATATCACCCTGTGGATTTTCCCATTTGTAATTGGAAAATAGAGCTTTTCTGGTTCTCTGCAGAAACAGCAGCCATTTAACTACAGGTGGTACTTGCAGTGGCAATGCACACATTTATCCAATGTTTATATATAAAATAAAACCCCTATTTCCTCCAGAGATAGTAAAAGCATTTTTGGAGGTTATTTTCCTGTCTCTAGTATTTAACTGAACCTCCATAAATGACAGAAATTAGAATACCAGCAACGGGTGAAAAATTAATAATCTTAAGAGCTTCAGTGCAATTTCTCAAAATAGGGCAAAACACACAGGAGAATATTAAAAGAGGATTTCAGGATTACTTTGCAGTTTTATCAAGGATGCAATATTTTACTTTGTCATTTACATGCTCCTGTACTTACTCTCCTACAAGCACTCAATTCATTCTTTCAGCTTGGAAAAAATAAAATGTTTGGGAGGGTGCTTAAGAGACTGATGGCCAACTTGCTGCCAATAGCTTGTTACTCAAACAGGATATTTATTAAAGTGTTTGGCATTCCTGGTAGGTCACTGACCTCTCAGGGCCCTGGGTCATGACTATCAGCAGCGCTGACAGAAATCCAGCCTTTGGCTCTCCAGTTTCCACCCCAGAAGGAACGTCTCCTTCCCCAGGATGCGAGCACAGCCTCTCCTCAGGAGCCAAAGGACAGCCAGTGGGTCCGAGGCACAGAGTCACCCCAGGACAACAAACAGCAGTAACTGTGAACACAGTCTGGAAAAAAAATGCCCAGCTGCAATGTATTCTTAAATAAAAGCTTGCCCTTATACCAAGGCACACTGATAGCATTTTGGTTTTACCCAGAGGACCAAATCCTGTCTCCAGAAAATCGACTGGACTTTTTCACCAAATCCAAGAGAAGGCTACATCGTGCTTTCCCAGCCCCAGTAAGTGTACTACAGTGGGATGTCCTACTAAGCTGTTCTCAACAGTGCATGCGAATTGCTGATCCCTACAGCTCGTCCCTCACAAGGACCAGAAGCTGAGGGGAAGTGACCCAGAAGAGCGCTCAGCCAGGACACCACAAGGGAGGTGGTGACGGTGAGCTCAGGCAGCATTCACACAGCCAGGCTGCGGGAAACCAAACGGAAAAGCTGATGGATTACTCTGAACACCGGCTCCCAGAACTCCTACATATTCAATAAAAAAAAAAAAAAAAACCGAGTGTATATTCCCTGCAGTGTCCTGGAAAACTTGGTGTTTTAACAAGTTCAATATCCAGCAAGTATTATTGTATGGCACCTATTCATCAGCTACAAAGTGGCTTGAAAAAAGTTATCGATGTGCCTTTCCAGTCACCCATGCTTGCTCTCCTAAGTCGCTCAGATTCACGAGGTATTTATAGACAATTATTTACATCTCTTAACCTGTTTCCTAGAAAGGATTAATACAAACTAAACAAATTTTAATCACCGGATATTTCTCTGGGGACTTTCAGTTTTACTGGATGCTGTTATACTGACCGGTCACAGTGCTACAATGGTCTTGGTATGAGTCACTGCCCAAATTCAAGTGGTTTGTACTCGGAGGATGCTGTAGGACAATACTTGAACTCTCAAGGATGCCAAAACATCCAAGGAAACTGAACCAAGGGATTAAGTATCCCAGCATCCCATGTTCATTATGGGAGGTCAGAAAAGGGAAACAAGTGAATCCAGACTTTGGTACTACTGGGAACCCTGTCAAAGTCTCATTGTCAAACTTCATGGAAAATACAACAGCTCAGTCTGGCTTGACTGGAGAGCAGTCAGTGATCAACAGCAGGTGGGGGGGATTTACTTTTCAAGCACACACAGCAGTACATGTTACATGCTTCAATAAGCCAAATACAATTTAATATACAAATTCATATGAAAAAAAATAATCTCAGAAAGTATGACTCAGCAGTAGAAATTTTATTCCAAATAGCAATTTGGGGGAGATAAAACCACAGAGAGATCAACTCTACTGCAGGATAAATAGGTGTTTACCTTCATTCAAAGGCAGAATTCACAGTGGAGGAATCATCTCAACTATCACAATAGCATTAACATCACCTAATTATTCATTATGCAGAAGTGAAGCTTGCTGACCCAGTCAAACATCATCTTTTTTCTCTCATACTCATGCTGTCCATATCTCCGCAACACACGGCAAAACACAAAGGTGGTACAGCAGCTGTCACAACGGGGCCACGGACTCGTGTTTGCAGAATACATCCGAACCCGATTACACGCTTCAGCAGCTATCACTTCTCAAAATTCAATAGAAATTAATTCCTCAACAATGAGGGCAATTAAAAGGTCTGCATACTATAAAGTAAGAATACCTGCTGACACACCAACATGGTTTTTGCAGAAATGCCAATAGAGCTGTAAACAAAGCTGAAACCCAACGATATTAAAAGACATCAACCTTCCATGCTCTGATTATGGGACTGTTAATAAAGTTAATAAAACAGTTACTAGTTTAATGCAGTATTAACTCCAACAGAGTTTGTTGTACAGTGAGTCACATGTAGTAACTACATTCTGTCATCTAATTAAAGAACTTAATGTGAGGTAAAAAAAAAAAAGCTTTCATTGTATTTGTGGTTAAACATCATTGTTAAGAGGTTCAAAACAATCAATGCAATCAGCAGTTCTGGAGTTTATTTGTAGCCTTGTTTTCACCATTCAATACTAGTTGCTTCAACCTCCAACCACTCTTGAAGAGTGAGTGAAATAATAATGCTCATCAACAAAATATGCTGATGACTCAGTGGACCAACTCTACTACCTGTGAAGCAGAAATATTCTGAGTGCAAAGACAAATAAATAGGGGTTGTTAGAAATAATTCAGGAATGCTGTGATGATCCACACTGGTTTCCTACTCTTCATACTAAGTAACCAGAAGAGCCACATGTGGTTTTGCCCACTATTCCCAAAATGCCAACACACATCACCATGCAACCCCAACACTCACAGGAGATTGGATAACTTATTGCCCTGCTGTGCTAGAACTAGAGAAAGCTAAAAGGAGAGGCAGGAGAACAAAATTAAAATTGGACGTAGTTGTTTGTGAAAATCCAGGAGAGAAATCCCTGAGAAAAGCCCATGGAAATGCTTTTTTACCCATGGAAACGCTGTGAGAGGCAAGCGCAGTGCCTCCCAGGGAAAGGGGACATCCCAGCCCCTTGGCACTCAAACATGACCACAACCCTCAAAACACACATCTGCAGTTCCCCTCCTAACGAAAAAAAAAAAAACCCAAACATGAAAAGCCTTCCCTTTAGCTAACTTTGATCAAAATTAAAGTTACCTGTTTAGATCTAAGCAGCCAAGTTAACATAGGGAACAAAAGAAAGGAAAGAACAATTTTGCTGGAAGTGGGTTGGCTTACCCAGTTACCTGGTACAACTCCTGGGTAAGCAACCGCCAGAAGGGACTTCTTGTGAAATACTTCTTGTAAAACACATTTTTGGTGACAGAAACTCCTTGTGCCCTAATCACATTCATGAATGGAAGTCTTACAATAGCACAAGCACTGCTGATTTAAAGTAACTACTCCAGGTAACGTACAGGTAATCAAGATAGCTGTATTTAAATACAGAACACACGGCGATCTCCACAAAGGCAATGTATTTTCCCTTCCTTGAAAAGCACCCCAAACGCTGAACATGTTTTGGATTTGACATATCTTCTCAGTAGCTGCCTCAGACCCCTGAAGAAAGCTCCCACAGTAATACAACAAAAATAAAAGTAGTATGACAAAGTGCCTTTCCTTACCCAAACAGCTGGCTTTAACTAATTTTCAGTTATTGAACAAGCTAGCGCAGGTGTGGAACGTTTGTGGGAAACTTGGTGGCATGCAGATAAATGAAAATACCAGCTTCCTGCAGCTAACAATCACACAGAATAGCGTATGCACCGGCTGCCACCACTACCGTCAAAACAGAAACCGCAGGGTGTCATCAGAATTCAGGAGGAGTACACGTGGTGGCTTTCCTTTCCATAATCATTTTATTAAGCAGTTTTCAAGATACCTGAGCTGCCACTTTAATGGTTCACAGACTGTATTGTCTTTGGCCACACATTCTAGCATTATATCAAAAGAGATTGTATGTCAGATGCAAGTTATCATTTGGAGTGATATAATCATATTTAGGTTTTTCTTCAAGAACAGAGTAAGCAAATCGCATTGCCGTTGCTGAGCTCAGGCAGGTTACTGGCATGACTTGTCACATTTGACCTGCAGTCTTGATGCCACCACAGCTCAACTCTTCTTGTGTCTTTTAGTGGAGTTAAACCACAAATTGATGACGATATTACAGCAGAGGAAGAAAAAACAGCAGTCACATGTAAGAAATCCTCAGAGCCAAAGATTACTCTAAGAATTACTATGAGGTTTAAAAATCATAAACAATTTTATAAGTAGTCTTCAAGTTATGTAAGAAATCAGACCTCTGACATTTGACTTTCTTGTTGAAAAGTGTCATAAAACCTGAGCATGTGAAGATTTAAATTGTTTAGCTAGGAAAAAACCATCAGTCCCCCAACGCAGAACGGAGTCTAGCAATCCAGGGTCTAAGTTGGAAAATGCAATACACGGGTCCGCAGAATTGTTTGGGATGTAATTTCATTTTCACATACGGAAGTAAAAGGATCTCTCTAAAACTAGGCTAAACAGGCAAATGCAGATTTCACTTACCAAATATGGGTACAATTAAAGAGGCAATCTTTTCTCAGAAGCCAGCTTTAAATTTACACCCTCTTTAATTTGGTTAAGTTCAAAATTGAAGCAGATTTTTCCTCTCACTAGTACCAACATGTGCTTCAAAATGTCTAATCAGAAGTTCGGCATCAGGGACAGATGCTAGCTCTACATGCCAACTGGCCTGCGTTTGCTAGCCATCCGGCCCAAGATCTGCTAAGTCCTCTCCCCCCATCATTATCATAAAGCTATAGTCCCTGAGATACAAGGTCATTTATTCACCAAGTCTTACGCTATAAACACACTTAAATAATTCAGCCTGCGAGTCCTGATGCTCCAACTTGTGGGGTTTTTTCAGTTTGAATGAAACAACAATTTTCAAAACTCCTCTTGGGACTAACTCCAGGATCTCAGGAAATGCTGGAGATCGCAGTAAACAGGGCTTTCTCCTAACAATTTGTAAGAAAACAGGAAAATTTGAAGAAATGAGACTGATGGGAATGACAGAGTCCTCTGAATAATGAGCTGATTGTCAACTGACAACAAGCATTACTCTATTCCAGAAAAATGACTTCACAGTTTAAATATAGTGACACCTCTCTGCCCACAAAAGACATTCCACACCTGATTTTTCTGTTCATTTCATTCATCGATTTTTTATTATTGTTATTCTGAAATACAGTGACAACTAAGTGCTAATATCACAGTGAAGGACTGGGCAAGACCAAAAAGTCTACCTTAATATTCCCTCACAGAAAAAGATCTCTATGTGATCAAATTGTGTGAAAACTTGAGAGAGAAACTTCATAAATGAGGAAGTGCATTGCTATTACAGGATTAGAGGGCAGTCCTGGGAGAAGATTCAGCTGCTGGTAAAATCACAACATTGCTGCGAAGAGACCAGACACTGAACCTCATCATTTCTGTATTTTGCAGAACTTACACATGAAGTGCCAAAATATTATTTTTAACATGTGTTAAAACAAAAAAAACATTTTCTCAAGTCAGAGAAACACTTTCATTTTTGTTGAAGAAGTAAAAGAGGAATGGCACCTGTTCATGCAATCAGAGAACAAGGCATACAGGAGGACTGGGGATCACTCCCCAGCAAAGGTATGAAATTCTGGGCAACCCCCTTAGCAGCATATTTTCCCCACCACCAAGGAAACAAGTAGATCAGGAAATACCAGCACTAACAAAGTCTGCCTTCCCCACAGTTAAATCACGAGCTTAGAGAAGAGTTTCCCTCAGCTGAAGTGGTTATAAGATTTCGCCTGCCACCTAGACACTCTGGTGTCAAACAAGGTATAAGACACGTTTCAAATTTTTATCCTTTGGTAGAAGATTTTTCCTCGTACACCCACCTATAATCCTTGCAGGAACTTTATTATCTTTGACACTTCTACTTCTTGCCAGCAAACTCTGGAATGGGGTAGTGAAGCTGGCCTGCTGGTTGAAAAATTACTGGGAAATCAATAAGGGAGAGAGAAAAGGGGCACTTGAGCTTTGTTTTCTTAAACCAGGCTGAAAAGCTGATGACGCAATGCTGCCTACTCAGAACTGCCAGAACACAAAGAAAACTTAAATTATTTATTTTACAGAATATTTCTAGACTAGACAATGAACATGAGCTTAAAATAATTTTATGTTCAGTATTTACAGACCCTACCTGCGCATGAATTTTAACGGAAGTTCCCTCCCCCAAGACGCACCTTTACCTAAAAGCAACATGACAGGAAGAGAGCTGAACCCATCTGTCCTTTTATTTTTAAATAAATTTCCCTTTTTTCTTCTCAATGGGATATACAGGAAACACTTTTTTTCTCTGCTTGTTTTTTCTAAGTCTGAATTGATTCTCTAAAAACATACAAGCTGTTTTGGTTCTTGGGGCAGGGGTGGGACAGAAGAAAGTTCTTTACTTGGCATTTCTAACACACACAAAAAAAAAAACAAACCACAACACAACAACATAAAAGCAACCTGAAGAATAGATGGGCCCTCTTCATTCACAAGCACAAATGCTTAAATTGCACACACAGCCCAGCCATACATACCCAGACATTTTTCACAAACTCAATTAAATGCTCCGATGCTTTTCAATATTCTTCTGCTTGTCAACGTAACGAGATGGATGCATATAGGAGCCTCTGCCTTTCAATCAGCCTTTTTATCTAGTCCCATTAATTTAGTGATAGTGCTATGTTTTCCGACATAACAACACAGGGCTACATAAATGGCCATGATGAGCCACACTGTGCGTTTCAATGTTCCAAGGTATTAAGGTACAGTTTCCCTTCAGTCCCTAAGAGGGAAATCCCCCTTTGGGGACTTTTCAACTTCAAGACTTTCTAAGAGGCTAATAATTTATGAAAGTTATAAAATTTCAAATCCAAAATTTAGTTTGGACTAAGCAAACCAGTATTCTTCTCTCCTTAACAGAACTAGTTCACTAATTCTAACTGAAATCTAACTTCAGGTTTCTGACATTTCCCCCTCTACTTTTTTTGTCAAAAGAAATAACCTTGAAAACTCCTGTGACAGGACTGGCTTTATCCCTTTATGTTGTTTTTTTTTCTTTTTTAATTTCTGAATTAAGTAAAATTTCTGCAATGGACCACGTTTTATACTTCATTCAAATGAAGCTATTGGCACACTGTACAAAATCTCCTTTTTCAGAAATGGGAAACCTAAACCAGAGAGGAACTGGGTCTACAGTATGACAATATTAAGAAAACATTTGTCTTTAAACCAGCTGTCATGTTCTAACCCCAGCCAGCAACCAAGCACCTCGCAGCCGCTCGCTCAAGCCTCCCCCCACTCCCTGGTGGGACGGACAGGACAATCAAGAGGAAAAAAAAGTAAAACTTGTGGGCTGAGATAAGAATAGTTTAATAACAAATAAAATAACAGTAATAACAATCACTGTAATGAAAAGGAAGATAACAACAAGGGAAATAAATCCCAAGAAAGATAAATGGTGCACAACGGGACTTCCCACCACCCGCTGACCGACCCGCCCCCCCAGCCAGCTCCCCCCAGTTCATATACTGGGCATGACGTTCTATGGTATGGAACAGCCCGTTGGCTACTTGGGGTCAGCCCTTCTTGGCCGTGCTCCTCCCAGCTTCGTGTGCACCCCCCAGCTGGCAGAGCACGGGAAGCTGAGAAGTCCCTGACTCGGGATAAGCACTGCTTAGCAACAACTAAAACATCACTCTGTTATCAACTTTATTCTCACACTAAATCTGAAACACAGCTACTAGGAAGAATGTTAACTCTATCCCAGCTGAAACCAGGACACCACCTTAATTCCCAGTTCAGGGCTGCAGTGTAACATTAGGCTCATTGCTTTGTCTGCCTGCAGCGCAATAGGTTGTGAGACTACCAAGGGGACTAAAGTAAATTCTTTGTTATGTCTACACAAAGTAGTAAATGAAGCATGCATCCCAAACCTCTCCTGCACTGGCCAGATCCTTAGTGCTTTTCCTTTTGGAATGGGAGATTTAATGCTATTTACTTTCCCATATGCTTCATCTTTCAGCTTTAGCATACAAAGGAAAGAGAGACAAAAATCTAAAGGCTTCATTTCGCACTAACTACTCCCTTCAGATTCCAAGACATGTCTTGATGAAAGACTGGTTGTGATGGAGCAAAATCAAAAGAGGACGAAATTTCACCCCATGAGATGATACTTTAAAGGGTGGAAAAAAGTCCTCAGAAAAAAAATTCTTTATTGAGTAATTAGCCATAATCTTAGATAAAACAACAGATCAAACAAGTCCTCCTAAAAGAGTTGCTGTGGGAAAGAAAGAGAAGCTTTCTGCAAGGGTTTACAAATAATGCTAAAAAAATTAAAAAGCAGAAACACTGGCAAACTTTTCCATCAAAATTAAAATAAATCATGCAGTTGTGTCTGCTCCATTTCAGGATGCAAAATGGGTCTGGGAGAAATCTGAAGGCAGAGAGTTGTGAATAAGCTCTCCCCCTTCCTCCCCAAACGCAGCGTTCATGGAAGGTTTCCATTTTACAATGATTTCTATTATAGATACTTACTGGGGGTGGCAGCGTGCCCAAGCTGGACCTCAGGAGCTGGGGCAGGGGGACACACAGCCGAGGGAGTCCCAGGTCCCAGTGAGCTGCTACTCAGGTTCAGGGTCACAGCAGATTTCTTTGCCCTCTATCTCTGCTGACTCTCACCACCAGGTTAAAACAAGTAAGATTTCAAATCATAAATTATTAGGAATTCTATGTTTTCACTGCCATCACAGCACCACAGGAACAGTAATTTGGAAGAAGCCTTTGTGTACCTGTGATCTCCACTGCCCTGAGGCATAAGCCCACCTTAGACTCTAATTTCCACATGTATCATCTACAAGTCACCGGGGTGGTGGGCTCCCATGGACACCTGTGTCTATCAGCTCTAAATGAACTCTGGAAAAGCAGCTGGGTAAGCTGCACATAAACTTGTTGGCCTGAAAAAAGCCTTAAGAAAAACCACACCCTAAATTTGCCGTCCTCATTTTAGCCACATCCCTCCTTGGACACATCCATACTACATCTGAGTAACTTCCCAATCCCAAAACAGTCCCACTCAATTCATGAGCTAACACTTACCAACTTGCCAGATGCTTTACCTCAGATGACAAATTTTGTTTTATATATGTGATGAAGACTCAAACCAAAAACCAACTATAAATATTTTAATGAGAGAGTTTTTGTCACATTGTGAAAACCTAATTAAAGGGCTCGTTACATGTGAGAGTAAGCACTGTCTAAATAAAGCTGCTGTCGTCTCGCCGCCCTGCGCCTGTTACAAACCCAAGCTAGAGAACCCAGCCCTACTCCCAATCCACTCCCTGTCCTCTCGCAAAGGTTGGCTGGAAGTGTCTGTCTGCAACAGCTATCCTCTGATAATAAATTTGCTCAGAATGCTGAATTTGTGGCAGTTGCAGTCTCCACTGTCAGTGGGAAACCAAGCACAGGCTCCGCACGTAGCGGAAGGGCTGGCGATGCCGTGATGAATCAAGCAAAATCAGCTCAGTGCTGCCTTTTCCCCCCCAACCAAACTAGCTGCACTTTCGAGCCAGATGAATTGCAGATTGTTCTAACTCTTTGCAGTCTTTTTGCACTGTCGTTTTATTTGTGTTACCTCTCAGACGTCTAAAAAAAAAATTTTCAAAGAAATAAACATACACTCACTTAGATGAGAGTTTGTTTCTTCTTAATATAAACATTTCTAAAAAGATACTTTTGAGTCATGAAAACAAAACAAATCTACAGCTGTAAATTGTTTGTTGCTTTTTTTATAATAGATTTTTAGATCCTAACTTCAAAAGACTACAAACAAAACTATTACGTCTGAGTTTAAGTGCATGCCTGACCTCCTCTGTAAATGTTTTGCCCCTTTCATGCAGGGTACTATTAGGTTTCCAGAGGTGATTGGGAGTTTAAGGCCAGGAGTCACTGCCTGACCTTTCTGTGCATCTGTTCAGACTCATTTACCAGCCATTACCTTCTGGCGTGCCCTTCTCTCCTACAGAAGTGTGGTGATACTAAGCAAGCAGTGACCCAAGCCACAGATCAATCCATGGTCTCAAGAATCAAGCCAGAAACGGAGAATTTCGGAACATTTTTCCCTTCAGAAAAAAGATTTACAAATATTTTATACTTCTGAGATTTATTACGTGACTAGTTTCAGGTGTTACTTAAAAGCTTCTACCTCTAGAATACTTTTATCAACACTGCTTGTCTTTCAGAGCAAATTAATTATCCAAAAGTTAAAAATAGGGAATACAATGCAAGTTATTAAAGAAGAACCCTTCTATCTTTGTGATTAAATAGAATCAGGACTCCTAGGCCCTGCCACCTTAATCTAAACCCTGAAGTGCTCAAAACTGATGAGCCAGTCCACGAGCCTACGGGACCAAAGCAGACTTTATGTCATTCATTAATGACAGAGCACATCTTGGTAGATGCAAGATAGGATTGTGCCAGTGACTGAATATATAAGGTCCAAAATCAGAAATACCTACCCATACAGAATTCAGAATAAAATGGCCTCTGCCATTTTATGAGACCATATCTTCCCATTTTTGCAAGGTTAGATCTTGCAGGTGGTTTTACTGAAGGAGGCAATGCTGGCCAGGACACGGGGATTATCACTTTAAGTGTCTTTTGTTTCTTACTGGACTATGCCAAACTTGGAGTTTAGATTTTTCTAAACTAAAAGGATTCACAGCAGAAAGGATTTGCCTGAGTTGGAGATGCAACTATATTTGGTGCCTCAGAATATCTTACACATATGTTACCAGGCACAGAACATATTTCTGATCTGAGTTCCATACCTGGGAGACATCAGTCAGTGTTTGTTTACAACAGTATTTACATCATTTACAATCAATACAAATTCATTTAAATGTAAAGCTGTAGCACACAGCTATTTGCTAGCTCTTCTCGGATAAGTTACAAGTCCTTAAAAGACAAAATGCTCTTTAAGACATCTGACATGGGACGGATCTACCAATGGCAAGAAGTAATCATTGTATGAATGAAGAGCAACTGGTATATGTTCAGCCCAGAACAGAGGCTGGGTAGAAGAAAGATTTCCATTACTATGGAAAATAAGCTTTCCCTGAAAATCATGGAAATAAGATCAAAACTTTCTTTTACCCCATATTTTTGTGATTGATGCCATTAAGATTTATACAGCTGTACTTTAAATTTTTCTCCCAAATTATAAAATTTCATAAATCAAGATATTTTACACAAACAGATTTCAGCTAGCATTTTGTTAATGGAAAACTACATAGGGAAAAACATCATATTTATCTATCTGCTTTTCATTTTAACAACTTCATTGTGAGTATTTATTTTCTGTCAATTTTCTTTTCTTCAAAGTGCCTGTTTTCCAGGAGAAAGTTAAGAGAAGTTGTTCCCCTCAGAAATATTCGTAGGAATACAAGTGAATATGAGTGACAGAGAGGGGCATTATCATAATACATTTATGCATTAGTTAAATAGTTATTAGACTTTATACAGGAATAAACAGGTGACACATTCCTTGATGTGCTACAAAGGTAGTCAGGAAAAAAAATAAAATCTAGTTGACCCTTCTGACCCTAATATCCATGAATCCATCAACTTTATTTCACATTCACTTGGCTCACTAGCTTCACCCGTGTTTATAGGATAAGTAGAAAACTCTATGCATCAAGGTCTTCATCGCTTCAAGGTTAGACAACTCTCAGTCAATCAGTGTACCTCCAACTGGTTATGGTTCTGCCAGAATAGCTGATGCCAGCACTTGTCACACTCAGTATTGACAACAGAAATTAAATCCTTTCTCAAAACTCCATATTGGCTTTCCTATGAATTCAGCTTGAAGTTCTAATGTAAAAAAAAAAAAAATGCTTCACTGGTCCAGGAACAAAGAAATTCTCTGTCTTGTCCATGTACCAACAGGGCCAGAGCTGAATGGCCCCCGGTCTGTGTGGATGATGTACGGTTTTGGTCACAGAATCCAGAACCCATTCCAAGAGACTGGATCAAATCCAAGCTGAGCAGGGCTCCCATCCTAATGGAATCACAAATGTTTTAAAGAAGATAGTCCTAAAATTAATGATCTTGGAAATACACAGCACAAAAGCTGCACTTGCACGCTTTTCTACTCTAATTTACGCAACACTTCAATATCAAGGTGCCATACAAGATTAGGTAATTGCTATTCGTTAGGAATCAGCGGAGAGCTCAAAGGCACCATCCAGCCGTGCATGTCCTACCCTAAACACTGCAGTATGTTTTAGGCTTCTGTAGTTTTCTACACTTAGCATCCAAGCTGTGCATTTCTTCCAAGTGATGCACTAATAACACTATTGCTCTTTAATGGCATTTTTTATTATGTAATTATGCCAGAAGCCTCACAGACATGGAAAATATATGTGCACTAGCATTTAATTGCTTTATCATCACAACTATAATCACAAATGAGGACCTTGTAGAACTGAGCCAACTGAGGCTTTTACTCATTCAGTTCTACCTGTCACCATAATAAACACCATGTGGAAATCTCCCATGGATTCTGCTGTATTTTACAGTACTAGGGATGGAAGAGTCTCACATGTATTTTGATTGGGTGGCTGCTTTTGTACAAAAACTGTTTCCATTTCTGGGGACGAAGTCCACTGTGCAATGGGATGAATGAATACAAATGCAGGCATTCCCACACAACTACTTACGGCACACCTGGCGGCAAGCTGGCCAGCCCATACCCAGGTGCCAGTGGAGTTGCATTACCTGTGCTATAGCACACGCTTGTGCACCTTCACAGCTGCAGGTGGACTTGCCCAAAGAACACCCAGTGGCCTGGAGCCAGCCTGGTCTCATCCTGCTGCTCGTGCCCAGCTTGGCAGGCAGCTCCCCATCTCCTCCTCATGCTTCAACACTGCTCCCATCCCACCCTGAGCACGGGCACAAGGAGCAAGTCCACGCAAGCTGATGACACAGAGTCAGACGGTATTACTATCTCAGTAAAAATTGCACATGCAGAGCCCCCAAAAGATCAGATACAACATTATCCAAAAAAAGAAAAAAATAGGTATTTCCACAGTAAAAACAAAGCCCCTCAATACCCCCATCACAATGATGCACTGAAACACAGGATTATTTATAAATTAAGTATGGCTTGCTTAGTAGAGAAACTATTTAAGTTCAAAATCCATAATTTTAAGAAGAGTTGACTCCTTGAAGTTAGATCCCATTTTATGGAGCTGTAATTGAATATCAACTTTTCCTAGATAAAAAAAAATGGGAAAACTGTTTTCAAGGCTATTTGAAGGTAAAAATTATTTTGCATGAAAGCAACAATTAATTAGCACTCAGCAAGGTTCCCTCTACTCTACGCTGTGAAGTAAAAGCAGGTCACTTCTGCAGCCCCTCACACCTGTTACAGGTCACACACAGATCCATACCTGAACACAGTATCTTATTTGCTGTTTCAGCACCTCAAGGTTAAAGCCTATTTTCCTTCCAAAAATAATAGCAAGTAATTTTTGCTTTCTGAGTGTGACTGTACCAAGGGATGGAATCAGAGACACTTCTGTCTGAGAGCTGAAAAAATTCAAACCCTGCTACAAAATTCATACATTTTTAAAAACTAACCATTTGTGCTAAGTTATACCACCATGCTCCAGACCCCAAGGATGATGCAAGTCAGCACAGCTTTCTTTAGGCTGCAGACAGAGCCTGCTTGTTCCTCCTCTTATTCTTTTTCCTAGAAGTACACCTTTAACAGAAGGGACACCACGTTCACCATTCTTTAAGCTCTTGCTTAAAGATGAGGAATTCTTCTCCATCTTTACTGAGACTGAGACAGAGGGCAATCTCCATTTGATTAGTTAAGACGGCTGGCTGGCAGATTTAAATTATTTGTATATCAGTATTGATGCTGCTCCACATTTAGTGTAAATGTAATTATCATTAGGGCACTCAGAGCTATTCAATGAGAGTACTTTGAGGAATGTCAATGCTTAAGTAGAAATAAATGCATGAACACACGCACAGGTGGACTCAGAATAAATTCTTGGGCTCTTTTCTCCCCCTCTTCCCCATCAAATTTCTCCTCTATATATATATCTGCTCTCATTTTCTTACACTTCTTACAGTAAAAGCTAGCTAGAAAAAGCAATCAAATCGATGTAAGACAAGCTTAGAATTTCACCCACTGGCCTCCCTGGAGCTGTGACAGCTCTCACGAGGTTCACAGCGTGCTCTGCTGAAGTCTCAGGAAAGGCTCCGGCACCATTCCCACACCCAAGAACTCTGGCTTTGTATCTGGAAAGGAATAGTTCACCTCCCCACTGCCCATGCCGTAACTACTTTGCACAGGTCTCGCAAGGCTACTGGGTCAAAAGGCTTGGAAGGGGCTTCACAAGAAGCCTGGAGCACAAAGACATTTCCAGGAAGAAAGCAGGAAAGACAATGGAGAATTTGAACTTTTTTGATGCTGCCCCCTCAGGGAAGACTTAGTGACAGGGCTGCTCAGTGGTCATACATACCCCTGGCTCAGGCAATAGCAAAACGAAGATGCATTGGCTAGGGCATCAGGCCACGATATGCTTTACCAGATGTTTCCTATGTGACTCTGTGCAAGTCTTAGTTGAGACTTAACTTGCTTAACCTGAGCTTAGAATGCACAATCTATATCAGTCACCATTAGCAACAGAGAAAGACACATTCAAAAAAAGCATTTAGACCTCCCTACCAGGAGAGGACAAACAATGTTCAGTACATTTCACCCTCTCCCTGTTGACCAGAGGGGGAACTCATAACTAACACTGGCTACAAGCCTCATTTCTCATGGCTTATACCAGAGGAAATAAATTTGTCAGCCAGGAAAATGGGGGCAAGAGCAATGCCTGCTACCCAGCAGTGCTGGGAGGGGGAGTGACCCGAGATGGATGGTCAAGGTGGTCAGTGGGCCAGGTCTCCATGGAGCACAAAGGTTCTGCCAAGCTGTCTTCTGAAGATGCTTTTTTTTTTTTTTTTTTTTCCTCAAAGAAATAGACTCAAAGACTGAAACTAGATCCCACAAGTCAGATTCCCCCTACTTGACTAACTTGGGTGAAAAAAAAAAAACCAAAAAACAACAAACCAACCACAAAAGAAACCACCAACAAAACAGAATAACCAAACCAAAACAAAGACTCTAAGCTTCCATGCTCTACTCTACACTTTACTCAGGAAAATTACTGCAAGCTGCAAACAGAAGATGATTTCCAGCTAGAAAGAAAAAAAAATTACCCCCAAAAGCAAGAATTTAATAAAGCCACTAGAGCTTCTTTCATTGCACTATTAGTTAAGACTTTTGAATACATAAATGAGAATTATTTGACTGACAGCCTCTTTATCAATAGTATAATCAGCTTTCTATTGTTGGAATAAGTCATTTATTTCAACAGTAGAAACATTTATTTTAGCTGTAGAAATATAACCCTATTTATTTCCAATCTGCAAAAGTAACCCTTGGTAGTATAAATGAATTTAAAGAGAAAGGCGATTTCTTATCTGCAGAAAGCAGCAACAACACTAGCAAAGGACAATGGTCTGCATTTTTATTAATGCAAACACTAACCTTCTTTTTCCACACTTGAATTCCTAGCCTCAGAACAATATTATGTCTACAACAGAACTAAATTTATGGTAATCTAATTTTATCATACATTATTTAAGTATCAGGACATTTATCTATTCATCTATCCTTTTACCTCGTTAGTGTTAATAGTCTCAGCCTGTTTACAACTTTCAAGGGCAAGTCTGCTTCATCACCAGCTGTCATCATTAAAAAAGTATTTCTTTTATTTATAAAGAAAATGTAAAGTAGTAAGCTATGTCTCAAAAGCTAGACAGAGAACATACTTTTGCATACAGTCGTGCTGATTCCTACCTGACTGAACATGATCATATTTTTAGTTTCGATAATTAATAGCTAACAGCTTTAAAAGTCTCACTAAATATTCATTATTAGAGGGAAAATTGAAAAGGTCTAATCCATTTAAAATGTCTCTGACAACTGCCATTAAAGCATCCTTGTGCAATTTGTCATAGATATTTATATTTAGTCAGCACAGAGATGGATCGTAGGAGTCCACATCCTGTGTTGTTCTTCCTCTTTGTTAAGTATGAGTGGAAGAAGTGTCAAGTGTTATAAAAACACCTTATACTCATTAACTCCTCTTCAAATACACATACTCATGTATTTGCACTGAGTGACAGGGGGTGTGCCTTCTGTAAATCAGAGAATGGTTTGGGTTGGAAAGGACCTTTAAAGGTCACCTAGTCCAACCCCCTGCACTGAGCAGGGACATCTTCAACAAGACCAGGTTGCTCAGAGCCCCGTCCAACCTGGCCTTGAATGGTTCCAGGGATGGGGCATCTGCCACCGCTCTGGGCAACCTGTGCCAGTGTTTCACCACCCTCACAAAAAAAATTTCTTACTTATATCTAGTACATGAAGCACACCAGTGCCAACCTTTAAGGCTGTAGCATACACGCTTTTTTTTAATGCTGCCTGCGGGGCCATGAGTGGAGTGGCAACATGGGAACATGAAGCCATCACCTCATTTACTGCTGCTCGACCAAGAGGGACCCTTCCCTCACCTCAGGCAAAGCCAACTTCACTGGGAGCTGGAGGCTGCCTTCCCTTCTTGGCAGTAGTGACTCTCCTAAAGGTCTAATAAGATGCTGCAAATGTCAATCCTGCCCCTGAACAATAAAGCTCACGCTTGCATTTTCATAACAATTAATACTTTTTCCCTGTTGCTTAATACAGATTTCAGAAGCCAAGGGTTTAAAAGTTCATTTTACAATTGATTTGAGATTCGGTTTGGTTCCAGTAATAAGCTTTGCTTGGCCTTGAAATTGCCCACTTTCAAGTCTGATGGAAATCCACTGTACATAAGCAACATACATGATCTTTTTGGTATATATTTTCCAAGGATTTAGTGTTACTCCTTTTCTCATGAAGTCACTTGAAAGTTATGCTGCAAACCTCAAGCAAATCATATAGCTACTCTGAATTCAGGAGGCCCAGGGTGCCTGGTACAAGCAGTTTAAGCAGTATGGACTGCTCTTACAATCAGCATGTTCTCAGAAAGCTAAAACTCAATTTTTCAGACTGAAATGCACGACTGGCAGTAATCCATAATCCTGACACAGTGTCATGGGTGCCAAAGGGCCTCCAGTGAGTGCTGCCTTTGCATTTTTAAAAATGTTTTATGAGCTCAAGACCCTAGAATTAAGTATCTTTACTTTGCTAGCAACCTGCCATCTACTAATGCTATAGGAAAACCAAGCCAAAGAAAAAAAAAACCCACACCAACCAAGCACAGAACAAAGGATCTCTAACCCGTAAGTAAAGTCTCTTTATCCCCAAATCCTCCACTTCAAGGGCTTGGGTGTTAAAAGCCAAGAGCTCTCAGCTTCAAGCCCATTACCATTTGCTCTTTTTTATCTGTACCAAGTTGCTTTTGTTGCAAATGAGCATTAAAAAAAAAGAGAGCAAGACAAACAGATGAGCCTACCACATGTACGGCTGATTTCTTACAAATGACCAGGTTTCCTATTAAGGATATTGTAGAATTAAGCAATAAGGGAGATATTTACAGTCCTGGCAAAAGATGGACTGTGTTATACTGAATTAGGTCCCAAATCAATTTCCTAATTGCCAGATCGCAGTGTTTACTAACCTGGTTCCAGAATTACTTCATTCTCCGCTCTAAATAAAAACATAAACCAGCCTATTGGTTATTTAACTAACAAAGCTGCGGATGCAGCTCCATATAGCACGAGGGCATGATTTTTTTGTTTATTTTCAAAGAATATGGAGGCATGGAGCCCCTTACACACAGCTAGCATCTCCAGTGCCTTTCAGTCAGTAAAGCAAAGAGGAAAGCAAAGGGGCAAGCCTGAAGCAGACTAATCAGGATTCCTCTTCCCCAAACGCTGTCATAAAAATCAAACATTAGTTTTTAAGGAGAGTTACTGCTGTGATCCTGAATGGAGGAATACAGAGCTGGTCACAGCCGGTATTTCATTAACATTTCACAAGGAACTGTGCTCTGGAACAATTTCTCCAGGTAAATTCTGTAGATGCTTTTTTTAAAAATAAGGTTACAGATACAAAAAACCCACCAAACAAACAACCAAGAAAAATAACAATAGTACTTATCAAGTTTTCTCCCAGATGGAAAATTTTCAAAGTGGTACACGGACACCTTATGCATCTTTTATCAAGCTTTGTAACGTTAATATTTCTTTAAAAGAGATTAAAATCTCATCACACGAACTTAGCAACTAAATGTGACTGAATTAGATCAGTATTTCTCCCCAAGCCACCTCACGTGTTTCTGCTGAAGAGAAATGTCACGACTTGTATCAGCACGGCCGATCCAAGCAGGAGCAGCCCAGGGCAGCGGGCGGACGCGTGCCCCATCCCACCCCGTTTGCCTTGCTGTGCCTGGAGCAGGTGCACAACACCTCAAAGGCCACACAACGCCTGGAAAAAAAAGCTCCCAGTGAGTCTACCTAAAGGCCTTGGCCACCTCAGCACCAACTCAGTTGTTCTAGAGCTGTGTAGAACCTAAGAACACAGAAATTCACTCATTCCAGCTTTGGCTCCTTTGCTTTGTCTTCTACCTGCTGGTATCCACGTGACATCTTGCAGCTGAATAGGTGCTTCTTTAGTCCAGAGACTATACATCTTTCTGGGGGTTTAATTCTGTGCTCAACAATGAGGCTCTAAGGCACTATTTCAACACAACGTTATACAAATTATTGTTACTTAAGATAATATCACCATACTAAACCTGGAGGAAACTGATTAAAATTCTGCATGTGTTGCTGTCATTAAGCCATCACTACCACCCACTCCTCCCGTTGAGGTCAAATGTCTGTCCTTCTCTACCTTAGGTTTCTTCTAACATCCCGTAATGACTCAGACTGGAACATCACAGAGCATGTTAATTTGGAAAAGAAGTGAGAAACATTTAAAAACAAGACTAACAAAGATTTTTTCAAAATCATGAATAAAATGTAAGATCAGTGAAAAGTATTGGTCCCAGAGTAGAATTTATGAGTAGTCTAGCAGCTGGCATGTGAAGTTTCTGCACATTATGGTATTTAATGTCCCAGCTATGATAAAACTAGAGAAATTAGAGGTAGACAAGAACATTTAGGCCAAATAATCCATTCCCCATCGATACAGGATGAATATAAACTGTTTAAGAAAAAAGTATTCCAGTACATAGTGATACCCTTTAGCCTGACCCTCACCAGTTTCATGAAAATGTAACTTCTCAGTATTGTAAGGCACAATTAATATTACATAAGAAATACTTACAGAAAGACATGTGATGAAGAATTTCAAGTGTCATATCTATTCAGGGATACATAACCGAAAGACCTTTAAATATGAAGAAAGCTCAAGATTTTTTTGAAGTAACTGATAATTCCACCAGCCAGAAAAAGACTGAGGCACACACAGCTGAACTGCATTTTAATCAATTTACACATGAACTGTTATAAGCTTATTGATCATGAACTGAGATGACTACTTGGAAATGCTGATCTGCCCTGTCCTCCAACATAGCTCTAAGAGCTATTCTTGAAGAACATGCTTAGACACATACTTATCTTTAAGGAATGACAGTTCTACTGCAGATAATGTAAATGCACAAAGACTTCACTGTCCTCCTGGTACTGAGGCCCCCTAACACACCCCCACAAGTGACAAGAAGTTGTATGATAGATGTTTCCCTTACACAGTGCCTGTAATCACTCATCTTGAATGTCTGATAACCTTTGCTCAACGCTTTCATCAAACCAGTGGGTTTGACCCCAAATCGGTTCACACATTTAAACTAACATGTAAATTATACACTTAAGTCACCTAGAACCTGCCTTTGAGGGGCAGAAATTGCCTGACAGGCTATACAATGAAATTTCAAGAATGATGCAGCTGCTGGCAACTGGGCTCTTAAGATGAGAGAAAGCAGCATTTAGCTACATAGTCATTTTGCCTGTGCTGATGTCTGGCTAAAACCTCATCCTAGGGAAAAAAGCAAATTTTTAATATCCAACTTATCATTATCACCTGCTAGAACAAAAAGTTTCAGGTGAAAATTATATTGTTAAGTCCAGCAGCTGGCTTTGAAGATTTCAGTAGCACCTCTAGCTGCAGAGATAATGGAACACCCTCCCAGAAGACTCTCAAGAAGTAGGATTTTAACAATAGAAGCTCAAACACCTTTTTCCCCAGGTGTCTCTCGGACAGCTCACCCAGAGATCCAGACTAGACAAAAGGCACTACAATTCTGGGAGAAAAATGATACGCACTGCCAGAAAAACCTGGCATACTGGAAGAGCTGACACAAACATACCATGCAGGCATCTCTAGCAGGAATCTGAGTATATGACAATTCCTCTTCAAAACACTTCTGGAGTCAGCAGCACACAACGCGACATCAGGGCTTTCAAGCCAACAGGGAGTGGGGATGCCTGGCTGGAAATAGTAATTTTTGTTTCATTGTACTGTATCACCACACTACGATCTCAATATTCTGCGATTAGCACCCAGAGGAATGCTCCCTCAACATAAACACGGCTGTACCACATCACTAGGAACAAGCAAAGGATACAGCTCAGGGCACAGAGGTCTGCGTAGGCTTCATAGAATTTTTAAAACATGTATTATTTCAGATCACTGGATGTGCTGGAAGTGGTCTGGATATTTTACCTTAACAGTGAGAAACTGGAGTATGAAGAGGATGACTGAGGTAAAATTTTAAGAGTGATTAACTTCCTTTTTTAAAGCACAGCTCATGCTTCATAATTTAAGCGAATTTGCATGGACTAAGCCACACAGACAGCAGCTTTTCAAACACTAACACACAGCAGTAACAACAAGGGCACAAATAGCAGGTCCACGGACAGACAGCAACATTTCTCAAGAGGTTTTTACTCTAAGAAGAGAAAAATACAGTCCCCGTATCTTCACAGAAGTTGTCCTTTTCTGAGCTTATCTAATTGCGAATACCCACAGAAGCGAGTCGTATTGCAGTAAAAGATGCAGTTAAATTTCTTTTAAATTAACTTGAAAAAAAAAAAACCACAACCAACTGTCAAATAGATTAGATATATGTATTCCTCCCTCTAGTTAAATTAAACTTCAGTTAAACTGATGGAATAATTAATCTTAAGTGTCAAGAAAATAATAGGAAATGTCTCATATTTACATACAAAACCAAGTTCTGCAGAGACCTCAACTAAGAATTTCTGTCGAACATCTGGCTTCACACATGGTTAAATTCCATGGTTAGTAACAATTTTAAATTCAAAATTTTCAAAGAATTTATTGTTTTGCATAATTAGAAAAAGTATTACTTATAGCACTCTAGGGTAGACATAGTGATCCACAGACAATCAGACTTCTAGGAGATTATGGGTTCCAGCTGTTTGCCTTGCCTAGTAATCTCCCTAAGGTGCTGTTTCCTCATGATACCAGTAATCACTTTTCATGGGTTTACATAAAAGGTGCTGTATATCATCAAATCAAAGGAAGGTTATTTGCTCTCTTCTTGTTCTGCTGAATATGTGGCTTAATCCTAAAACCAGCCAAAACAGAATGTGCATTTTTACATTACAATCAACCTACTGGTTATTATTCAGTATATAAAACCAAGCACTGAAGTTGCCCATTAACAAATTGGCTTCAACATTACCTATCAAATCATGTAAACATATTCACATTTTCAAAAGTTGTACTTGTCCAGTATTGCTGACTTTTCAAGTTATACTCAGGCTGAACAACGCAAAGCCATGACTTGTCAACATACTGCATCTTATTAGTTTCACTCAGCAACAATCTCAGTCATCATGTTTATTAAAATACAGATTGTTCTTGTATCCTGTCGAAAACTATGGGAGATTTGCCATGGCAAAAAATTCCCACCGCCTTGTAAGATCTTTTAGAGTGAAAACTCAATCATTTCCTACCTTTTTTCTGCATCTGACAGAATAAACCTTGCATCACTCTTCTGAGGCACCAAAAATAGGCTACAGTTAAATTCTTATAGCAATGAAACTAGCAGGGAAAAAACAAGAGATTGCACTGGACAGCTCACTCCTCTGTTCTGCTGTCAACAGCTTCTTTGGCTGGAGCATCTGAGCTGCCGCCAGTTCACAAGAACTAAGTGACCTTCCTAGAATTTGGAGCTAGGGACTCCCAGAGACTCCGTAAGCCAAAGTCAACCAATTTAAGCCATTTCCCACTTGTTCCAGCTGGAAAGCTGGATTTCAATGAAGTTATGTCGATATACAGTGGAAAGGAAACCAAATATTAGGGAGCACCACCATCTACCCTCGGGGTGATGCTCATGGAATGAAAACTGTTCTGGGGAGCAAGATAAAAATTAAAAATAACCATGTCTTGTAGACAGGCAGTACTCTGTAAAAGGAAAATCCTCAGCAAACCACATCTCCCTCAAACAGCTGCATGTACAATATTGGTTGATCAGGCTTGATTAAAGGGCTACTGCTGCTGCAAGCCAAGACAAAGACCCACCTGTACACCAAATTACTGCTTTTCAGCAGGAAACTCTGGTAGTTGAGCAACCAGTGCACTGAGCTGATCTGAAGTCCTCTGTCACCAGGTCATTTTTATATTATTTATATATATTTCTACTAATGAGTAGCTATAACAGGCACGGCAAAGAGGATAGCCTCCGTCTTGCACAACTGCAGCCTGAACTGTGGAGCAGAAGAGCTGAAGCTGTTAGCTACCACATCTGACCCTGGAAGTGGGAATGCCCGTGGACCCTGAACTGATGGAATGCAGAAGGGAATTGCTACCACAGGAGCCCCCTCTCCCCTTATGCACCATACTTTCATGCCATATATTCCCTGATAACCAAGAGTAGAAGCTCTAGTCGTGTTCATACGCGTCTAGAAACTTTTTACTCTGCCGCACTTGCCCTGAAATACTGACCCAGCATCCGTGCAAGATCATGCACGGCCCCTGGTTTCTGCAGCACTTTGATGTGCTCTCCAAGCCCAGCACACACCAGCTGCTGCAATTTTTCTAGTTTAACTATTCAGCCCCTTTAACTCGCAGTACTGCACCAACTAGCACACACTGCTGGGATAAACTAGTCACAGGGGCAGGTCTCCGCATAAAATTACTTTTTCTCAATTATTTTTCTGCAGCAACATATATCCTGTCATTTTAACCAATCTATACTGCATTTTGACACTGCACAAAGCATCTTCTGATACTTTTTTTTTTTTTAATACTGCTACTGCTGCATTAGTCTATGGCTTATGGGAAATAATTTATTGCTTCTACTCAGAAGCAATATCATCATTCAGGACATGTTATGATTGCAGCTTTGCTTATTGCAAGGTTTCTTACCTAATTTTTTTGGTAGGAACTCAATGATTTTGTATTTTAAAAGATGTTAGAGATAGAAAAATTGCAATCTAATATAGAGACTGTCTGAAAGAGTGGGAAGGACAGAAAGAGTTTGGATATTAAACTCACAAAATTGTGGTCTAAATAGACTTTCACTGACAAGATTAACACTAAATATATGGCTAGACAATGGGAAGAAACGACACTTCCAAAGAGCATAAGAAAGAGACATTTCATGAAAACACATTGCTATTTACAAGAAAGATCTATTAGTGTCTACAATTTAATAATTAAAACTACATCTATTACTCTCCAATAAACCAATATTTAAAGCAAACCTTGTAAAAACACCCCACCAGCCTATAGGTCTTTTCTACTATCTGAACAATCTTCTATTAAGCCTACGATTACAATAAGGATCATTAGTGTTTCTAAACATTGATAATATTAATGAAAATACTGGAAGCACTGATCATTTGGTATGTGTAAGCTAGATGGCAGTTCTTCAGATGGGAGCTCACCTGGACATCTTTATTAAGACCAAGCTACACGTCCCATGGCGAAGATGCCAGAAAAGCCAGTTACAGCACACCTGATGCAGACAGGCAGAACGGGGGAGTATGAAAATGTGCTTAGTGTTTTGAAAAAAAAAAATAATCAAGTAACATGGATTTTATAATTTCCTATCTTCTAGCCATCTATTTTAGCATAAATAACAAACCAGCTACAATCAATATGGAGTTCTGTTGCTAACTATAGTGGAGCCAAGGTTTCACTCATGTCTAAGCACTAAAATACAGATTTTAATTCTTCTAGAATTTTCCCCAATTAGCAGTATTAAGAGGGAGCTATACACTTTTTTTTTTTTTTACAAAGACAGCACACACAAATTCTGGAGTACCTTGAAAATTCATATAACAAAAACTAGCTGTCTTAAATTGATATATTACAACAATTTTGTCATACAAATGTCTTCTATGACAGTCACATGGGCCACATCCATCAGCAGCTCCTGAGAGGGCAGCCCAAGCACATGAAGCACTACAAACCTCCTAAGGAGAGCAGTGGGATGCTGCAGAGGATAAAAGCAGACACCAAGAGCATCAGCCCTAAATCCAGAACAACCCTGACTCCAAAAATCCTGCCATCCCTCCCCCTTCACCCCCCTGCTAAAACAAGGGCAAGAAGCTTTGTGACCATCAGGCATGTCACAGCGTCTTTTTTAAGATACTAAAGCAGCAGGGGAGAAGAAAAACCAAATAAACAAATAAAACCACTCACCATATTTGGTGTCAGTCTTTACTGTCAGTGCAACTACAACTCTTCAAAATAACGAAAGCGCCACAAATGTTAATAGCAAAAATTTCACACTTTTTAATGGATATTTACAGTTTGAAGCAGTCTTTTAATTACTTCTGCTATTTGCATCTGATGGTTTTGGGAAATGTTGAATTCAGATATTAGACTATCAAGGACCATTGGACGTAGTCCAATAAGAAACTGAGATCAGACTAGTTAAATTAGCCATCTGTCCTAAATAAACACAAATCAGAACTACTTTTTAATATTCTTTCAAGATGATCTTAAGTGAAACAAAAAACTTTATAGAAGGCGGCAACTGTGATAAGGTAGACCCAAAGGAAGTTCACATCCATCTGTTTTATAACGTGTCTTAGTCTCAGTACTTCAACTCTGTAACTACAAAAAATGTCCTAGATATGGCATAAGAAGGCCACATGATAACAACCAGATTTCAGTCTTTAAATTGTCATAAAAATGAATTAATGAATTACATTTGTACCAGTTACTGTTCTAGTTAAATTATTACCAGGAGAGTGGATTTATAATGTGCTGGTTCCTGTTCTCATTACAATCCATTCTCACGAGAACTTATAATCAGAATTTTAATGCCTTGTTCATTCTTTGAAAGATAGCTGTAAAAATATATTAATTTGACCTTTTCAAAATTTTGTTATTTGATTTGGTGCCTATTCTTATTTGCTCCTATCTACAGCTCCTACATTTGCTCATATCTATAAATTACTAGAAAATGGAAGTATGTCAGTAAGTTAGAAGACTTTTCCGTTCATTTTTTCCACCCGGAGTGAGGAGTACAATCTTATGACACCCTTTCAATACCGTAACGCAGGCCAAAGTCATTGCCTTAAGCAATCATTACACTTTGGAGTAACATTTTAGCAATGGTAAAGGAACAGTTATATCCTACAAGTACAGAGAAACACAGTAAACCCCATTCACAGCGGAGACAGCAAACAAGCCCTTCCAAGAGAGTCCTGAGGCATGACCTAAATCGGACACCTATCTCGAGACAAAATTAATCTCTCTGGAGACTCCCCCCTCTCTGTACTGACTACAACAGGAGCCTTGAAGGCTAACTTAGATTACAACATATAGGTGGTTTTAATCCTCCTAATTGTCTTTGCTAGTGAAAATATGCCAAGAAGCCGAGCTCCCAGGGACCTGGTATTAACCTGATACACTTCTATGCCGAGACAGACCCAACAACCTGTGCCTGAGGAGCTGGTGGGAAGCAACTAGCAAATGCACAAAAAAGACATTACAGTACTAAAAGGAGTATTTTATCTCTTGCCAGCACCCCACAGGGACTACTCCCTCTCATGAACTATGCACAGGCTTGGAATCATTACACCAACCCTCTGCCCACCCATATATCCCTTGATGACTTCATCTGAATTAATCTTAATTTCATAGCATACAAGGAGGTTAACAGAAAGCAGATTTATCAGACAGCAGAACTTGACCTTTATTTCATAACCAGTACTGTACAGTCAATCTCACTGTTGTCTCTGTAAATCTGGCATTATGCTACACAGTTCTGTGATACCAGTGACAGGCTGAGGACCACCGGCCCAGAAAGACACCATTCAGATGTTATCTTTCAGACAAACTGCTGATCGCCTTTACAAGTTTTGGGTACCTTATGTGACACCAGATCCTAGAATATATTTTTTTTTTTTAAATTATGGTCATAACATTGAACAAAATACTATGTCACCTTTCAATCACTGATTTTTTTTAAACACTCCTTAGGGTTCCATTTAGCCAATGTACTATTGAAATTACACCTAGCTAATTATGTTTGCACTATCCAGGAAACTTGCTATAAAATTCAACTGCTGTTCCACATCATATGCTGCAAACTAACAAGAGATGATACTTTTATCAGCATCATGTCAGACAGGACCACCAGTCCATTCAGGACCCTGAGGTAAACCTCGTACAAGATCAGTACTGTCCCCTCCGGGAGAAAAAATGAAACACATACAACATCAGCTAAGTCTTTTATTCCTCGTGTGGTGGAATTTTCAGATTCTACTCATCCTGCCCAATTCAGTCCTTCTGTTCTCATGGCAGCTTCAGTTATAGTTTCACCCTTTTATCTGCCTTGTGAGCAAAGGCTTCTCCTGTACAGCTATCTGTGATTACAGATAAGCACACACAAAAGGTAGTCAGACAGAAATACATATATACACACACACACACTTCTCGAGGTCCTTGGTTCAATTTCAGAGGAAGCTAGGCACAAACCAAAACTGTGACAGAGTAACACTTTAAGCAGTGAGTGATGTAGGAAAATGAACTTCGGTCATTACACCACTGATGGATTTTGGTTCCTATGTTGCTCGGGTACTTCTGAAAATTACACCCATAACACCTACCTCATCGTTACATGAATAAAAGTTGTTTGAGCCAAACCTGACTGCATTTTCCATCTTATCCATCACGCAGCTGACAGTGACAACAATGTTCAACCCCAAACAAGGACAGTAGGCAAGACAGATACCTCCCTGTCTCCAGTGATTTGTGGCTCAGAGTCTTTCAGAACTATGTCACACCTTGCACACAGCACTGCTCAACACCCCAGCTCCTCTGGGTACAGCTTGAGTAACAACATACACACACCAGATAAGAGAACCTGTGAACTTCCTTCTCTATGGCAAAGGCATCTCAAAAATTTTTCTCCATGTTCCAGTGATTTACTGGGACCTATATTTAACTTTCTCATTTCAGATGAAGTACGTGTGTCCTACTTCTAAAGGTATATCCTCATAGTTTGATCTCTTATGTAATAAATGAAAAAAAATCCTGAAAGTTGTAGTCGTACTGTGCAGAGATGACGTTCCTGTTACCATGTGACTGATCCCATGAAGGTATTAGCACACAGTGTTGTTACAGTGAAGCTGTTGCGACCCTGAAATGTTAATTCCCAGAGACACAAGGGACTGGGGATGTCAGCATGGCAATGTTTTTGGCTTCTGCAGGGGATGGAGCGTGTTTGCAGCTCTGCTCTTACAGCAACCCCTACAGTTTAGTGCACAGAGTGGAACCGATGCCTGTCTCCATAGAGACCTCCTGTCCTGCTTTTGAAAATGGAAAGAAAATGGGAACTATGACAACAGACAAACCTGTGGGAAGAGAAGGTGTAAACAAGTCAGCAGGAAGCCCACAGTAGTACACTGGGGCCAAGCCTACTGTTTTCATTGTTATCTGGTATTAACATAAACAGATAACTAGAAATACTGGGGAACTGAGCTGTTTGCGTAACCAGCACCAGTAATACCAGAATGGACACCATCGCAGGGCTGAGCCACAAGACAGCAGCTTGACACACATCTGGATGTTGGGGATTCAGACACCTCAGTTTCCCTCCCATAAAACCGTAGTCCCAGTCCTGGAGTGCTATTACTGTCATCCTGCCCTCACACAGAGGGCAAGACACAAACACTGAAGGCACTACTAGAGTTATCACAACATCTTTAGCCAAGACCATTTTAGGCAGAGAAATGAAGGTGATGTAATTAGTTGATGAAGACGGGCAAAAAAATCCAAGACAAAACCAACCCCTTGGTTTACTGCACCTTCTTTGAGACAACTTAAAACAAACCAATCTGGTGACACTGCTGTTCTAGACATATCTAGACAGAAAATATCCCCACCTTCTCTGTATGAGTTATTTCTATATACCTCACTGGATTGAGAAACCTTTTCCACTTAAGGGCAGAAAAATATTCAAGACTTTTTAATAGAAGTCATCCCTATCTAAAGAGCACCCTTGGTATTCACAAGGCATTTTTCAGAAGTAATTTATTTTAAGGATGATAAAGTCAGCTCTTCATTGTCTTATTAGAAAGCATCCAGAAGGTTGTTACCTCCAGCACACAGCGATCCACCTCCTGGATAGTAAGAGAGATTCCAACAGGCAGTCATTCGGCCAGTCCTGACAGACTTTCCCAGCCAAAACCAGGACAGCTTGTAAGCAACTTCTGGCCAATTTTTTGCAGACATAGCCTGGATGTATAGGCTCTAAAACATGGTGCTATATCAGTTTCAACCTCATCTTCTAAGTGTCAGCATAATAAGATTTTGTTTTGTATGTGCAGTATTTGTTCAGAGACTCCTGACTTACACACCTATGCCCTTTTCCTACAAAGGAAAAAACGCACAGCACCATCACTAAGATATGTTCCTGGGCTACATAAAATAAAGCTCTCTACTATAAAAAAAAAAAAAAGTGCTGTACTGGAAGTATACGGCCTCTCTGACACAAACAGTTTTTTCTGTACTATCTCTACATAAATATCAGTGCTTGATATTTACTCTGTAGATGTTTAGCTATTTTGCTGACTTCACTCAATGAATTCATTAGCATTTCACCCGCTTTTCCATGACATGCACTCATCGTCAGTTTAGGGGATTACCAGCCACTAACTCTTCCCAGCGTAACGTTGTAAAAATCAAGTTGCATGGGTTTTTAAGGAGTGCATTGTCCAGAACTGTGCATGCAGAAACATTCTGTACTCGTTCCATTGTCAGTAATTAAATTTGCTGTTCTCATCTGGGACACAATCTTCCCCGAGTTTGCAACAGAATTTTTGTCTGATTGCACTGATAGATTGAGATGATGTGCTCCTCATTATTATATACTTCGGATAACAACAGAGATGGAAAGGGAATACAGCCAATGAGGTCAAGTTTTCATACAATATATTGCATAAATATAGATTTACCTAATCGTATCCTGGGATGCTCTTCTGTAGGTACATACTACAGTGCAAGTAGTATTTTACAGACTTAGGGATGCGAGGCTGATCAACTGATAAAATAAATACCGTAATTAATCAACTTTTCTATTTTATCAGTAAAAGGAAAAAGGCTGGATAACCTGCTACGAAGATACAATACAGTTCCAATTTTAAAGGGAGGCACTGAAACGTTTATTCCTTTTTTTTTAAGCCACAGATGTTCAGGTGAAGATGTGTAAGAACTACTTTGTAAATGCTTTCACTGAATGCACCTTCACACACAAAGATGGAACAGAGTTAAGCCCACAAACGGACATTTCCAGGCTTGTTTAACAACAGCAGCACCAGCAAGCAGGTTATTTGATAGTTGCCCCACAGAGCCATGGATGAATTTATCCACAAAATGCCACAATGAGATAAGGAAGCTTTATCATCTCTGCCACATAGAGGAGAACTGCACAAAAACCTCCTGAGGTCATGCATGTAATTTATAGGTCTACAAAAGGGGGTGCTCAGGGCAACATAAGATCCCCACACAGTAAGAGCTTGTGAGGAGGTAATAGTGTGTAGCCAGGGATAGATACCACAATAAAGGAGGAACCCATTATATCAGATCTAAGCCATATTCTGGAATGCAAATCAAAACGCAAATGGTAGATGATCCGTGACACAGACTCATTTTTCATGGGTTCACAGATAAGGAGCTATTGAGGCACACAAAGAACAGCAAGAAAATATATCTTTTTGAAAGAAGTGCTTCTGCTCTTGCAAGTATTGGCAAGAGAGGCTGGGCATTTGACACCAAGCAGCTGCCCCTTCCCCACTTCTTTTGGTTTTTATGAAAGGTCACATTTATAGGCCTAATCATCAATCGGCTATTTGGAGAGCTTGAAAACCATACAATTCACTATAAGCATACTTTACTTAAATAAAATCAGCCAAAAGGCTGTAAACAGTTTTAATCCTGTTCCAAAGTCCGTCACAATCAGAGACTCCCATGCACTGCAATGGACATTTGGATCAAACCCTTCTCACACTGGTGAATAAACCAGGGAAAATACTTAAGTTATAGTCTTATGTTTAATTTAATCTGTTAACTTGTTTATCTACTATCAAATATTGGAATCCATCAGTGATGTGACTACCCTGCTAAAACATCATCACCAAAGGCAACCTGCTCTACCTTTGGCAAGCACAGTGATTTATCTTCTCAAAAGATGAAGCATTTTTTAATGAAAAAGGGAACTTGTGCCAAAAAAAAAATATCTAACAGCTGAGAAGCTGATCAGTTTAGCTTCCCTTTTTCTGCCCTTCCCCCTACCTATACCAGCCAAAGATTTATTCAGTCTCACTTAAAAAAAATGTGTTTTGTCACCACTGACTATTTAGGAGAACTACACAGCAGACATGAGTACAACTGGACCGATTTCCTCTAAAATCATCCCAACTGTTAGGGAGAAAAAAAAATAAAAAAAATCACAAGACCAACAGTGATTCACAAGTTTCAAGTGATTTACATGAAATTTTTGCTAAGGTTGAGCTCAGGCCACTCCAAGGGTAAGATATCATCACTATAAAGGTAGAATCTCTTTCAATTTAAGGTTCTCACCTCACCACCTTTTAATATACTTATGCACAGAACAGGTGTATGCCTGAATAATTTGTGATATGCATTTTGACAGGAATTTTTAAGCAAGTTAGCAGCTGAGAAACTTCAAACTACTTCTCTAATTCACATAGGCAAGGGAATTTTCATTTCACATTACATCTAATGATACTGAAATGTATTACAGGCCAACATGCACACCGTGAACATCTTAAAGAAAAGGAGACCTGTGTGCCACGGAGGAGACCGGAATGATGCAATTGCTTTTGTTAATGAATGGTCCATCTCTTAATAGCCAAGACTTGTCTTACGTGATTTATGCCTGTTGATCTGTGATTAACTGCCACCATCACAGCAAGATCTACTGCAGTTCATATCATAACTGGAAATAAATTGACTGTTTATAATTAAAAAAAAAAGAAAAATCTGTAATAAAGGGTATGGTATAGACTGCATTTTCTCAGAGCTTTTGTGAACCACATTTGTCTTAGAGAACTGCATGTTCATGTCAATCAATCACCACATTAATGGGCTACTTCATTTTTTTCCCGTAAAAATGTATTTACTTTATAGAGATGCTTATAGAAGGTGGGAATCAGCACTTACCTCACAGGGTGCTTCTCCTTGAAGAATTTAGAAAGTCAATATTTATCTAATGTGGGGTAAAAAAAAAAAAAACAAAACACCAAACCTGAGGTAAATGTTCTCTTTAGTAGAAACAACAAACAGCTGGTTTGATGGCTTGGCTCACACTCCCACATCCCTCATGCACAGAAGTCTTCAGTCAGGAGCACCACTACGTGAATCTATTGTTTGCACAAGCTGGTGCACATCAGAAACAACCTCAATCTACTCAAGATGGTATAATTTTTTGTTCTCATTCTTTGTATTTAATTATCTTTACAGTCAACTTAGCTTCAGGTTGTAGGTTCGTGCCATATGGCTTCTCGATAAATCTCCCCACTCTTCTACGTTCAAAAGACTTACACGCCAAAGTAGTATAAAATAGGCTTCTGTGAGCAAATGGTGGAAAGCCTGCTTGCCTTAAAAAGCCAAGAAGACTAAATATAATTACCAGTAAATACATACACAGTGTGTAACTGACAACTCTCTTATCTAGCAGAAATCAAAGCGCAGTGCCAACAGCTGAATATCTAGAATAAATACACCCTATGAAGTTCATATAGAACCACCTTGGGACACACATTTTTATGTAAACACACAACGTGTTGGTTTACCATTACTTTCATTCATCTCTGCAGACAAGACCTCTTACGTCAAAGAGAAACAGTGGGTACTAAGAGGGGTGAAAACTCAGACAAGATGACTGCTAATATACAAACACAGCAAATTCCCAAATAAAATCAGAATAGCAGAGAGGAAATCAACAACAGTAGCATGTGTGTGTGAAGGCAGCCCTAGGGCAGCTTTAGTACGTCTCAGCAAGTTACACAGGTTTTACATCACTATTTTACTTTCCAATTCAATAAAGCCTGAATAGTTACAGTACAGCAACAGCTCCTCCATCACAGGCTACCTATGCCTCACCCCTGAGATACAGACCACTTTCCCAGAGCGATGCAATCTTTTGCATGCTTCATAATAGTGGGAAACGCAGCAATATGTTCACATTTACAGCATCATCTGCCTGGTATCGGCGCTTCGGGGGTAAGTGCTGCTTCAAGCGAGAATCCACCAATCATAGCGTTGCCCACACAGCTGAAAGTACAGTATCTTCACCAAAAGAACAGCAGGGCCCTTTGCAAATTACTTCAAAAACTTAGTTTATGTAGCTGCAGCATTCGCACAGGTCACATGCAAGTAAAGCAGAGTTTTAGGTGCCACATCCCTGGGAGGGAAAGCAAACTACATGTGAGGCACCTGAGCGCTTCCTCACTGAAAATGGCTATCTAACAAGATACAGAAGGGACAGCATACCAAGTACCTCACCATTAAGAACTACCAAGGAATTGATCAAAAAAATCAGAATTCTGACTTACAGGTGTCCTCACCTGCTTGAGACAGACCCCTGCCAGACATGCACACTGGTTCCTCAGCTTTCCACAGCAACTGCCAGCTCCCAACACCCACTGGCATCCTTAAAACCAGCACATGCAATCACAAGAGCAGCTACCTTCTAATCCCACAGGTGCCCCAAATTTGAGATGATGGTGGTGCCAGGTGCATATCAATGTTCAACCTTAGAGCAGAGGTTTAGCTCTCCGCCCCCACTCAAAGTTTGGTGAGGATTACTTCAACCCCTTCTCAGCTAATGGAGAAAAAATATGTCCCTCCAGATATCCTTATGCTCTGCTGACTAGAGAAGATGCTGGGAGGTATTAAGGTTTAGAACCCTAAGGAATTTTAGTGTTAACTAAAACTTGGCTTGAGGAGGGAGAGGTGTCTCCCATAATTTTGGATTTTACATTATTAAATTCCACCTTTCTCAGTTTATGGAGCTACGAAAGCATTACATGCCAAAAGGTCAGAATCACTTCAAATGCTTAGAGGAAATGTACATTTTAACCTTTTAATAATGTGTTCTTCTGTTCTTATAGTATAGAAATATGAAACATGGCTTAATTTGGAGGAATAGAAAGCTCATTCACATGGGAAGCATCAGTATCTTGTTATAATGAGCTTTTAATTAAGCACACATTGCACAGTGCTTGGTATGATAAAGTAAATGCTGTTAATGTTTCCCCTACTATTGCCCCTACCCTGTGAAGCATAATGCAATCACAGTATCAACTGAGTAAATAACAACTTTATTGAATTTTTCAGATTTATGAACAATAACAGACCCCAAAGCTCTTATATGCCAGTAGATGGCAATCTTCAGATATAGTAAAAATATGTCATTAGCAAATGCAAAATTTGAAATTAAAACTCTATTAGAAAAAAAAAAATTCCATTCAAGGGCTGAAATTGCTCAGAAGTTGTTCAGAATCACTCAAGTTTCATTTTTAAATAAGAGAGAAAAAGGACAAAGGATGTCTTTTACTGGTTTGGTTTCACTTTTCATCCTAAAAATTTAGATTTTTTTTTTTTTAAAAAGTTAAAAAAAAGAGCAGTATGGAGACATACATTAACCTGACAACAGCATTTCTTTTTCTAGACACGTGAAATATTTGAGGTTTTCACTAAAATTCCTATTTCTGGTTCCCCTGAGTCTCTGACACAGCCATAAGCATGGCCAATTTTACTGGAGCAGATGTGCCCTACAGCCCACAGTTGGGTACTCCACCTTATTAGGGAAGAGAAAATGGGTAGGACTACACTGATGGGAATAAGAAAAGTTTGACTATTTTATTGTTATTAGGAAATAAAACTGTGTACTCAGATTTAATGGTTCAAAATTCAACTGCATCTCGATCTCATAACATGTGGTCAATGTATCATCAGATATACACCGGTCTATATTTAATTTCTGTTCTTCAGAAAAGCTGCACTTGAAATTCTGCTTACTGTTGGTTCTTGATTTTATTTTTTTTTTTAAGACCTCAGGACATCATGAAATGTGATCACACTTATAACAGCAGAAGAAATCCAATAACACTTTCAATATCCATGCTGATCCTAGCTGAATGTGCAACCACAGTAGTACTGGTAACACATACGCCACTCTACTGCATCCACTGATAAAAGAACACTTTACAACACATGCAACAAGAATATTTTTCCTATTTAACATCATATTTTTAAATAAAAAATAGTTGTAAGATGAAATTTTAAAAAATTAAATACCGCTTACATTGCCAAATTTAAACACACTTTCATGAGATTTATTCCAAGACAACTCCTCCCACATTCACATAGAAGTGCTTATACTCACTCAAGCCCAATTATTTCTTTTTGTATTTCCTCTTCGACTTGAAGCAGTCCCATTTTATTCAGATGTGGGATTCCACTCTCATTCAGGAACATTACTTCTCTTTTCTATTCAAACAGGTGAGACCAGAGTCAAGCCTAAGCTAATGCGGCTCCCAGGAACACTCTTATTGACCCCCGTGCCTGATGGCCTTTTCACTTAACTCTGGAAAGGTTTCAGCTTCTTTGAGAAGTCCAATTGCTGTCACCACATTCCCACAAGGAGAACCACCATGCACCATGTTAGTTCTTAACTCCCACTCTGCCCAAGATAACATACCCCAATGAAAATGGGTTTCCACTGTAGGATCACACTGTGAGGTAGAATTACATCCAAAATTGTATTTGTAAAAGAAGTTGCAAATTCCCTGCCTGTGATCTTAAAAAAAAAATAAATAAATCAACTAGGCATAGTTCAGACACAAACACCCTCCAACCTGCTACCAGAAGTCTCCAAAGGAAACTCTCAGCCTCCAGAGAACAGAAGTGGGACAGTTTATCAGCTTTCAAGAGAATGACAGAAATGGAAGCTAAAACAAAATCCGTAACAGCTGGAGCAATTTTCTTGGAATTAAAATTAAAAAGCCTGACAGTGTCATAAAAATAAAAGATCTCAGAAAAAATGATGCAAAGGATGTTATTAAAGTAAGGTTTATGAAGTTTGAGAATAATTACAGATAATGTGTATTTATTACTCCTGTAGGATCAATCTGTGGCACAGATTTTCATATCTGAAGCCAAACGTACAGATACTTATCATATCTGTAGTTATCTTTGCTCTCAACTCCCACTCATCTCCCTAGCGACACATTTACTGTTTCCATTTGTGATATATCAATATTCTTCATTTTATTTATTTCAGTCTTCTCTTTTCAAGAAAAAAAGAAGGAAGCTTATTTTAATCTTTGTTAACAACCCCTACATTTTGAAAAGACCTAAATCCAAGGAGTAAAAGCCTATGCCCAGATTGTCATACCAGGCTACCTATGTAATGGATGATCCATTTTAAGATCAGAGAGTAAAACCCTAGAGTTAAAGAATTACCTCTAAATACTCCATGTACTCTATAGCCAGAGGAAAGAGCAGATTTTCTGCTCTTTTCAGGACATCTATCCCAGCACATAGCAGGGCAAATTAAGATCTCTGAAGCTGAAATACTATATACCTCACTGGGCTCAGCATCCACATATGAGGAAGGTTATAGCTAGATTTCAATTTCTTGAAGTCACAGGATGAGCTCCAGACAAAAAATAGACTCAGCCCTGCTCCCACTGATGGCTCTAAGTGGGAGCTGAGCAGCCGGCATGGTTTGAAGTGTTCCATATCCATACTGCACCTACCTTGCAGAGACAGTCAAGTCAGCAGTGCTTTTGGTAGAGGGTTGCCATAGGGCTCTCAAGACCTCTCTGAGCAGAGGTGAAAGATGCTTTTGTCTTCCCTCTCCCTCTCCCCCAACGTGATACTGTTCTCCCCAAACTCCCACTCAAAACACACTCATCATGCTCTTAGCTCAGTCCTGCCTGTGCCAACGTGGATGTGGCAGCGTGGCAGAGCTCAGGCTTGCTGCAGTTTGGCAGCCAAGAGCTGTGCAATGGAAGAACATCACGAATGCTCCCACAGTACAGCCAGACACAAAGGTTTCCTCTACACAACCAAAATCTCCCGAACACATGGATAACACCTTCAGGGACCGGCTGCCTGGGTACCCCATTCTCTCCTGCCTTCCATAATTCTAGCCCTAGCAATTCTATTTGGGGAAATCATTTGTGAGACTCCCTTCCCAGTATAACTACATAAACCTATAACCATGATTTTTCATGAGTACTTATCTCTTGCAACCTAGACACCTTTACTTCAGTTCTTAAATGAGAATGTAAAAGGCCTGCTTTTAATTCTGAAACTACAGTTTACCGTATTAATTACAATAGAAGGCATCACTATTAAAAAATCAAAATCCAAAGATGAAGGGGGAAAAAACCCATCATATATGTTTCTGTAAATATGTTTCACCTCGTTATGACAAATACATAACTTCATGATGCTTACTTGCTTACAAAAAAATAACATTGTCAGAGGATATCTACATTCTTTTTCCTTGCATATGAAAAAGTTTCTATGTACAAATATGAAATAGGACAGCAGAATGCATTAGCTATCCTGTTAGCCAAAGTACACCAAAGTCAAAATTCACTTTTCTTTCTTGCATTCTCCACTTGCCTTGAGCAACCCAGTCACACATTTGCATTAAAAAGCATGACAGAGATACGGAAGGGGAAAAAAAATGGTATTTTGTTTTTGAAAATTATATATGGCAGTAATCCTACACACTAGTCTTGATTTGCAAATGCAACTTTTTTTAAAAAAAGGGAAAAGAAAAAGAAAGATCAAGTAGCCAGGCAGAAAAAAATCTCACTGTTTTCTTTTGCTAAGAATAGCTCCTTAATTTCCTATGACAAAAGTTAACACCACCTCCCCAAACGTGTTAAGAAGTTTCACTACTGAACAATTCCTTTTTATCATTATATAATTTTAAAAGTTAACTTGATCAAAACACACCATTTAAACACGTCCAGGCTGTCTCTATGTCTTGTACCAATTATCCTGCAGTACTACACCTTTTCAACATTTCCAAAAGAAACATCACCACCTTAAATACCCTCATGCGTTCTGAAAATATTCTTATCTCCACGTCCTATAGTGGCACCTAAGATCATTAGAACTGAATAATTAAAGAGAAAGGAATCCATTCCAGTTTGAAACTTTGAAAATTTAAACCAGCTAAGAATTTGACCCAGAGCTTAACTAGCAGATCCCACAGTGCTGTCCCCGACCCCATGAAACCCTGCCCGGCGGCACTTCTGTCAGCACCCCTGCTCGCTTTGGAAATACAGCCAGCGTGACATCTATTCCATTATACAGAAAAGAAAAAGTCAGTATTCTTGTACACCATCAAATAACCAAATCTTCCGCCTCTTCAATGACTGCCTCAAAATATAGGGCTGCTCTGCTAAACGCTGACACATATTTTATTTCGCTTCTTTAAATCAGCAGGCATGCCAACCATGGTCCAATCTTTCATGGAAAATAGGGAAAAAAAAAAAAAAAACAATGACGAAGGGAAAAGAAAAAAGTTCTTTTCTACGTCTGAAAAACTTTTAGAAGAATTATTCTTGAGAATTTAATGGGAAGAAACTATTTTTTATACACAGTATTAAGTGATTAAAAGCTTGTTCATCACTTTGCTTAGTTTAATTTTAGAAAGGCCTACTTGCAGATTCTTTGAAATGCATAATTAATTGATAGCAGCGTGGTTACATCAGCACAGAAGTGAACGATAGATGTGAAGTGGTTTTTCTACAAAAAGAATACAACCAGTACAGAGTACAATTACAATATCCAAGTCACTCCACCATCCAATGAAGCTGTTGGATCTGCACGTCTGATTGCACAATCAACCACAAATATCACTTGCAATAAAATTCTTACTGGTTTGCAACTCATTGACTTGTGCAAGATTTTTTTTTTTTTTTGTCAATTGGATCTGACAGAAAAATTAAAATAATCCTCTTTTACCTCTGCATTATCCTTTAAGTACTTAAGTTTTAATTATATCTCAAGTCTACCTGAAGACATTTCGGGCAACTTCCAATAATGTGCATAAGCAGTTGAATACAGTGTAAAAGTGCATGTAATTTCCAAGTCCCCAGTTGTTAATGAAATCCCAAACATTCAGATTTTAATTGAACTAGATAAAGATTAAGAAGCTTAGCAGCAGCTGGCATTGCGAATTAGTTCTCAGCAGATTTTTATGTTGTACTCTAAATCATTGCTTTTGTAATCTTCCTAAATTGTCCTTTATCTTGCTAATGCAGATATGATTCTCAGAAAGCATTAGGCTTCCACTGTTCCCATTGCCTGTAAAATCTTGAACTGTAAAATCTTAATAGTCTTTTTTAATAAGTATTATGATCTATATGTATAATGTGCATTCAATAAAATCTTACTGTAATTAGAAGAAAAGTTTGTAGGTTTTTTACGTGACCTGTTTTACAGATTAGATTTATTAAATAGCATAAACTGTTGGAGCTGCTTTAAGACCTATTTAGAACTGTCTGGCATCAGATGAAAAAAATAGTGCTAGACCCAACGCTTGGGGCTTGGCTCTCCAGGAGGTTCATTAGGAAGTTTTCCTCTTCTGGTTCAGAGAGCTCAGCATAAACACAGTTATGCTGCTTAAAGGCTTGACAATATATTACCAGAAGTGATCAAACAGTATTTTGCTTGCATGGACTTTCCAAGACTCGGAGAAAGTATTCAGATTAAGGCCAGCGTTAATCAGCTGCTCCCCCTCCACCCGACGGCTGATGCTGTGAAGGGCCCCGCACACACAGGTTCCTTCTGCAGGGCCCAGACTACAAACTCTGGAGCAAAGGTCTGTATTTGAAATAACCGTGATGAATGCTCTCTCAGGACTTGTTCATGCATTATAACAGCTCTTAAGAGAGTGCAAGTGCAATTATTACGTGCACAGTAAAAGGGGCTGTATTTGTGCATCTCAGATGAGGATACACTTTTCTTATTCACAGTACATAAAATTGGAGTTCTTTATGGGAAAAATGGGGGGGGGG
>NW_020799125.1:3038864-3067266 GCF_003259725.1 Athene cunicularia
TTTTAGAAGGGGGGGGGGGGGGGGAAGGAAGGAAAAAAGATAAAGACTACTGCTACCATCATCAAAAAGCAATAAACACTTCAGTCCATTTTCCTCCGTCATAAAATATTCCAGTTATTTTCCCAGCTAAACGGTATTGGTCTTTCAAGTCTGTTGGTAAATGACCAACTAATGCAGTTACGTATGCACTGAAGAAGAAAATTATGAAGAGATAACACAGCCAACTGGCATTAGAGTTTTGAACAGAATGGAATTGTAACAGTTCCACTAAGGTCTTTTAATATTAAGGATCTTGGCTGCCCCGATTTTCTTCCTAATAAAGGAAACATTTGGCAGAATAACAAACATGAATGTCAGAAAAGAAGAAATATCTTCACCTGCCTTTCCTGATATTTTTTTTTTTTTAATGAAAAGCATGATGGTGTCCCAACTTAACTGATGGCATTTCAGTGCATTCTGTTGACCCAGCCTTTTCCCAAATGCATTTTTCCTCTTCACCTCATGTAGTGAGCTATGAGGTAGCATCGACACTTGCTGCCAAATATTCAGCATGCTCCAGTGCAGAGACGGCTGCATTTCAGTGATGAGTGAAGTGATCATTAGTCTATAACTCTCTTCAAAGAATTATGTTTGGTTCAGCAAGCTTTAAGATCTCTGAATGAAAGACGCTCTAAGTAGTGCTAAGCAATTTTCTCTCCCTCAAACTAAAATGAAGCTGCTAGCTTTTCATGTCTCTTTAGGCCTCTTATTACTTGCCATTTCCCCTCAGCAATCTTCTCATTCCAAATACTGACATTCTGGCAGCCCAGCTATTTTCAGAAACTATTATCTAAGTTAGAGATTGTGAATTTTTTGTTAGGTATTTTTTCCAAGCAAGCATTTTGCTACCTAAACTTCAGCAAACTTACAAGTAGATTCAGAGACACACCTCTACTTACCTTTTTTTTTTTTTTTTTGGGCCATAAAACAAGGAGTTGACTTCTCCTTTAAGCCAATTTCTGAAGTGCAGCTCTAGTTCGAGGAGTGACTTAGATAGTTTAGCCTCAGTTTTCTGAGCTTTTTATAAGACCTTGATGAATTTTTTCCTAATATCAAATAACACATTCTTTGGATGTTTCAAGTTCATCTAGGGTTTTCAGATGCCTGCTGTTGATTCCAAGGTGCCCTATATTGAGCATTCATTGAAAATCCTGTGAAGAATTTTGTCCTTCAAATTACTCCCATAAGAGCAACACAACTGAGCTCCCAAATTGCTTCCAAGACTGGAGGGTTTTTCTTGTTTCAAGGTAACCCATAAATAAGAACTTCAATCCATTTTTTAAAAATGAAAAATAAATTATGCAAAAACTATTGACACCAAAAGGAATTTTATTATGTGTTTTATGGGGAACATACTCATTTCCAACCTTGAGAGTCAATCATCCCTTATTAGTCTTATCCCCAAGTTTCTTCAAAACTTATCAATGTACTGTCGTAACAAGAGTAGGGAAATTGGAAATATTTAATTTAGAACAAAAATGAAACATTTCATTTTCCTAAACATACAAGAAGGCATGCACGAGCTCAATCATTCAACAAAACATTTGTCTTACTGCATGAAAATACACAGGGTGGGAACTGCAAATAAATTATAATTATTTGGACTCCTGTTAGACTAGTGAGCCTTGTAATTAATAACATAATCACTTTAAGACAAATATACTAAATAAAATAATGGATCTTTAGCACTGCTCCGCATAATAAGGCTAACAATTTATGCTTTATTAATCAGCTTGTTGCTTTATCAAAGTTTGGAATTCTGAACCTTCAGAAAGTTGCCATCTCTGATGACCGGATGATACATTCTTGATTCAAGAGACATGCAAGAGCAGGAAAGCACTTCCATCGAGTTCACACACTGCTTTAAGACCTGCTTGTGGGGATGTTGATTGTACAGGACAATTGATCAATAAAATTCATGTATTTCAATTCTTTCCTCCTAACCTACCCCCACTAGCCCTAATTGATTTCTCTGCTGGCTAATGACCAACTCAGATGCTCACTGACTTGAAAATGACTGACCAGCACTAAAAGGTGTTGTGGCCGTGTCCAATGGATAAAAGTGATTTAAGAGAGCTATTTTTCTGATACATAACCATAGATGCAACTACTTCTATTATTCAAATTGTAAGGCAAAGCATGCTTCATCAACTGACTCCTGGAGTTTCACATTTAGGTGTGTTAATGTGCTGTCTTACATGGAAGGGAAAAAAAATAAGTGTAAGGACCTGACATCAAGACCTGGACAAGGACTGCTTGCAGCAGCTACAGAGAGAAGGAAGTGGGGCAGATCTGTGCCCGCCCAAGAGTTCAGACAGGACCCTGGGCACCAGGAACAGGCTGAGGCAGAGAAGTTGCCACTTCAGTCACCAACATGAAAACAAGTAAAGATACTCCAGGATCAAAACTCATCATGTACAGGGTCACTTCAGACAACAGAAAAAAGGTCCAGTGACCATATCACATTAAAGGTCCATAACCCCTTCAGAGGAATTGTCATTATTAAATTATTTTACCCAAAGAGCTCTCTTAAGCCTAATTAGAGATCAGAGGTTTCAGTTAAGTCTTTATAAAGAAGCAGAAAATACACTAGAAAATGCTGCATAAAGTTGAAGGATTTAAGCAATATGGGGGCCTTTAATGTGGGGTCTCATACGCACAGAGGCCATACCACTTGATATGGGGATGTGTAGAACTGGACTCTCAAAAAGACTCAGTATCATTCAGAAAAGAGCTTCGCAAAGAAGAACAGGATATAACAGCCTTTGCTTGAAGTGAAAGTTCTTGGAAGTGTTTCATAGTATTAGAAAACAGCCAAGGTTGGAAGGGATGGCAAAAGATCATCTGGTCCAACCTTAGAAACTTTTGTTTATTGACTGCTCAGTAAAGTAGTCTATGACTTCAGTTAAAAACAGAAGCTCTGATTTGTATCCAGAGTTACAGCTTTTGTTGGCAGAATGATTTCAGGAATGAAGATCTCAAACATAGTATTTATTTTCTTAAAGCTAAGTATTAAGAATTAGTTGACTATTGGCATGACTTCTATTAAAAAAAAACTTTCTTCAGAAGATCTTCAGAAAAGGCTCCTCACCAACAGGTATTATTGCCCAACTTATTCAACTGGAGACAAACACTCCACCTGCCATCTAGACTACAAAATAACAGGTGCTCACTGGATACACACAATGGCTCGCAGTTTTTTTAAATATTAAATGAAAGAAAAAAAATTTTTCTACTTCTGTTTTGCTCTCCCTTCTATTACGTGAAAACAATTTACCTGCTTCCAGACCTTGGCTACAATTACTTTGTTTTCACTTCATCTAAACGCAGTGAATACTCCTGGTCACAGCTACTGAGATAAAACCTAAGAGAATTCATTTGTTGTTCCATGCAACTGCAAGATGTTGGTGAGACCTGTAACATCAGGAACGCAACTGCACACCGAAAGTACAATCTGCTTCATTCATGGACCCGAACACACCGGCCTCCCAAACCCACTTTATTAATTTTTCTAATAATCGCACTGGTTTTCTGGACACTTACATAATGTCGCAAAGAACAGATCTATACTGACAACCAAGGCCAACTGTATAATGCTCGTCTAAGTGGCAATGAGATTCATTAATTAGGTTGCTGCTTTAGAGTGTTGTTCCCCTGCAGCTATATTCTGCTCAAGGGTATTTTCAATAGTATTGAATAGATGAAGCAATTACTAAGCAAAATCCACTAACTGATGGCCGGTGTCAGATTCCTCAGGCCATACTTTCAAAGGGTGTGTATATATATTTACTTGAATGAGTGATTGAATTTAAAGGAAAAAAAGCAAAGCAAACAAAAATCCCCAGTGAGACAGCTTATGTGTTCTTCAATTTCAGGGGTGCAATCTTTAAAACAAAGCTTCCCATTCTGCAGACACAATTAAGATGTAGAAAGGCTAGCTACAGGATACCTCGCTGCCTGATTGCACATGCAAATCAGGTTGTTTGCAATCTAAAGGCACATACTTACTCTCACAATTAATGGCAGGCAAAGAGCTTTATCTACAGTTATTTGCCCTCTTTACTGACAGCAGTATAAGCAATTTGTAAAAAATAATAAAAGCTTGGGTCCAGATAAGTGTTTCCTGTTCTGGTATCTGACTTAGCTGCTACTTACTGGTTTATTCCAGTAATGTCATTTTTATAAGATGACATATTTCTGAGCATTTAAGTTAAATAAACACAGCACAAATATTTTGGCTTTACTGTAATCATGTGGAAAGATTTCCTTCTTGAGAATTGTTGGGTTGGCTTTTTTTCCCCTTCTTGCTGCCTCAGTTACTGTGATGTTTAGTCTGTGACTCATTAAAGTTGGGAGCAAAAGTAAAAGAGTTTTCAGGCAGGAGCATTACTTTTAAAGTTTAGGATATCTGTAATTCTAACTGATCTTCTACCTGGCATTAAATCTTCAAAGAATGTCAGAAAGTATCTTAAAAAACTTGAGATGCCTGACTGTATACAGAGGAGGAACAGATGCACCTCTATAATTTGCCCATAAATAAGTAAAAATGATCTCATCAGCTATTCAGGGATACTTGCATGCAAGCAGGCAAACACATCCTTTTTTTCTTTTTCTTTTTTGTTTGTGGTTTGGGTTTTTTTACAGGTTTTAAACACCATCTGAATCAGACCTTACAGAATGCTGTTAAAAAGCTTTAAGCACTGATGCATTTGGTTTTAGAAACTTACTACGCAGAAGTGCCACCTCACAACTCTCATCCTTAAATAAAACCTCAGGCCATGGCCCTTGGCCTCCAAATTCAGCAGGACCCATATACGGCAGTAAAACACGCATGCACAATATACGTAACTTCTCCCAGAAATAGTGAAAGCTCAGTCTACAAGAGTTTCCTTTAAGGTCACAGCAAGTCAACTGCTGAAAAGAAGTTAACATCATAAATTAGACTACTCCTGAAACCCAGCAGACACTTGAGTTCTCCTAGTTTCCCTGCTTCCCCCACTTTTTGGTCTCTGGTTTTTGGCGTGCCTTTGAGCACAACTGCATACTCTTCTCTAAGCATTCAGCTACCTAAGAAAGGAAAGAGGAGAAAACCCTGAAATTTCAAAGACATTTAAAGTTTTTAATTGAAAGTTTCAAAAGAGATCTAAAAAATAAAAAAACACCCCAAGTTTTGGCCAGTCCAAAATTACTTAGAGCGCCCAACTTTGTAAATTAATCTTTACAGATTAATAAATACATTCCTAAATACTTATTTATGATACTAAGTCCACTACCTCTTGATTTATCTAAAAAGTAAATATGACTACTGACACGGCAGAAGTGGACTAAAGGACATCAATTTAAAAAAAAAAAATCCTTCAAAGTAACCTGTGCAGAAACAACATACAATTTGTGACTTACAAATTCCAAATAAGTCAGCTACAGAAGCACAGGTGAGGAATTCATGTAGTAGGAAATCCTTCAGGCTAATGGGGTTTTCAAGCCTGATAAAAGTATGTCTGGGTAGGTGATCAGATGGGATATCATGCTGATGATTTGTTCTTTTCAGTGGCTGTGTTGGCTTCTATAATGAGCCAGAACATCGACATTTGAATTACACATCTATGAAGTAATCCTTTCATTCCCTTATCTAGAGGAGCAGAATGAAACGAAACAAAGAAATCAGCTGGTTTCTGAATAAAGATTTTCAGTGAAAGTTATTAAGCTGAGAAGGGAGTAAGATGTACATCAGTGGCTGACAGCACATGAGCTCTTACACTGTACTATATTATTTCCTGGTTATCTTGTGTCATGATTATGGCAGACTTCTTTCCATTTTCCTTGGCATTTTCTAGGCCTCCTTCGAGTCCGCACAGTGAGACACAATAAAAGCTTTCAGTGCTACCATACCAGCCGTGCTGACCTCTGCAATGCCACGCAGTTAGCCCAGGCTGTCTGTCCTGGTCTAAAGGCCATGCCTGTGATCATTGCCTCCTCCCTGGGTCCAGATACACGTATGCTGCCGTTTCTCTTCTATCACTTTCTCCCATTGACAGACAATCAGCCTCCAAGAGCCCTCTTTCTCAATTATTTCAATCTAGCAATTACCTTTCTGCTGCCTCACAGCCCTTTCTGAAAAAACACATCCTTAAAGACAACAACAAACTCATAAAACCCACCAAAAATTTTTGGACGGATTTCCTTAACACCCTGCTCTAAAACAATACATGAGCAGGAGACTGAACAGCTACCCGAAGACATCATCTATGTGCTTTATTTGTTATTCACTTCAGGATATGAGCTCGAGACCCCATGCATGGCCAGGATCCCACTATACTAGATGCTTTATAAACACAGGTCAGGAAAACCGATCTCTACCTCAAAGATTATTTGCAATCTAAGAAAAGATAAAGAGTTAGATACAGAGGAAGACAAGGACACACTGAACCAGCATTAGTCAATATGCAAGAACATAAACAATACACATTTGGTTTGTGGGTTTGGGTTTTTTGGTTTTGGTTTGTTTTTTTTTTTTTATTTTAAGACACTCATTTCTGTCACATCCTAGAAGAACCCCTAACACTAAGTCTTCACCTGTAGACCTGGAAGGGAGCAGGATATATAATACCTGAAAGATTTTTATCAACATTTTGCCACCACCTAGGCTATACAAAAATTCTCATGCTACAACAGAGAATATATTTTGATTTCGTTTGAGAAATAGTTATGAGCGGTGTTCCTCTCCTTCTAAATAGCTTTGATCAAAAAGACTTAAGAAATATGTTCAACCACGCTTTGATTTCACTTGAGGGGTTTTTGTTGTTTAAAGTAGTGAATAAAGATGACAGGCAAATAGTCTAATTAGCTCAAATGTCTTGTTTCTTAAAATTTCTGGCAATTTTTAAACATCTGTTGCTTAGTATTATTATAATACTCTACATTACCAACCCTGAGCTAGTGTGGACCCTTCTTCTAGCAGTTTTCTCTTCCATTTATCAAGGAAACAAGGTGTTCATGCCTGCAGCATCCCCCAGCTCCCACGTGAAAGGTCCCCGGTGCTCCCAGAGCCAAAGGGCAGCAGGACCCCCAGATCCTCTCTCCTGCTGCACACATTCCACAGGTCAATGGATTATATTTGGCTAGAGCACATCTGTTGGCAGTCACTCAATCCCCATTTGCAAAGCCCAAGGGTCAAAGCGTATTTCATTTCACTTCATAGCTCCCTGCAAAGGCAAGTCCCCCACCTGTCAGAAAATACATCAGGGCTCTTACTCAAATTTAAGAATTTTGGTTCTCCGTCAAGCTGCTCCTATTCCCTTCTCTGGTAAGGAGACAACAATCGCTAAGAGAAACCGCAAACAACCCCTGTGTATCAGCAGGAATTTGTGACAAAAAAAGTTCCTTGCATTTGGCTAAGCCTATGTCAAAATGAATCATGGCAAACTTTATTAACGTATAAAAGACATTGCCGCTGGAATGTCGTCAGCCTGAAGCATAAGGTGACAGTGCCCTCGCAGCATTGAGCGCCTGTGATAATTGAAGTCTGAAAATATTTCAGACAGCTGAAATACCAATTTATATTTAAGGGATATATTGAATTACCAGAGATCACACAAAAAGGGTGACTAGAGCAACACTTACGTGTTTCGTTGTTGGACTTTCGGCTTAGCAATTGATGAAAGGCCATCTAGTTTTAACCTAGGTAAGTTGGAAAGATTATTCATCTAATGTCTTCTCTGGAAGACTTCAGCTCCAGTGCTAATAAGGGAATTTAATTAGATGGACAAGCCTTGACAGCAATCCGTTTCCAATACACTTAGTATTGAAAAAGGTCTGGGTGTTCCAAGATTTATAGAAGAAACACACTATTCAAGTTAACGTGGAAAAATATCTGAAAGTTTTAACTAGCCAAGATGTAGGCTCTTGTTCTTCTGACTTCATTTGTGACATACACCGCATTACAAACAATTACACCAACGGCACAGATGAAACCCCTGTTCCAAATGCATATGCTATAAAATTTGAGCAGAATTGATTTTGCCCTCAGCATTAGTAAATCTCAGGGATTGCCTGGAAATCAGCCCAGGACAACAGACCGTTCAGCAGCGCTTCCGAGCAGGACACCAACCACTTCTCCTTCCTACGGCAGCACCCAAAGCCCCAGGACTGAGGAGAGCTGCTGTGCACAAGGGCACGGTACAAACACGAAACACAATCTCTTTCAGTGTATTTACAATAGAAAAAAAGAGATGCACACACATGAAATACACAGAAAAAAAATGTACAAAGGCTAGCACTTTTTAAAATTGTAGAGGGAACAAGCTTGCCAGCAGGCTGATGAAACACTTGAGATAAAGTAGCATAATCAATAACAATGCTGCACCTTTAAAAAACAGCAAGTACAACACGATCAATTCATATCTCAATGAAGTAGCATAATAAAAATCTGCAACTACAATAGGCTAATTTAATGATACTTTTATCAAGCGCTCACATTTTCAACTACTGTTGTTCACGGCAGAATGAAGCCTGTGTAAAAATATGTCATGAGTCAATATGGCATTCTACTGAAGAGAAAAGACCCACATCATTAAAATCTTAAGTAAGCCTTCATTAAATAAAATACATGAAATTAGCTCCTTCAAAAGAATTTAATTAGTCAACACATGCAGGTTAAACTCACAATCTGCCATTGTGGTTTTTTAAGCCATTCATTTTCTTAAGGCTTTGTTGTAAGGAGGATTTTTTTTCATTGTTATTATTTTTATAATGTGGTTAGAAACCATGGTTCCTTTATGAAAAGGACAAAGTATCCCTTGCGAACAGCAAGACACATTTTCATTGCCACTGTATATAGAGCGCTGCCTTGTTAAGGCAATTTCAATCATTTTACGCATCTTCATTAAGTCAGAGAGAAAAACCTCAACAGCTGCAGAGAAAAGGAGGGACAACAGATTCTTAAAAAGAAAAGAGGAATTACCAGTTATCTAGCTTGAAATGAAACCTCTGGGAAGCCCCATCTGCAGTCTCAGTCATTACAAATCACAATAATTATGTGAGCTCTCAGCCCGTATATAAAATTTCAATACCTATGAAGAGCTGCAATACTGCAATGTCCACAACACAAGAACATTGCCAGCTCATTTTGTGAAGCTTCAGGCTACTTGTAACACCGAGAGAAGATGAATCAATAAAATGTTATCAGTAAAACAGTTTGATTCCTGCACAGTTAAGCGCATGGCCACTTCTATATTTCAATCCCCTCAGGTCAATATAATTTTACACAGTTACCCAATTCTCAGCAGTGAAATGATACTGGTGGATGTTTCAGATATTCTAAAGCACTTATTTCTACATGGGGGATTAAAAAAAAAAAAACAAAACAGCCACACTAGTTTCCTATCTGGTTCAAAAACTTGGATGTTTAGCACAATCTTAAATGTTCTTTACCCCAGCTCCAGTAAATTAAGCTACTCTGAACAGTTCACTCAGCCAAATCCTACATGTCCTCTTCACCTAGCACTTAAATATGAATTTGGGAAGAAAAGCAAGTCAAATCTGAATTTAGCCTTTCATTTAAAGTAAATCTGAGACACGAAGATATAATTTCTGCCTACTCAAGAAAATCAGGCCATTTAAGCAAAAAACTATTCACCAATAAATTCTACTAGGATACTCACTGCAAGGACTGAAGAAACTGTAAATGCTAATGACAAAAACTAACAGCACAGTTCCTTCAACATTTTGCCCCATATTCAGATAATTCTTCATGCACACTCTTAATGTCCAGCTTCCCACCTGAGTATACAAAAAAATGCCTCAGGTTAATCATGTACCTCCAGAGAGCCCTACTTTTTTTTTTTTTTTTTTTTTTTTTTTTTTTTTTTTTTTTTTTTTTTTTTTTTCCATAAATAAGAGCAACAAGTATACCTCCAAACCTGAGGAAGAATTCGTCATCTCTAACAAACTACAGTGCTCCAAAGACAGGGAACATTCACAAGGAAGATCTTTTTAGACACAAGTCCACATTCCTTGATTTAATTTGACAACGTCCTAATGAAATAGTATAAACCTATTATTGGACCAGTCATAGGTGCCGTGAAGTCAAATGCAACTGACTTCAGCAAGGTAGGATTGTAGTCACAAAAAGGTAAAAATACTTCATTTTTTTTAAATTTTTCTATCAACTGCATCTCATCATTTCTTTTTTTAACTCCTGCACTATAGACAACAGATTAAGAAATACCCGTCCACTGGCAAAAAAACAACCTTTTGGTGTTTTTATTGTAATAAAAGACTCATGATTCCTGGTTTTAGTTCTTAAAAAAAGTAAGGAACATTTTAATAACTAGAATGTCCATAAAGCACCATCTACTCTCCTGCCGTAGTTCTTTTAAAGGGTTTAGCTCCCTTAAATACTTAAAGGACATTGGAAATATCTGAGGGGCAAAGCCTCTCACTATATACGGTGCAATTCCCTTATCACATTTCTCTTATTAGGAAATTACAATAATGCATTCCTGGCACTAAATTTAATAGTTTAAAAATTAGCAGAAAAGGCCTAATTGCTAAGAAATTAAGAACACATTTATGAAAAGACAGAGCTGCACGAAGCCATTAATGTTTATATTTTGTTATATCAACAATACTGTTCTCATAACTTTCCTCTGAACATGTTTCATAAATGCAAATTCTCAGACAGTAAAACTTAAGTGATCTCCATACCCTGCTTTCTTCCTGAATAATGAACCAAACCACCACGGATACATACAAGGAGAAGGCTGTCTATTTTACTAGAAGACTGAGCTCATGAAAATCCAACTGCATCAATCCTCCTTCTACTATTCTTTCAAACTTCCCAAATCAAATAACCTTCTTGAGCTTAGCTAGAGCTTTCTGAATAGAAATTCCACTGGGGAAAGAAGTTTTAGATTAACAGCACAATACATTCAGAAATCAATAGATAAACCCTCTGCGTGGCAACACTACCCAATGCTGTGAGCCTGAACTAGGTCTCAGAAAATAGAACAAACCGCTCAGAAACAGCTTGCCTAATCTGTCCACTTTGTTTTGGCTCTGAAACCAGCAACATGAACTTCACCCCTGTCACACTCAGGGAAATATTGTTTGAAAAATGTTCTGATTCAATAATACTTTCTAATCGTAAAAATACATTCATCTTTGTATTACAACCAGGAAGCTTTGTTTAGTGGTGTTTGTTTTTTTTTCTTTTTTTAAGCCACAGAGATAAAGCTGAAAACCAATACAGTGACTCAAAAATAACCACACGTATGGGGTGCCCATCCTTCTGATATAATGCAAGCCTCTTAAAGGGAGAAGAGAGCAAAACTTCTAAATTTATTGGGGGAAAAAAAAAAATCTTTAGGCCTGGTCTCAAACTCAATCAAAACACCTGGCTTAGACCAGATCAGCTTAGATTGTTCTCTATGCTGGAAGCAGGATGGCTTTCACTTTTTGATCTGTTTGACCTTTTCTCTCCTTTTTAACAGCATTGCTTTCTCCATTCACCAGAGTCCTTTTCGGGTGGATCATGAGCATTAGAAGGGAGAGGGTAAATCAGAGCCAATACTTGGCCAAAGAAAGCCAGACCAGTTTTCCTACGAGCTGCAATCGTGAAGCCCAACTGGAGAGCATGGTATAGCTGGCTATCTTTTCAAATACACAAAGCCAGTAGTTGCAGTGAACAGAAAACATGCTTCCTCCTCTCTATCCATGCGCCTATTACAGTAGTCACTGCCATCCCTCTTCTCAGCTCTGTAGGACGTGAACAAGACAGCTCACCACAAAGTGCATCCCACTGCTTCACCCCCTTGGTTCAATTTCAAACCCGCCCAGACTAGACAAGAGACATCCACATGCTGAGACACAAAAGGAAATGCATTTCCCAAAATGTTGGTAAGCCACCCGAACAGCTGTAATGGCACAACCCCCCAAACCCAGGCAGGACACCTCACTGGTGCTACTGTTGTGTTATACTCATTAAAAACTTACATTCATTATTTATTATCCTGTAATTCAGTAAGGCAAAACTAAAGGAACGAAGAAACGTTGCCATGACAAACACACACAGTGGAGTTTTCATACTAACCTGATCCCCACAATATCCCTTCCTTCAATTAACAGAACCCCATTTTATTATATCTCAGTTAGACAATCAAAATATTTTCAGTACTGCGGGTGTTAGCCTTATAAAGGGACAGATCACCAAATCTAAAATTCCTTTGCAGCAAAGCAGAAGAGCTTTATGCACAGCCAGACCTCTCAGATGCCATGGGCTAGGATACCATGTTATAAGGCTGTAAAACTATGGCCTGTGGCTCCAGTCCAGCCTGCAGAGTAATTTAATCTAGCTCACAAAGAAATCAGGAAAATGGCCTCTGCTGTGCTGAATCAGCAGTGCTGGAAGCCGTGCCACCCTCTATCAGCTAGTAAGAGAGCGCTTTGTCTGCGGTGCCAACTCTGTGTAGAGCAACTATTGGGCAAAAGAAAAGACCAGCAGGAATATTATGTGCCAGATTTTCAGTAGATGTAAGTCAGTAGTTCCAATGACTTCAGGAGTTGCACTGATTTACATCATTTCAGGATTATAAGGATTTACATCCACTAGGTTTCACTTCTCTTTTTTTGTCTTTTAATTAAAAGAATGGTGTAAACTTGGCAGCAGTACGAGTCTTCAACAGAATAAGATTTGAGACGGATCTTGAAGAGTTTTGTAAAGCTCAGGGAAAGGCAATAAGCCATTTTTAGTTTAAAAAGATACGGTAGCTAAATTAAAATTCACAAGATGTATGTAAATTCTAATCTATACATGAGTAATATACATCCTTTCACTCTTTACACTGGAGCTCCCTAAATATAACAACAGCAAAAGAAAAGCAATAAACAAAAACTTTGTCCATTCAAAAAACTATCAGCACAGATGTTATCCCTATTTATGAGTCATGACTAGGGCCAAAACAAATGCCATGTATTACTTAATTTTATTTTTTTTTCCTAAGTGCCAAAAAAATGTCTTCCATTGGGATTAGGAAGAAACACACAACTGAAAAAAAACAGAGGGTACTACTCAGGAAGCAAGCCAACTGGGGCAAAGTTGTGCTTGATCTCATTTCCAAATAAACTCATAGCTACCACCTCATGTCTCAGTAACCTCAGAGCAGTTTCTGTTGTTTATCTGTTCACCTCTCACAGAAAGATCCATAGTAAAATAAAAAAAAGCTCTTTGCCCAAGACAGAGCGTGCCCAATATCACTCTCAGAAACGTGCACATTATCTCATTTGTTTCCCATAGGTGACCATGATGGGGAAAGAACAGAAGGAAAGTGAGAATCATTCTGGTGCTTGAGATCCTTAAATGGGCAACAGATTTATGCCTTAAAACTCAAAGTGAGCAGAACCTGTAGGCATGACTGTGTGAAAAACTACGTGCAATTCCTCTTCACGCTATTTCTGTGGCACAGTGACCTGCTCCCAAGCCAGCTCAGCCTTCAGAAACACTTTGAATTAGGCTTGTAAATAAACAGGACACTGTTCTCTAGTGCAATTCGGCTGATGTGTTACACAAGAACTTAAAAAACCTGTTTCAAAAGCCACCTAATCAAAGAAAAGCTTAAACCAAAATGCCTCTATATTCAAGAAATGCAGCCTCATTTCATCATATCTTTTTCAATACTCACCTCTGAACAGGTCAGTGTTAAACCTCCTGCTTCCAATGAGTCCGATTTAAGTGTTCTTCAAAGGCTTCTGTAATTTTAGAAATATTAAATTTCATACTTTCTAAGCTATTTATTAGCTGGGGAAGTACTTAATTGACATTTGCCAGATTTTTTTTTTTTTTTTTTTTTTTTCATTACTGATTTTGGTATATAACCTTGAGCTTTTTTCCATCCCACCCCATCTTTTTTTCTTTTTCAGGATAGCTCTTCTAAGAACAGAAGGTTCCTTGGCATGTGTATTCCCTACAAATTTCTCTTGGAGGTGCAGACATATATACCTCAACAAGACACTGTTCCCAAGGGACCCCAATGCAGATGAAAGGTGGAAAAAAAAAAATATCACTCTGACTGTTAATAAACTGTTGCAGGAATTCTGTCTTCTCTTTGGATCTCCATAACACACATCACTTCTGGAGTTGCCCAGACCCAACACAAACCATGTCCCAGCAGTTTTGTGGGCTACACAAGCCTCCAGGCACTCAGCATTCCACATTTCTTCTTCCCACCCATCCCTATTTCAATTTTCTATTTTTTTCCCCCAGAAGCAACCCCACTCCACAGATGTTAAACTCTCCCTCTTACAGTTGCATTGCCGAAGGACACTACTGCTGCATTAACAGAACTCTGCTTCGTCATCATGTCTTCCCAGGCAGTGAAACTTGCTATATTATTATAAAGGTAAAACCAGCTGTGCTACTATTGCTCAGTTCTGCTGCTATTTAACAGGATACAGCCAACATTATGCCTCAATTCACAGTGGAAAGGGAAAATAAAACTTTGTTTTATTGAAAATACTAGGAAAATTCATTCCAGTAAAATGCGTCGTCTGCACTGAGCTTTGCCAAAACACCACAGTTAATTCACCACTCACAGAAATTCCCGCAACGACTCATGCAATGGTTATTCAGTGATCAGTATGGGATTAAACCTTTATTTTATGTCTAACACAAAACCCAACATTTCTAATTGCCCGCTGCCCCACACAACTCTTCTACGTGGGTTTCTTCCAGTCAGGAGGTATCAAAAACATCTGGTATGATTAGAGTAGCTTGCTTGTTATCAGGTATAGCGACCACTCTTTTAACTTTTAATTTCTCTTATGCCTCAAACTCCAGGCAAACAGAAAAAAAAAAAATCTCTTTCAGTAAACTTTGCACAGAGATAATCAATCTACTACTCAGATATTTGAACAAGCATCTAGAGTTTAGTGATCTAGAGATCATTAAACTTCTCCTGATGAGGGTCTATTCTGGTAGTTTGAACACAGCATAGGGAAATCTTCGGGCGCAAGCCAAACATTTTTGACAGTTGATTTCATCGCACCAAAGCTTGCCATGACCTATAGTTTCTCCATTGTCCAAGCAACCGTACACATATTTTCCTTCATCCTCAACCTTTCTCTCCACAGTAAAAACCCAAACAACTTTAAAAAAAGGATTTTTCAAGTGCCATTTACTCACATTTCTTTATCCTCTACAGAGGGTCAAGAGGCAAAAGAGGGCATTGAATCAACTGAAAAGTGTTCAATGAAAAAGTGCTCATGAAAAGATAAATAAATGAAAGTATAATTCAGCCAAGTAATTCAGGCACAAAATAAAAATATTTAAAGCTTTGGGAGATGAGCAAAACAGTTGCCTTTCATGTGTAATTGGGTAAACTTTCTGTTTTCAATGGAGCTAAGCAACCAGCCAGCAATAATTAGGCTCCTGAAAGACAAGTAGCAAGGCATACAGGACCTGAAACAATGACTTTTTCTGACTCCCCAGGGAAGCACTTTTACCTGGAGGGAAAATATAAATAATTTTCCATCTGGAGATTTCCTAGCCCTACTCAATTCTCCCCCCTGAAGTGAGATGCTCCAGAATCAGATTTTATCAGCAGAGGGAGTATCTTCCTCTAACAGAGATAAGCATGCATCTGGCTTTCTTCAGTTACCAACACCAGACAGGCATGATGGGCAAAATTAAACAGGGACACTAAAGAGTAAAATATTTAAGTGGGGGCTGGGCCTTCTAATAAGCCTTATAAATAATACAGATATGATAAGAACAGGCAGTGCAATACCTAACTGTTTTGTGAAGAGCAAACACCTTGCTCTCAATACTTAGAAGATCAGATCACAGGATGGGAAATGGGACAGAGTAAAGGTCAAAATCCATCAGTACAGTGAAAACAGACCATACCAAAGCGTCCATCCATAACGCACATACAGGTAACACACTCCCATTTACTACTTTAGCTTTAATTTAATTGAAATATTTCGGCTCATGTTGGGATTAGCAACAGCTGCTTAAACAAAAGTGTCCTCTACCGAGCAGACATCACTAGAGTCCTGGGGGATGCGTCTGAAAAGTGTGTCCTGAGGCCTGGAAACAGACCTCTGGTGCTGGCCAGCAGTTTTAAACAAAAACCCTACAAACTGTGTCCAATACAGAGAACTGAAGCAGTCCTTCCCCTCGAACAGCAACAGCCTTTTATTTAACTTACATGAACCTATAGCTTTTAGTCTGGTGTGTTTGTAGATGGTAAAAATTCAAAGGTCCCAATGTATGTAATTCTCATAAAAGCCAGGAAAAGTACTGACAAATGGAAAAACTTTTGGACTTGCATTTCTGTAGATCACAGATATACAACATCAAGTTGTAAAAGGCTCAGATTACAAGCTGCTATTTACATTCAGTTATTTCAATAACTTTACCAGAGCATAAGTTTTAATGGTTCATGGTCAAAGCAGAAGGCTCTATCACATGGGCTCTGCAACAGTCTGTTCTGAACTGGGTTTGTTCAATGCTTTTATTAACAGAACAGATAAAGGAATGCAGCATATGTTTGTTACATCTGCAAATGATACAAAAGCAAGATGCAACTGCAACTCTGTTGGGGGTCAAGATTAGAATTCAAAACAATCCTAGCATGCCAGATCAGGCCACTCAAAACAAGAAAGATATCATTCAATAGAAGAGGAGCAAGGTAACTAGATTCAGCAGGATTAATCAACATATAGAACTGGGTAGGTAGCAGTTCTTCAAAAAACGATGTGGGAGGTTATACTGGATCACAAGCTAAACATGAGTCAACAGTGTCATAGTGTTAAGAAAAAAAAAAGCAATCTTCACATTAGATAAATCAACTTAAGTATTGACTGCAGAGCAGGCAAAGTCATCCTCCTTGTCTGTTCAGCACTGCAAGACTTGGCTGGCATAGTCAGATCAACTTGGGGCAACAAGCGACTAGCAAAGAGAAGGGCTCAGAGAACAGAGCCCTGGCGCGACACATGAAACAGAACAAATGAGTGGTTCAGCCTATGGGAGCTGAAAAATAAGAATTTTCAATTGGGGGTGTGTGTTGGGAATGAAAAGTAACAGCCACTCTTTGTGTCTATGACAAATAAGACAAATAGCAACAGGTTTAAATGCATCGAGAGGTTCAGCTTCAACACAAAGGAAGGAAAGAGAAGCAATATACTGTATTGTCTGTGGTCCCTACAACTGGATCCTCAAGACCACACCAGGGACAAACCTACTACAAAGGAGCTGCGCATGCCTTGAGGAAGAAACGTGCATAAGACATCCTCTTGTGCTACTCCAGCCCTGTTTTTCTCCAAGTCTGTGAAACACCAGCAAACATTGTAATGAGCAGGTCCAGGTAATACCACAAACAGCTTTCTGAAATCTGTGAGACTTCTCAAAAACTGTACGGCCAGAAGCACCTACAGGGCAGATATCAACCAGCTGGGGTTGATTTATACAGTTATCTATTAATCACCACTGACGAGATCAAGAACAAACAACAGGTTATTAAATTTTATGCTTAAACTAGTCCTGACTCGCATTTTTTCAAGTGCAACCATTCCTTTATTATATTCTAGCATCTTCCCAAGCTCGTTTCTTGATGCTTTTACTTCACATACCAATAATCCCAATATGCTTTTCCTACTACACGGTGAAGTAACAAATGTTTGTTTCACTGACCTGCCTTTTATGATTCTCTAGACACAGACAGCGCAAGCTGATACACAGCTTTGTACAGAACAATTTTTGTAATCTTGACTATTTATCTTTGGATAATTGCTATATTCATAATTATTTTAAAGACAATTTTGTTTAATAAGGATTGGAATTGCTACTAGACAAACTCAGTATAACAAAATTGTAGACTAGAAGTAATTTTTGTGACTAATCTATGAACTGCTACAAAATCGTGATTTATAATAGGCATAGTAATAGCCTTAATGATTGCAGTGCTTCTGGGTACCAATGAAACACACAGACTGGCTCATTTCAAAGCAGAAAGGGCATTATTTTTTTTAACCCTCCTTCATGGGTGGCCCATACATACCTTCAGGGTCCTTGGAGGAGCTTCCAACATTCCCACTGTGCGTTCCACATCGTGGCTGCTATCACCATGCTAATGTTAATAGGCTGTAGCTTATGTGACCCCTCCGAGCAGCAGCTATTGCACAACATAACTAGCAGCGTGCTGAATTACTGCCACTGGCTCTCTATTACAAGATGCTGGCAAGTGGTGAGGAACAGTGGCAGAAAAGTAGCGAGGGCAAAGCAAAAAATAATTAGAATTTTGTATTGGAAGGGAGCGGAAAGCAGGAATCTAAACAGCCTGGCAGAGAGATGCTGAAGCCTGGGGTCATGAGGCACAGGGCAGCAAGAGCCACTGAAAGTCGCTGTTTCCAATGACAGTGCAGCCCATATGCCAGAACATTTGCCACTTCTCTCTCCCTCTGTGCAACTGCAATTCAAAATTAATAAATAAATAAATTAGGAACAATGAATATAAGCGAGAAAAATCATAAAGCCTGAGGCCAAAAAAAATCTTGTTCAACCCAACTATTTTTTTTATATTGCAGAAGACTCGCTTGTGAAAGATTCTGTTGAAAGAAGCGAAGCAGCCAGTACTAATGACAAATATTTTGGGAAAACAGAAACTCCGTATGTTCTCCTTTCATTCTGCTAAATATAAAGAGGAAACCAAGAGCTTTCTGAATTTAAGTGTAACATTTCCTTACGCCAGGAGACAAACTATGGCTAAGTTAAATCTGGACATTAATGGAAGCAAACAGCAGAATGCTGGTCCCTGGTGTTTCAATTATTCTCTCTTTAAAGGTTATGCTTCCAAGAAATTACAGGAACACAATTTCCCTGTAAGAATAATTTTTTTTTGCAGGCTGTTATAATGTTTTTATTTAAAGCTATTTGATCTGTATTTGCAGAAAAGCTCAGTTCATCACTGCCTTTTCAAATATTCACCTGCGAAGTGTTTTACAGGATCACAGCGCAGTGGAGGCTGAAAGCACCTCTCTGCAGAGCATCTCATCCAATCCCCTGCTCAGCACAGGGTCAGCCAGAGCAGGTCCCACGACTGCGTCCAGTTGGGTTCTGAGTATCTCCTAGAATGGAGCCTCCACAACCTCCCTAAGCAACATCTTGTAGCATCTGATAAATGTGGGGAGAAACTTTCAGTGTGAGAGTTAAATAGAATTCTCTGCATTTCAGTTTGTGCCCATTTCCCTCTTGCCTCTTCCCTGTCCACCACTGAGAAGAGCCAGGCTCTATCATCTCTACACCCTCCCACAAGGTATTTATACACAATGATAAAGTCTCCTCATGGGACTTCTCCTCTTCAGGTTAAACAACCCCAGCTCTCTCAACCTCTCCTTTCAGAAATACTAATAAACAAATATTTAAACAAAATACCAAAACCAATACATCACAGTACACTGAGCAGTAAGAAAACCCTCTCATGGCATGGCTGGTCAATGATGCGTGAGCTTTACCTGAAAAAACAACATTTGGGGGGGTGGGGGTGGGTGGGAGAGTATCATTTAAGCACAAAAATGCAAAGCAAAAATATTTTTCAAAACCTTTGACTAGTGCACAAAAGGTTTACATAAATAAACAAGAGCTGTAGATTTGACTCCAAACCAGCATGAATTCCTATTGCCAGTGCTCATGATCAGGCTCCTGGAGAAAACAGTCCCCAGTCATTGGCACAGGTTCATTTCAAAACCGTCATCAAACCATCCAGAACTGGAGCTCCCAGAGGCAAATACTGGTCTTTATTTTTCAAACGCCACTTTCTGGTCTTAGTTCTATTTCCATTTGCCTAAAAATAAAAAAGTAGGTTTCATACAGGAATGGCACTAATTCTGAATATATCAGTGACCTCAAATGGAACAGAAACTCCCTTCTTTCCCTATGTTACTCAAATTCATTCTATTATACAAAAAAAAAATTAAGAAGCAGATTTCCAATGAAATCCTATCCTCTGTAGTTTTAATCTCTTCCTGCCCTTCAAATAAGACTTTTAAGTATTATCTATATTACTAAAATATTCTATGAGCTATGCACATAGGCCATGCTACTGTCAGGCTAAGTGCTTCACCAGTTTTAGTTCACAATTAAATAAGCTACCTCTAGAAAAACATTACACTCTTTTCCAGGATAGAAATTAAGGCAGAAGGAGGTTTACACATAAACATCAATGAAATTAGGCAGCGAGAACTGTCATTAGGTCAATGAAAATTAAGCAAGAAAATATTTCACTACTAGAATAAATAAATTTACCACATGCAAAATCAGATTTTCCACAATACTTTCAGGAACTCTAATGAGTTCTGTCAGTGACAGTCTCCCAACACAGAACTGACTTTGCAATTAACATTTTCTAGCCATAAAACACCTAACATCATCCGTTTGGAGTTCAAAACAACAGGTATTTCACAATAAATAACAAATTCATACTGTTCCAGACACAGCTTATTTCTTAAAAGCCTAAGCATAAAGAAATGAATACATTACTCAATAGAAATTGTTTCATTTTCTCCTTAATATTTTTTTCAGAGTGCCTAGTTTGAAGAGTGCAATTCTTTAACAGACAAATTACTTTAAAAAAGTGAATCTCTGAGCTTGTTGTTGAAGAAGCAGATTTATTCAGATAAAAATCAGTTAGCTCCCCAGAATGAAGAAAAAAGTAATTTTACTTGGGTTGGAGGAATGTTGTTCAAAGCTCCGCTCTAGAAAGCAATATATACAGTTATTAAACAGTGTAAGGGGATTAACTCTACAGAGTGTTATTGACTACTCCGGTCTCATTAACTGCAATTTTATTTAGATAAAAATGTCATCTGAAACATCATTTTTGTGTCAGAAGTTAGATCTGAAGAATAACATCAGAAATAAATATGCATCAGTAGTTCCCCAACCTGCAGCAGCTCTTTCCGGGGTCTCCCCTGGAACTCATGACTAAAATTATGGTTTTGATTTGCAGTATGTCCATCAAGAAGAACCACTTTTAAAAGAAGTTGTCCCGTGTAACAGGAGAAGTGTTTTCGGAGAGGCAGCTTCAGTGGAGCATGTACAAGCTTAACATACAAAGCTGATGTCTGTCTGCCTCTTTTTCCTCCAAGAAAGAAATGAAGGAAGGTTAGGGAAAGAGTTCTGGGTTCCCGGTGGACTTTCGCCTACTTTCAGATTTTATTAGGTAACTGTGAAACTAATTATGTGTATGATAACTTCAGTAACTGCTTTTCATGCAGAATCACAGACCAGAAAATAATGAAAGCATGCATGGAAAAGTCTCTGTCTTAAACCTGGAGCAGCTCAGAGAAGGCACTGGATATTTCAGCAGGCTAAAGCAGAGCTTCCATACTGCTACGAGTACTGAGCAACCCTCAAGAGCTGCTCAAAAACCCCACTAACACCAGAGCACGTCCCAGAATTCCTCATGCTCTTTGCTACTGAAAAACACCCGTATGACACACCAAAGGGCACGCGGAAGATGGAGGGAGGACTGGGTGCCCAAGTGGTATCGCTGGCACCCTGCAGCCACGGCGGGACGCTGCCGGGATGGAGCATCCTCCTGGACACGCTTCAGAGGCAGACCCTGACCTGCAGAAGCCTTTTGGAACAAAGCTCCTACCAAAACTAACAGCAGCCAGGGACCTATGTATTTTTTGAACTCTAGACCCAGGAGAAACAGGAAGCCAGACGTTTAGACAGGCAGAATGTCCCCATTAAGCCAATCCACATACTGGGGCCACACACCACTGCAGACACACAGGTTCTTGGATCACTTGCCAGGGTACAGTCTGCGAACGCAGGGGTACGCCCCTTCCCCTCTGGACACTTAGCAAAGCTATTAGTAATCCTCCTGAAAGATTTGTCTCATGCTTTCCCAGGTGCCAGATTTCACGTATCCAGTAGTATTTGGGGGCTGTATGATTATTTTCAAGTAGAGTCGTTAATCCATTTCAGTAACACGCTCCACATTCCATTTCTAATATTACCTTAACCACAAGAATACAGCAGATTTACCTCCGAAGGAGGTACAGTACATATCCCTGCAGTTACTACTACATGAATTACTAGTAATAAGTTTCCATAGGCTTGCTCAGGTTCTCCCTCACCACCCCCACCCCTTTTTTTTTTTTAATTTAATGTTTGTTTCTACGCTATCCTTGAAGTTTTGGAGAATCAAGTGGTTGTTTGGTCAATCTGTTCTATATTTCTAAACAGCATTTGCAGCCTTCCTAAGTTTTACTATTGCAGGTGATGAGGGCTGATTAGGATAGAGGTTTTGAAACTTCAGTGGAGAGAACAAAAAGCTTTGGCCGTGAAACAGAACATCCCACCTCTAAAAAAACTTGAGAGATGACCTCCATAATGAATTCTTACAAAAAACACGGTATTTCCGTAAAGTTCTTACGTATTTTATTTGTTTCTAACTAAAAATAACACTAGTAAAAACCGTAGTATGGAAGCAATTACATTTTTATACATTTGCATGAAGCTTGGCTACCTTTGGTTTCATACACTTGCTTAAAGCAGAACATGCTGGCACAGTTTATTCATCTTCCCGTATGAAAATAAACTGTGCTTCCACACGCTTCTACCCAAACGTAACTGCCTACACAAGTGAAATTATCCTGCTGCATCAGTATAGGCACTATTTAGGATGGGCAACAGAAACATGAATCACTGAAGATGAAGAGATGCACAGAAAACTAAAAAGGGGGTGTACCTCTCCACTGCTTACGCTGTCTCCTGATTGTAGGGAAAGCTATGAGTTGGTTTGTTTAGCTGTATTTCTGAGAGGTGACCTGCTATAACTGCAGTGGTACTAGGCTGGAAGAATAATGCATTTAACACCATGATGTCATTCCACCCACTACCAGTTGCCACAGTCTCACAGCATGCCAATAAAGCTTGAATTCCTAATTTTGAAAAATGTCTCTCTTTTTTTTTTAATTACAATCTTCAAAAACCTTACAAAAATGGGAAAAGGTGTAAAGCCAATATCAAGAGTATCAGTCCTCTTCAGATCATGTTGCATATCACTTTCAGCATCCTACTCCTTATTTCACTCCTTCCCCAAGAGGCCACTAGTCATCATTCCCATACACCTGGGTTAATACCTGGGGATCAGATCCCCTGAGTCAGTCCTGAGCTGCCTCCAGTGCAGTACTGCATGTCGTTGTTCCCCACCCCTCAGGACCAACATCCTCACCGTTTTAAATTAACATGAATAACAAAGAGAAGATAACCGTGCTGTAATTGTCCTCTGCCATACGGCAGGGTTTGAGATTTTTCCTTAGGCTAAAGAAGAAAACAGTTAACGATCCTATTTTAAACATTATCATGCATCAGTTATCAAGACTAAGTTTATTATCCTGCAAACAAAAACAAAGACCAAAAAAAGGTAACAGATGACACCCCAGTACCTATCATTAAGGGATACAGCGAAGGTGTTTCTAAGGAAGGCACTGGCTCCACAATTCCACTCAGCTAATACCCCATCTTCAGGCTACAGTGTTGGCAGTGATGTGTAATACGTGGTATTTGTGGCACTACTGGGGAAAACTATTTTAAGTCTAATTAACATGAAATTTTTAGAATGCAGATGCTTTTCATTTATACATAAAACAAAATGCCGTGACATTTCTCCCATCCATTTATCATAAACAAGTTAATTACTGTGTAACAAATAGCTCCTGCTAGAATGTGTATGTTTTGAGGATGTTAGAGAGCTGACTCAGGCAAATAAGATGAACCACAAAGTAGCAGTTAATAGCTTATGGCATACTTATAATAAAACAATGACTCTGTAAAAGCTCTTGTTGTCAAATTAAGGCTAAGCTATTTCCATTGGAATAAGTCAATTATAAGCAGTCATTATCTGTTTAACTTGATTCAAACCTAGAATACTACAAGCACTTTCATTTTGATACATTCATAACGCTGCATACATTTGAGAGCTGGATATTACAAAGCTTAAAAGGGAAACGCTGGGTTTACTGCCACGCAGCTTAGCCCTGAATCATGTAACACCTCAACTTTCCAACGCTGGCTGAGGTTCGCCGCTACGCTGAGGTCCACATACCACCTGATTTCTGAGGAACCACCCTTTAGGCAGCACAAACTGCCCCAGGGTTCTCCCCATCTCCTTAAGGACAAAGTGAGGATTACACAGCATAAAGACTTCATGTTTGCCCACTGGAATCCCTCGAGAGCTATCTGAACTACATACACACTTCTCCTCCCAGTTCCATGAAAGCACTGACAGGTGAATTCCTACCTACTTTTTTTTTTTTTAAGCCAAACAGTCCCATTTGGCTTCAAGATGAATTACTGAATGCTGATGAATAAGATGGTGGTAGCTGGCAGCAAAGCTTTGCGTGGTAAGATGGTGTGAAACAGTACATATGTCAATCTATCAAACATGATAATGTAAGCAATCTGAACCCATTTTTGGTCTGAACTATTGTACAATACTTCACCCAGATGGAAGAAAGAGATAAACATTTCATGCTTCAGACATATCAAGTGTTAGGAAGTAAAATTAAACCTAAACTGGAAAACTACCAATTTTACATGCTAGAGTATATATAAAGAACAACACAAGCATGAAAAAGAATTTTATGCAGCAGATTTTCTCCGCCATTATTGTACAAATTAATTAGATATATTTGTTTCCTATGATGAACAGCAGCATGTATTTGACTGGAGATTAAAAGGTGTAAAGACAATAGTTTACTTATTGGCAAACACAGCAGTTGCACTTTTTACTTTCTCCTTCAGTTGACAAAATGCTTACAAATTACATAACCCGTGACGGTGTTATCAGGACATGAATCTTACAAGTGGTGGGTGCCTACATAATACCCCCATGGCCAGTTCAGCATTAAATCAGAGGCAGGTTTGCCATGACTAATGCAAAACTACAATTGGCCCCTGAAGGATAAAATGAAATAGAAATATATTTTCATTCAAATCAACTTGACAACCTATCTAAACATAATTTCCTATTTAAAAATTATCAGTTAAATCTGAACTGAGATGACAGGCACTATGCTGACTTCAAAGTCATTACCAGCTAACTCCTCTAGACAGACCTTCTGCTCCATCCCTATTGTCCACCTACATAAACACACGGCACAATTTATGAAGCACTAAACTGCAAAAAATACTCCTCTGAGCAAATATATTAATGACATGACTTTCTACAGTATATGGAGGACATTGTTTATCAAATAATTTCCAGAGATAAAATGCATGAAATCTACTCAGTTTACAGACTGGCATGTAAAGCCTTGCAGTGTATAAATTTGGGAAACATTGCTACTAAATACATAAACAATTGGTACTTGGTCTCTTCATGTGTTGCTATGTTCTTGGGCTTGTCTATGTCAAATCCCTATCTGGTTATGTTTCAAACTAAAAATAAACTCCCCAACGTTTACTAATTGATGCCAGGCCAGTCAAGAGAATTCCTCAACAGCAAAACTAAGACGACTCGGCTCAGAAACAAAACTGGTTGCCAACTCATGTAGAGAAAAAAAATGTCCAGTCCTGGATTCTGCTGAAGCCAGAAAGAATACTGACAACTCTCCCTCTCTTTTGAGAAAAATCAAAGTAACAGAGCAGGTGTTTGCTCCGGAGGAAGACAGAAATCCCAATTTTCTGGCAGAGACATATGCATGTAAGTAAATGTACTGAGGGGAAAGTAGCAAAGGGTTTATAAACCCTCAAGTAGAGCATTAAGTCCTGATGTGCTCCCCAACTTCCACCATATACTACGTTTTTAGAACTGCTGCAGCATCCACCAATGGTTACTGATTTAACTCAAGGGGGATACAAGGGGGGAGAGGATTTTGATCTTCAAAAATTCTCTTTGAGTAAAAAGACAATTTTCTGTATCATGTAAATATAAAGTTTAATTATTTTTAACTTGAAAGGAAGACAGATCAATACAGAGGATAATCTATTGTTATTTGGATTATGAAGACATCTTAAGAGTTTACAATCACAAAAGTGGTTATAATCCTGCAATCACTATAAAGCTAATTGGTAGTTTCTTTTTGCCCGTGTTTTCATGTTGTCAGTGGGGCAGTAATGAAAATGAATGCCACATTTGTGAACAGAATGTCTGTAGGCTTGTTTACCACATTTCCAACAACAACGTCTGCTTTATCATGCATTTCAAAGCAGAGATAATTTAAGGATCTTTGCATTTCATACATAAAAATACTTTCTAAAATATCAAATGTAGAGTTCCTTCAGACAGGGTGGGAGTGGGAGACTTAAAAGTGAAGTGATGACCCCGCATACTATAGGCAAACAATCCACCTGAAGCAGACAGCACGCGGACTTTGAATGATTCATCCGTATTCAAAACTGCGCTCAGGTAAACCACTTAGTGTTTCATCCTCCTACAAACATAATTCTGCAGACAATTTCACCATCAAAACCAGCATCTTCAAGCCTCCTTTCACCTCCCAAAAATACAGTTATTGCAGAACCTATTAAGCTTTTTATTCCACTTACCTTTGAGTAACTTCTGCCCTTCCATGATGTTCTGGGAGACAAATGCTGTGTAGTCTTCTTCTGAAAAGCCAGGCTTGCATGTGGGTCTAACTGTAAGATCCCCATTGTGTGTCTGCAAGAACAAAACAAGGAAAACACACACCATGACTTCTGTCCTTTGGGAAAATGTTTCGCACCCAACAACTAGGTGTTTAGGCACAGGCAAACCTGAACAGTAAAGCAGTGTGTTAGTAGAAACCGCTTGTGCTAAAGTGCCTATCTGTTGGAGTGGATCCATACTGTAGCTGCAAAAACAAAGTGGGCCAGAAATAAGTTGCCTGACTACAACAGACACCATTGTTTGGAGCAAGGCTGGGATACTGGGCACTGTCAGAAGAGGGGAGGAAACAAAGAGCAGCAATTCATCAAGGCGAGCTGCACTTGCACTGGAGCCACGCAAAGGCCTGATGCTGCAACATCCAAATCACTGAGTTTTGCTATTGAGAAACTGGGCAAGCCCCAAGACTGAAGAAGGAGAAACATCCCAACTCGCAGCAGCCTCAGGAGCTCGCGACCAGCTAAAGTCCCCTTCTGTCCCCTCCACCCTGCAGCTGCCTCCAAGGCTCTGCTGCTGCCTCTGTGACCCTCCAGGCTCAGGCGGGGGATGGAGGGGATGCCCAACCAAATATATAACAATGCCACTGAATAGCACAGCCCTCCGCACAACCTGCCAGGATCCAGGGGGAAGCGTCAAGCTAAACACTCAGCTTCTCTGCTGCAACTTTAGACTACACAGCAGGGAATCAGACCCTGCCACACGGATGGGTGAGTCCGGTCACGGTGGTCCAGGCTCCCTGGGATGGGGCACACACTGCCCACCAAGGAAGGTCTCAGACCCCAGCTCCAACCAACTCACTGAAAGCACGTAAGCCAATGATTTATGCCTAAAAAGTGCCAGGTGATTTATGCACAAACAAGTGCTGGTGGCAAGGGATTTCTAAGCTCCCGGACTGCCGGCAGGGCTAGCCAGAGCATCGCTTAGCGATGCAGGCTGCATCGCCGATGCCTCCAGTCCCAGCAGCGCAGGCTGAAGCCAGGGGACCAGCAGAGTCACTTCCCGAGAAAGTGCAACTCCAGGCGCGCACCTGCCTCCCCAGGGAGAGGAGCACGGCTCCCCCGGGCTTCCCGAAACACTCCTGCACACGGACAACGCTGCATTACAGAGAGACAGACAGAAGAGGCACGAAGGGTCCTTTCGGATGAGCTTAGTAAGCAGAAAGCAAGCCAACGTACTCTGCTAAAAATCACGCTCGGGAGATGGATGCCAGCTACTGCATGGGAAGCGCAAGGAAGCGGCGGCTCTGTGGACTCTGACTGTCGCTGGCAAGATGTTGCCATTAGGAAACATTTCAAAGGGTCTGCCTGAAGATAACCGGCTTTGAATCTGAAATCACCCAATTATTATAACAGCGCTTGGTAGATGAGAGCGCACCGGGGCTCCTGCACACCCACCAGCCTCCCGAGGGCTCGGGACATCTTCACAGATTCAACTTGGCACTGGGGGATTCAGGGGGGGAAAAAAAAAAAAATCAAAAAAAATCAGCGGCTTTTGCTTCTGCAGCCAGTCCAACACGAAATACAGCAGCCGCCCCGCTCGCACTGTCACACCGCAGCCACGCGTTTGTTGATGTTCTGCAGATACCCCTTCATCTGGGCAGGAACCCTAAAAAACCCCAAACTTCTCAGCCCATCAGCCGCCAACACGCTCCGGGCCCACTCGCTCTGTTTACGGGTTTGTAAAAATAAAAGTTAAAAGGCACCGCCACGGCG
>NW_020799125.1:3067316-3072301 GCF_003259725.1 Athene cunicularia
GGGCGGGCGGCCTCGCCGCCTCCCTCGGCAGCCTGCGGAGCTCCGCGGGGCGGAGGAGGAGGAGGAGGAGGAAGAGGAAGAGGAAGAGGAGGAAAGGCGGGTGGTGGGGCGCAGGGGCTGCGCGGCCGCGCAAGGAGAGCCGCGGGAGCGGGTCTGTCCAGAGAACAAACTTACATGTCCGAAGATGAAAAACTAACGTATTCAGGGGGAAAAAAAAAAAAAACAAACAAAAACCCCACAACCAAAAACCAGCATATCCGGGGGAGAGATGTAGCTCCTGAAGAAAAAGTAGCGTATCCCCTGAGGAAGAAGGTAGCATATCCAGGGGAAAATGAATGTATCCAGCAGAAATATGTACCCAGTGGGGAAAAAAATTAACATGTCCAGGTGAGAAACAAGCGTGTCCTGTGAGGGAGAGATGGGATGTCCCCGGGAAAGACTCTGTGCCCGGGGGATGGAGAGCGAACGCAGTGAGGGAAAGGCAGCGTGTGGGGGGAGTAGCCGTCGGGAGTAGCCGTCTACAGCGAGAATTAACGTATCGGGGGGGGGAAAAAAAAAAAAAAAAAGTGATATTAGTGTGCCTGGAGAGAGAAAAAACCTGACATCAAGTGGAAATGACAGCCCCGCCGTGACAGGGACCCGCGCCTTCTCCTGCAGAGGCCTTTGCTGAGATCCGCTGGTCTGGGAGGGAAACGCCTCGGTGCCGACAGCCCCGGGGACCAGGGCCTGGCAGGGGTCGGGCCGGGGTCCGGGTGGGCCTCGGGCAGGGAGGGGGGCGCGGGCCCGCGGGCACCTCCGTCGGGCTCGGCGCTTGCCTCGAACCTGGGAAGGGAATCGTTTGGGTATATTGGTAGGAAAAGGGGTAGTGCCTGAAGTAGCTCCTCGGTGGTGTCCCTGAGCCGCTCGGAGCCTGGCCCTTCTTTTCTTAGAGGAAAACAGGCATGTCAGGCCTAGTCCAGGCTCACCTCGGTAGCAGATAAAGCTAATTCGACTAAACTAGACGTTTTCTGGTATAAAAATAAAGGCAGATCAGAACAGGGCCAGAAACCAAAACTTAAGTCTGTTTAGTTTTCACAGAAAACTGAAAATGGAAAGCGGCAGTTTCGAGTGCTAAGTATGGCTCCTGCTATTCTCCTACGACGTGACCCTGGCATCCAAATACAATCTTTTTCCTTTCTGAATGCAGCTCAACGCCACAAATAGGAGTTCTCGGGCATGTATATTTTGTGCATATAAATCCAACAACGATTTGCATAAATAGATGCATACTATCTGATGTACGTGCAAAATCAGACATTGCAGCTGAAAAATCTGGCCATTAAACTATTCTGTTAGGTTCACACATTTCCAGAGGAATGAGACACGTAAATCCACTGACTGCATCTTTTGCTATTGAGTAGATTTAATAGCATTGTGTTAACACCTAGAGATGTTAGCAAAGAACTGAGACCTCATTGTATTAAGCTCTGTAGACAGAAATAATGAAAAGATTGTTCCTACCCCACCAATTTACAGACTTAATGGATTATGGGGTTTATTTTGTTTTTAAACAAGTATTTCTGAGTTTGTTGTATAACATCAAATAAATCCTATCATTGTATTGAATTTAGTGTATACCCTTTTTTATGAAGTGCTTTCACAAATGCAGAAGTGATCAAGTGACACTGTCATAGCAAAAAAAAAAAATATGTTTTATATATATAAAATCTAAATCTGCTCCTTTTATTTTTATCCTAAATTTCAAAGTTTGGAAGTAATTTGTTCCAAGTTGAAGGGCAGCTGCTGTTGTTGCTATTTAAATAAAACTGCAAGTACTCTGGAGACTTCTGGGGATATTTTGGATTTGTGCGACTACAGTGTGGATATTTCCTTGTGAATACCTATGGCCAGTTATTTTGACTCTTGCTGGACTACAGCTGTTGCTATGCATGTGCTCGCTCTGTTTGATAACTTTGTTAATATGACAAGTTCTACAAGTATTGTCAAAATAAGTCTGACACCACAACAGATTGTGAAGAAAAGGCAGAGCAGTAGTGAAAAAAAAATAGAATTCTTCAACATGTTTACAGTTGATTTCTAATCTGATGGCAAATTGATTTTTTCCCAAACTAGTTTGCCATCCCTCTTTTCTAAGCTGTGGTAACTGATTCTGTACTTGGGGAACAAGTCTGCAAATGGAGTGCGTATGCTTTCCACTTATGTTTCTAATAACAGTGGCCTATGTGAGACATCGGGTACCTTCCCAAACTGAGGTGTTTCCAAAGGATCAGAGGAGAACACAAATCCAGTGTTTAGACAATGGAAATCACTGGTTTGCATGTGTGGTTGTTTTCACTCCACCATTTTCATTCAACTCTTGACACTCCGATTAATTCTGGAAGGAATTAAAGTTTTGCTAACTGATTAGCTACTATTTCAACTACCTCCTTGTTTAGAAGCACTTAACATGAAGGGCTTATAAAATACCTTCCTTCAGATCCTTAAGGAAAATTAAAATATGCCATTTACATATTTGTACTTACTGAATTTTTCACAAACTTTTGCATTTAAGCATATAGGTCTGAGCTGGGCCTGAACACATTTGGGAGAGTTATCTTCAGATTCTCACTTCACTTTGAGTCTGCTGGGAGACTGGTTATGAATTGATATTCTTGCATAAAAAGGAAATAGGAAGCTCTACTCTCTAACATACAAACGCTACAAAATGTGGATTTGGCTGGATGAAGACATTTAAGAGCTTACACATGCACAGTAAATCAACTTGCTAAACACCTCAAGAGCAAAACTGCTGATCCTAAGAGCCAACTTGCTACACTGCACAACACTCGAGAGAATAAAAGGCTCATAGATGAGACATCTACAGAACTGACTGTGCCAAGATAATGAGGAGCGTGGTGTACACAAGGGATTTTTCTCTCCTTGATGCACACATGTAATTCCTATTGACAGCAGTGGGAGTTACACGTACATATCAAGGGGACAATAGAACCCTTCGTGGTGGAGATGAGTATCAGATGTGAGCTGTGTTACCACAGATAGAAAATGAGAGAGAGGGAGGTGTGATCACTGAGGGACAGTACAACATACAATAAAATTGTCAAGCAGCCATCAAATATGTGAAAGCATGGGAATAACAAATTAAATGGACAGGAGGTGAGAAAACAAAGTCTCAAGAGACTTTTGCCTTCCTAGCTTGGGGCTGGTATCTGAATTCCTTATTAGGAAATATTCCTGCTGGCTTAACCTGTTAATTCTCTGATAAGTAAATGTTTCGCGGAACTTGAATAAACAGTTACGGCCTAGCTGCTAAGGATAAGAAGTGGTTTTATTGAAAAGCCTAGCAAACAAGGAGTAAATTAAATTAATACAGTGTGCAGCCCACACCTTAGGTTTCTTCTGTATGATCTGGTGATTTTTGCTACTTCTAGGAGATAGCTAGCTGACTGGTGATTTAAAAAGTCATTATTACTAATTTTGGTTCATGTCAAAAGTAGTAACAAAAGAAGGAATATACACAGAGCCAGAGAACAAAATGATTCTGGATTGATAGGTAATGGCAAATTATGAGTTTATGTCAGCAGTTCAAACCTGAAGTGAATGAAAAATGCCTTCAGATTTAATCCACATTTGGGATCTTTTTAGATGTGTAGGAAAGGTGGGACAGGATGGAACCAAACAGTAAACTGAAAGGTGAATCAAAGCTGTGGAGAAATTAATTATCTGGAGAAAAACATAAGCACCTACCAAATCTAGACAGAAACTGACAGAAGAAACAAAGGATGCTCCTGAGTAGGAAGACCACAGCCACAGAGGGAAAATAACTAACAGTAAAAGCCAGACTTATGTAATTTTTTAAAGCAACAGCAAATCACTGGAACTACACGAATGGTTGAGCACAGCTCAGAATTCTGGATTACTTACGATCTGGCTCAAGTACAAAATCTAAAGGCAAAATGATGAGTCACAGAGCAGAAAGTGACTTGAAGAAAGAATCCACAGGAAAAAGCAGCGCCAAACAGGAATGAAAAATGCATTAATCTAAGCTGATTCTGTACCACCCTGCAGGTGCTACCTGTGTGCTGGGATGGTGAGAAAGATACAACGATCTTCCTGCCTAAACAGAACTTCCGAAGTCACATTTTCAACCTGACAGACATGCTGCAATGCCACAGAATTTGAACTTTCTCTCTTTTACACTATCTACTCATCAGTACATTGTGGCTCCTATCGATTCTCCTTCCGAGTTGGTAATGTGAATGGCAATGAGTAAAATACAACTTCAGGGGCCCTATACAAAACCTTCCTGCTCAGTTAATTACACTGACCAAGGGAGGCCAACTTCAGTGTAGTCTGACCTCCAATTATGAGACACGCTGTGGTCTCCTCACTGAACTATGCAAGCATTAATGGCAGCATGCCAGCAATGGCTATATTAAAATCAATTTAAAAATCCCAATTCTACATCTCTTTCACCTTAGGTGAAGTAACACACCTTATACTAATGTAACTCTTATTAAAATATTGTAAAACAAAATTGACCTATGCAAAATAGTAAAATTTCTACCTTTTTCTGATTCATTTATTGTAGTCTTTCAAAAATGAAGAAAAAAAGGGCAAAAGTAGACTGAGAGGTTTAATAGGTCTGTACCTTTACAGTGGACTGCAGTTTAAAGCAGCGGTATTAAAAAAAAAGAAGAAGGCAGAATTAGTTTTGTTCTCAGAAGATACAGTGAGAGCCTATTTATGTCAATATGCCCCTTGTAACAGCTTCAGAAAAGTGACGTCTCTGGTTCATGGGTACACCTGTGTGCCTCAGACACAGAGAGTCACCGAGGGGAACACACTGCAAGAGATCCCACACACAGCAGGCAGCCAGCTCCCCAGGCTGCTCCGTGATGCAACGTTTTGTATTCACGTAAACAGTGAAACCCCACCAGATTTAGTAAAAAAAAAAAAAAAAAAAAAAATGTGGAAGCCAATTAGCA
>NW_020799125.1:3072351-3151550 GCF_003259725.1 Athene cunicularia
GAAAAAAAAAAAAAAAAAAAAAAAAAAAAATGGAACTTCTGGGGAGGGAATGAGTGCCTTTTGTGGACTGTATTTGTGTGCAGGGTGCTGGTTTATTCACAGTGTTCCCGGAGAAGTGATTTAAATCAAGAGTCAAAAGCCGAAGGGGTATCAAAGCTGTACAGGAACTGATTACTACTATAAATTTTGCTGAAACAAGCTGATGCTTTGCTGATTCTTTGGTCCTTTTCTGGTAAAAATATTCAGAAGACGCCAGTGTTAACTCACAACATTGACTTCTCTGTATTTTTCATTTTTGTTCCCTGAGATTATTTTTAGCTGCTGTGCATTAGCTCTGCTTCTGAAAAATATTGATAGGTAGAGGCTGCAGGTTCTTCCTGAAAATAACAAATGATTTATTGACAGAAACGCAATGATACAAATATATCCATAAAATTAATGTTCCCACCACCACTGGTTTTGAATGAAGTTAGAGACAGGTGCTAGAAACAGATGTGAATTTCTCAGGAGAGAAAGAAATATCACAGGTAAATCAGTTTTATACCAGAAAATCTGATAAAAATGAATATAACAGCTGAAAAATAAGTAAACTTTTAACAGAAGAAGGATCCCTTTTCATTTTTAGAGGAAATGGAAAGGCCCAATGTACCTGTATGTGAGTTATAGCATATTTTCTGAGCCCCAAACAATAGCTAGATGCAAGCACCCAGTAAGAAACAGCAGCTGTCCAAAATGTCCTCTGGAGAGAGCAGGAGAAACACAAAATTAAAGTGTCACAAACAGGGTCAGCTGCGGGTCCATAAACAGTGTTATTCTTCAGACATTTATTTCTTTTCCATGCATCACCAAAAATATCAGCTAAGCAGGAATTTGCATAAAGCAACAATCTAACAGGTAAACGTTAGATGACCCTAGAAATTATTCTCCATTCATACTAAGCTATTAAAGTCATAAGCTATCCCAAACAAGGAAAAACATGGAAACTCAAAAAAAAAAAAAAAAAATTCCTGAATCGAGTATCTAAATTAGTTAAAATATTATTTAAAATTTTTTTAAATGTTTAATTTACAGTTAGTTAGACATCCATTTACATGTTTAAAAATAAATTTCTAGTGGTCCAAAATTTATCTGGAAATTTTTTGAATTTTATTAGTGTCTTCACCATCCCATAGAGCAGATCCTCTGCAATCATCCTCAGATTTCCCCAAATTTATTTCATCATTAACGTCTTTCTTGTGACGCAGACAGCTACAATGTTTTCCAAGTGTTAGAATTAATTTCCCAAGGCCAGCACTGTGTTGTGGCATCAGTCCATCTTGCTTGTTTTTGTGCTTTTCCTACTTCCTCCTTTTTCTTTAACAGGCTCTTTGATCAGAACAAATCCAACTGTAAGCAAAGTTTCTGAACTGTTGAAATCTTACTGTTACATCTCTAAGCAGCTACTACAAATTCAGTAGCAGTGATCTCAGTTCTCCCCCAGAGTTTGAAATTGTTACTGATTTTCTGATATTAATATTCTTTATATTCTGTTGCCTGTAAATTTGGTCTCAGATCTTGCTGCATACAATTAACGCTGGTTTCTGACATCACTGTCTCTGCGTATGTTAAGTTCAAGGAGTGGCAGTGTTCAGTTTATGGCTTCTGGAGCTTTGTCCTGTGCCCAGCCTGGGTCAGACGCTGCTCCCACTACCCCCAGGTTAAGCACAGCACTGCCCCAAAACGACGGTCCCACCCATCCAGCTGTCCTGCACGGGGAGATGAACCTAAAATTCTTCCCCTCATGATGGATCCGCCTTGTTCCTGGCTGGACCTGTAAGGAGTTTCAAAATTTTATGAATCTCTTCATCTAGGAGACACAAATCGCACACCAGTGCATTAGACTGTGAAGACTTCCAGGAATATTTTCCCTTTAGTAATTGCTTGAAAAAAACAGATGCCACTACTTATATTTAAAGAACAATCAAGGGAAAATTCTGGAAACGTGGTTTTTGTAGAGACTAATATCACTTCTCAGTCTTTGCCTCATTCCCTAAAAACTTGTTTAAATATTAGACATAATTCCTACAGTGGTAGAAATGGATAAGGAACTTGAAAAGCTCCAGTTTAAATTTGCAAGAAGCTTTTTGCTAAGAAAAATAGGGATCATAGATTTGGAATATAAATGAAGCACTGGGTAGGTTTTTCCCACTGTAGAATGTGTACATCTTGTATGTATATTAATCTGCAAACTACAGACCAAATATTGATTAAGATTTGAAATAAAACATAGAAAGTCATTTATGCCAAGGATCATAAACAACCTAATACCCTTTCATCTCTCAGAGTTTATGAAGAATGGAGACAATAGCATTCCCTCACAGAAACTATAAAGTGAAAAAGTAGAATCAATATCATAAGAGGAACTTCTAGATGCACATATTTAGATGAATTCCCAGCACTGTAAAAGGGAAATGTTTCTGTTGAGCTTACTGCATAGAGCTTTAAATTGCTGTATACTATCATGCCGTATAGACTGTATTAATTATCCAGTTTAGACATTTATATGGTCATCAGACAAGCGGGAAACTGGAGAGAAATCCCTAATTAAGACTTTGGAGTTTGATAAGAGGCTGTTACTGCATGGTGATAAAATATTATTTTTGTCTTATCTTATGAATGTGTCAGGGCAGATGATGTTAAATGCTACCTACATGCATAATCAGATGACATATCTCTGGCAAGGCCCAGAGATAACAGTCTGCAAATGCACATTTATTATTTTACAGTTCAGAGTGTTAAAAGGAGAACAAAACTTGTAGGTCCAGAACTACAGCAAATCCGCTTCAGCTGTGTCTGGTGTGTGACACCACTGGTATTTTCCTTGGGACTTGGGGACAGAGTGTTTGGTCTGCGATGACACTGACAGCAGCTGGAAGCCTGCTCCTGTTCACAGCACCTGGAACCATTCTGTTGGCTCTGTACTGCTGAACTCTCCAGGCATTCGCTTTCAGCTCCCTGACATGTTTTTTATGCAATAAACCATCGGTAGGTGGATTAAAGCCATCAGAAATTCAATTATACAAAAGGAATCCCTATCTGATTGCTCAGGTTAACCTTCATTACCTTTACAAAGAGAGGAGAACAGGGCAGGGAACCAGCCATTCAGCTTCCAAAGCTCCACTTTTCATTTCATTCAGGTTACAATCCACATTTCTTGGCATTATGAGTTTGTTGTGAATGCTGAATATGTAGTGCAAAAATACCAGCTCTGAAATCTTTTTTTTTTTTTCTTGACAAGCTTTCGGGGAAAAGTCAGAGCTGCTCTATTTTTTGCACGCCACCTTCCCATCCTTCTTCTCAACTGCAGCATTGACTTGAACGACGGTGTTCTCTTAAGGGTCTATTTCCTCGTTAGATGCTTTGACCTCTCATGGAGGATGGCCAGCTCTGCCACCAAAGCAGAAGAAAGTAAATTCAGGGAACAAAACATACATGACAGTTGTTTTTTATTTTATCCTCTTGGCATGATCCAACACTGATGATATCAATGGCAGAACTCCTGCTATATCTTCCAGTATTGGAGCTTAGCCATTACTGGAGAAGGAAATGTTTACAATTATATATCTATATTTATATAAATACATACATATATATATCTAAAATATATGTAACACATACATTTATACACACACTAAATTTAATAATTTAACACTTGGGATTATTCAAAGCCCATATTGTAAATCTTCCACGACCTTCTACCTGGATAATATCTTTTTCATTTTCTGTTATTTACAAGTATGCATAATACAAACTGACAAGTGCTATAGCTGAGGAAAAGAGCTGAGAAACAAGGACCAAAGGTCCTCGCTAAGTAGCAGGATGAAAGATGGCTTAGTGTAATTTTGCAGGAGGAATTCTGTTTCACAGACTTCCACACGTGGAAATGTGGATATTAATGGGGGTTTTGCAGCCAGCAAACTCAATAGCAGTCCCATTCAATTAAAAGTACATAAAGTATTAATGTCTTGTACTCTGGTTTATTTTTAAGGGGCTGTAGAGACTGTCTCAATCACAGGGAAAAAGCCCATTGAGTCACTCCTGTGCTCAAACGCCATATTTGTAGGTGTCATCCATTAGCAAACAGCACTTCATTAACATGCAAAATGTTTCTACATATTTCCCAAAACACTGATTAGGTTCAAGCAGGAGATTTAGGAGACTTGAGTTTAACCAGCCACTGTATCACAGAAGCCCAGAGAAACCTCAGATCCGTCCTCTCAGCTCAGTAGTTTGCTTCTCTGTGAGCAGACAGGGGTTGTAGCGCTGCGAGGTGGCGTCAGGATAATCCGTCGGATTCTGAAGGACCAGAGGCTGCTGTGATGAGGATCAGTGAGGCCTGGAGGTGCTGATGTGTACCAGGTATGCAGCTCTGTACCCTGAGCGCTTGGTAAAAATGGATGATTAATCGGAAGCATAACAGAAGAATTAACCATTCAAAAGATAATACATACCAGGCTGTGGTGTAAGTCATCAACTTCCCCAGTGTGGTGGCCCAAGCCAAGACCTGGCCACGACCACTGATACGTATCTGATTTCCAGGTTGGAAGGAAAAGATAAAAACCAACCACTCGTGAGAACTTTATAACCCCTCTGCAGCTTGTTTAACCTGATCACTCCATGTCTGCACACATAGGTGACAGAATGAACATGACCCAACAAAGCCTGTGCGGCTTTGATTAATGGAGTGCCCCGACGTAAAATGGTCATGCTGAAAATCTGAAGAGAAATGCAAACTTTTAATAACATTTTCAAATTATTTAATCATACAATCAGGCCTGACCTTGTTCGATATGAAACTTCATTACAGCCTGGAATGTTAATATAGAGTTTCAAATGCACCATAAATTACTGGTTTCTTCAGTGATGCATGGGCCTGTCCTGCTGTGGCCAACTGCAATTTTAATATTTTCTTAAGAAATGAAAAAATGAAGAATTAGCAAATAATGGCATGGTCCTGAAATTACTATTCTAGGGATAACAGTTTATTAATCGGCTAAAAAGGATAAAGACATTACTCACTTTTTTTTTTTTTTTTTTTTTTTTTTTTTTTTTTTTTTTTTTGTGTGTGTGTGTGTGGAAATAAACCCTAAATGCTTATTTTTGAATAGATCTATTAATAACCAATTCATCTGACCTACCATTCTGCAACATGACAGGTCTGACAGTCGATGAAGGAATTACGACATGTAACTGGCAATTTTACCATCAGAAGCATTATTTTGTATACAGCTAGTACCTTGTAACAACTTAAAAATGGTATTCACTGCTTGAAAAGGGTAAAATAAAAACACCTGCACTATTGACTGACAGAGATCCTTATTTGGAACTTATATTTAACAACAAAAGAGGAAAAAAGAGTGGGCTATATAAATGGGTAGAGGAATCAGGGAAGCTGAGAGGCCACTGTACTTTTAGTTTAACAATGCATTTTGTAAATGATCTGCAGTAGCCACACCATTTTTGGAATTAAGAACTGAGTATTTGTAGAAGTTTCGTGTCTTCAGGTGTCTCCAGCCCAGTCATCCAATTCAGTAGCGCAGTTTAACGGATCCATTGATTTCAACGTGGTGGGATTGAAATATAAATTTATTTGCTTAATCATTTATCAGATCATCATAAAAACCTGCACAGCAGTTTTGCTGTGGATGAAACATGGGCCTCGGAAACATTTCAGTTCATGTATTAACAAGCCTGTCTTCACTGGGCTCTGAAGGTCTGTGTTGTGCATTGTACACCAAAGATGAACTGTTTGCTATCAGCACTGAATAAATAACAGGATAGTCCTGGAAATAAAGCTAATAAAACATTCTGCAGCAATTTAAAAAAAAAAATAAAATAGCATGTTGTCATATAATTTTCATATAATGAAGAGCATGAAAATGTGAAGATTCGAGCAGGTTGAATACTCAATTAACAAACACTTCAAGATAAGTTCAGTTATAATTATGACCAGCCCAAAGAAGCTTTCTCACTGTCCCTTTTTTTTCCCCCCTAGATCCCTCTGCTTGTAACCTCTTCTCCAGTCTTTTGAATCTGTACCGGAGTAATTCCAAAAGCATTTAATGCAAATAAAATACACGCAAAACAGTTCAGCTTTTTTTTCTAGGATAGCTATCCAAAGCTTTGCTTGCCAAAAGGCAACAGAACTGAGCAATATTGTACAGAAGTCTATAATTTGCTCCATAATAATCTCAGTTTGCTTTATTTTTTCCTTTCTTCTGGCCATGAGACTTGTCAGGAGTTTTCATGGGCAACCCATTGCCCAGAACTAATTGCTTGGAAATCACAGTAAGGGAAGAATTTCATTGTTTTCAACCATAGTATTAAACAACTATTTAGCAAAGGAAACGAATAATGCAGGATAATTATTAATTGAAGAAAACATTCAGAACACATGAAACATGGTGAAACAAACTATTAGGCCCAATTATGCCACTTCTGTGACCATTGTTAGGCTCTCTTTAATGAACTTACATTTGAAAGCTCAATTTTACATTGGGCAATGGTTCAAAACCCAGAGACACATCAGTCCCAAGCACTAACTCACAGAAAAGTGCTAGACTGTAACTGACTGACAGCACTTCCCACTGCAATCTGGGTTTAGCTTAAAGAGCTTCTATTCAGCTCTGCTTCAAATCAAACTTCATTTAACTAAGGAAATCTTAGCGAGGTCACAATGCAAGATAGTCTGCCCGCAGACACCAGCCATCCTTTAGTCTACTGTACAATCACCCATGTGAGATTTCAAGAACAAAAATGCCGGATACCTTCTGTAGCAACAACCTTATCAGACAGAATTGCCACAAAATCCAAAATGTTGAATTCGAAACTACTAAGCCACGACATAGACTGTTTGTGAAGACTATTACTTGAAAATGTGACTACGAACTGCATTTATCTTAGTGCAAAAATATAAGTGGAAGAACTATTATATCCAGAAATATAGCTGGACAGTGCTCTGTGTCAATTAGAGCTGAGAATTAAAGCTACAGAGAGAAAAAAAAAAATGTGTTTTGGTGAGAAAGTCATCTCTAGAGTTACAATTAAGAATAAATTTATTGCCTCTGCTTAACGTCTGTTTTATATTTATTCATTACGATAAAAAATTATATCCCAGATCCAAAGCTTCAGCTTCCAAAGTTGCAGAATAGATGTTAATTAAATATTTGATATAAAGTCTTTTAAAAACCCACTAAAATTATTCAGTTTACTTAAAATAGCAAAATACAAAGGGTGGTATCAGATTCCATAATGAAGTCGTTCAGTTCCCTTGAACTCTTTGCATTTAATATGAAATATAAAGGACTAACTTTTATATTTGTTTCCCTCTGGTATAAACAGACTGTGTAATGAGCTGCTGTGTGATACGAACTGAATGTCACTCAGAAGGCAGCACATTCACAGCTCACTGGTGGCTTTACCTCTCTTAATCTTCACCTTATATCTGAGATGTTCTTTCCCTTTTTCATGGGTGCTCATTATGTATCTGTTACTCATTCACTTTGCTGGGTCCGAATAAGTATGGACTTCTCGATATGACATAATCTACCAAGAATTACTAGAGAAGTGAATGTTACTTGTTGAAAAGCCTCATGCTCCTGAACAGCTTGTCAGTCTGCTTTCTCCTCAGAGGTCTGTTTCCCCATTAGTGCACATTTCCCCGGTTGAAGATTTAAGGATTTTTACCCACTGTCACAATAAAAAAGAGGAAAAGGAAGCAGGTGGTGTCATTTCTAAAGTCCAAGTGTTTTTAATGATCATTCTCCATTTCTTCAAGTGCAGAAATTTCAATTCTGATTAAAATGAAAAAATGACAAGCCATTTACAGACAGAGCTCCATTCTCCAAGCGTTCCGCTCTGAATACACAATATGTTTTCCTATATAATGCATGCACCATATTTCAATATTAATTATATGCAGGTCTCTTTTGGGTCATATGCTAATTATATCTATTTGGAATTTATCATGCTACTTCCAATAATGTGCTGTCATTGTGTCCTGTTGTTTTTCCTTGCCTGAGGCAGAAGGAAGCTACAATAAACCTGAAAATATTGGCAAGAAACGTTAATTTTAAAACATATGGGGAAAAGCTGCACTAAGGGCCCTGTCCAATGCTCATTGAAATCAACAGAAATCATTAGATTAACCTCAAGGGAAAATGGTTTTAACCTGTTAAATGTCTACAGTTCTATGTGACAAGCTATGTGCATCTCTCATGATATAATGAAATGGTTATGCTATACCCACCTCCCAGCATCATGCCAGAGAGGATACAGGAAAAGGAATTTGAGCTTTTCTGATTCTGAGATTGTTAGACTGGTACTAAATAGCCACAAGATAAAGAAGAATCCAACCTGTTCCCAACCATCTCAAATTTAACTGGTTTGTATGACGTACAGCATTTTGTGATCACTGGATCTCTGTGTCAGGCAATAACAGTGAGGGGGGTTTGGATTCCGATACGTCACATTTTAAAATTTTTGCTTGTCAGAAGGCAACAGAACCGAGCAATATTGTGCAGAAGTCTATAATTTGCTCCATAATAATCTCAGTTTGCTTTATTTTTTCTTGCACTAAAAGATACCAGCGCATTTGCCAAACTTACTGACTGTGTTTAATTTCCTTCTGTAATGACTGGTGTGTCGGTCTGCATTTACCAACCCATAGCACCTTGTCTGTATGAGGAATACTTAAAGTTTTCTTCACAAGTCACAGCCAAATTTAAATGGTGCTCCCTTCGTGCCACAAGCTTATGAACCCCGAGCCAATTTTTCAGCAGAGAACCTCACTACATACGTACAATTATTAATGCTGAAGATTTGCATCTGCTTTCAAGAAATAGGTGCCTGTGGGACTAAACACAGATAACGCACGGAAAAAGTGCAGGCCCTGAAGATAAGAATCTTGGACAAAATTATACCACTCAGCTTTCCTAGCCTTCTAAATTGCTAGTGCTACATTACTAGTCAGCAATGACACAAATCAGAGTCAGTGACTTAAGTCCAACACGCAGGAGACTCCCTCATCCAAATTTCCATGCAGGCTTTTAACTCCCCTACTGCTACTGTCAGGCCCTTTTACCTTCTGTCCCTTTCTGGCTCACGGACACATCAGGACTATTTGAAACACACCACTCCTCTGATTACTTCGGTGCTACCTGTGAGTAGCCTAACTCCTAGACATAAAACTCACGAGGTACAAACATGAAATGGCATTTACATGTCTGTATTTCGCTGCAATTTTTTTTTTTTTTAATCTATGATGAAATGTTTTCAGAATAACAAGAAAAATGTTAACATTTAGCCCACTAACTGTATTCTTTTGCTGATAGGTCTCAGCAGAGAGCAAACTGATATTCAGGTACAGAAAATGAATTATCTGAAGCCAAATGTAATTTTATTTCGGTGGGCCAACAATCAATAGAGCAAATGCACAGTCATTTCAGTAATTGCCACAGCTTCATGACAAATACTGACTAGAAACTCACAGCTAGGTAATCTCAGCATCCTGTATTACAAAGCTGCTCAGGACAAGAGGCAGTATGTATCTTTAATGTATGTTAGCTGAAATGTTCAGACACATGCAAATTAACCAAGCATGTATCCATTTTTTTTTTTTTTTTTAAATATCCAAGGTCATAAGTCAGATTGTCTCATCTTGTGTAAAAACCTTATAGTGGAAAAAGAAGCTTAAGTCTGAGAATTTCACTTGACTTAACTACATAAAAGGTAGCAGTGCCCATTAAGTTGGTAAAACCACATATGAGAACCTGAAGACACTGCTCCCAAGATCTAAAGGCACAAGACCACCTTCTCACAGGGAGCTTATTGCCTCCATTCCTGCAAGACATCATCGTTGTAGGATCCCTACTGCAATTAGCTCTGCCTCATGAAACTGCAGTAGCAGCAGTAAATCCTGCTTTGATAACTGCTGCGCAGAGGAGGGCTCCCCTCTGGGGTCTGTCTGCTTCCTTCATACCTCCGGGTCTCTTGCTTAGCCCAGAGGACTTTGTTCAGCACGAAACACTGGGAGATTAGATGTAGTGTTCCCACCCACAAATGAAGGAAGAGGTGTTGTCACTACAATAATGATCTAGAATCAGACTGCCAAATCCCTCACTCCATAACTGATCTTCCAAAGGTTAGATGGTCCAGGCTGTATTCTCTGGGAGCAGCTCAGGGTGATCAAAGGTGCTGTATATACATTTGCTATTGTCTGATCAGGAAGAATTCAGACTCAGAAATGATGCAGAAGATACGAAATGCCAGCAAGATGCTTCACAATTCCAAAAGCTGCATCCCTAATATGAAAAATGTGGCTATTTTGATAAGAAATGATCATGAGTTTTAACTGCCATTCACCATAGAGTTCTGAACCCTTTTGGAAGACTGAACACTGCCCTACTTGGGGAGATTCATGGCATTTTTAGGGCCTTTTGAAGTTCATGTAAAACCTGTTATTAGATGATTTTAAAAATGCCTTTTAGGAAACAAAGGGCAGTGCAATCACCAGTGGTGAGGAGGATTACAGAGGAAAAAAGTAAAAACCACATTTTTCAAAGGTATATGATTTAGCAATCGACTTTCTCCTAATTTGCCACAGGAGGTAAAATCCTGTAGTACTGAGATAGTTCTGGATTTTTTACCAACGGCCATTTGAGTCTGAGTTTTCATTTATGCAGATCAGACACCTGAGGAAACCGAGAATGTCTACATTTCCCTTTTTGTTCTGAAACAAGAAATATTCTTTATAGCATCTGAGGGAACATCCAAAGTATAAGAGAGACTTTAGATATCATTTTTCCTTCGAAAGAAAGCTATTATTTTATATAAAGGCAAAAAAACCCCAAACAAAACCATTTGAAGAGTGTTCAATCAAAACAAACTTAGCCTTGAGTGTTTTGGGAGAATAGAAATTTCTTCTGCCAGAAATCCTTCCTAAAGGTAATGCCAACTTTAAGCATCCTTTTTTCAAACGTAACAGAAAGAAAAGAGTAAGGCCTTTACTTGTAGTATAATTAGCAAAGCTTCCAAGAAGAAAGGGAATAAAATATTATACACATGTTTTTGCAGGATATAAAATGGAAAGAAAAAAAAAATAATTCTGGTTGAAAAAACCCAGCAAAGTCATAATTGTACATTAAAGGAACATTGTCGTGTACTTGTCTGTACAGGAACACGACTGCAGTTGGTCAGACCCAAGGAAAGACACACAGTTCATTAATTTGAAATGAGAGCGAGGATGCCTATGAAAGCACAAAGATACCTTCAAGCAGCGAGCGACTGATGGCAACCTTTGGAAATTGTTTTCAAACCTCCCACTGCGAACACATAAGTTCAGAGTTACAGACGATTCCTAACGCCTAAACCAGGAGTATTGTTAGCTTGGTTCAAAGTGTCAGTGTGGAAATGCAGCCAGTATGCTTGTTTTTCTTCCTTGTTCACAGTTGTCTCAATCTGGAACAAAGTTATTTTAGTTGGCAGAGACTACACCCAAAATATTCATGGTAAAACCTTCCCTTACACCAATCTTACAGCAGAGTATCTTTATTGAACTAGATTCTCTTTGTATCCAGGTTATGCTGCACTCAGCAACAAAAGGGAACCTTTGGAATCTCTCCAGTTCGTGTCCTTGCCTAGCCCCAAGCTAATGCTCTATTTCAGTACGAGCACTGTGGTTTCACCTGTGCCGTCCTTTTTACACTTGCCTGATCTTCCTGCTCTTAATGCTGATGGATCTTCAGCACTACAGGCCCTGGGAAGGACAGCTTGCAAGCTGGCTAGGCTGGGTCCGTACTTGTAAGGGTTTGCACCCCATTTGAGAGAATCCCTAAGGACAGTTTATGCCTCTTCTGTCGTATCTGACCACAGAATAGGCAGCAGGTTTGTCTCACTAACTAATGACTGAGTCCAGAATAAAACCTCAAGCTTCCTCTGCACACAAGCAGTATAAGACCGGGCACGGTTGTTCAAGGCAGCCAGGTACTCACACTCCCAGCTTTCACATTTACTTATTCTGGATGCATACACAAAATGGACAACAAAATGCACCAAGTGTCCGCGCAGATGCATGCCTGCAACTCTGCAGATTTGCATGTGTGGCTGCAATAGCTGCGTATACAACTGAAACACAGCTCTGTTCTGCAAAATGCTAGCTTTACACACGGTTTTCCTAACCCACTCTTAACTGAGATTCTTCACTTTACACTGTGAGCACACACTGCATTTGTTCTCTTTAATTAAACAGCATAACTAAAATGTATATTGCAAATATAATAATCTGACTGTTCTTTCCCAAAATGGTTATTCTGTGTACAAAGGAATTTTATATTAAAAACAAAAAAACCCCAAAACCAACAACAACAAAAAAGTCCAGTCTATTGTGTTTGGCCACATGTAGCCACCTTAACTTTAAAAAAAAAAAAAGAACAGATAACGACTGATTAGCACTTATGTTTCCAAAGTTTTTGTGATCTTCCATTTTTCTGCTCCTATGCCACTGAGTTTGAACCGCTTCCCTACAAGCCTGTGCACAGCAAAGTATGAGTAAACATTTTCAGAATACATCTCTCACGCTGAGGATCCACAGTTGATTTTGATATAAAATGTTATTAACTTTAGCTCCTAGTACAAAAGGTCTTGATCAATAATTGTTTCTACCTGTCTATCTTATTTCTGTGTATCTTCTAAGACACTTCTGGGTTGCTGCCAATACATTTTGGTTTGTAAGCACATAACAGTGTATCATACACCTCAAATCTGTGTGGTTTATCTTATCTTTTCATTAGGTAGAAGATGGGTTTTTTTTTTTTTTATCTACATAGATTAGATTAGTTTAAGGTCACCCTGAGAAAAGAAAAGGGAAAAAAACAAACCAAAAAAAACCCTAAAAGAAAACACAAGAGAAGAGGAAAAAATAAAATAATAGTGGGGAAAAAAAGAAAAAAGAAAAAAGGATAAAGAAAGGGAAAAAGAAAAAAATAAAACAAAATTGTAGAAAAATGGAATCCCATATATTCTAAAATAAGTCATCCTATCATCACAACTAGCCTCCTCTTCAAATCATTCTTACCAATATTTAAAGCCTAGAAATACAAGAACCAAAACTAGACAACCTTAAAGGGGATCCTCTGGACACCAGCCTATGTACTATCTTGTGACTGTTCTTCAAAAATACATTGCCACCATTCGGCCATAATATTCAAAAGGTCAAGCACTATGGCCAGATGATCCTAAATATCTCATTGAGTGTTTAATTCTTGAAGAAGCAAAATCACTGCATGGTTTGTTTGTTGGGTTTTTTTTTTTCCCTGTGTTCCCGTTACTGACCACAGTGGAAATACCATCAGGTGTGAAAACAACACAGAAGCTGATAGTTTCTGATCTTTTATCTTAGAGTGGGCTGCTTGTAAGATTTTGTAAGGTGATTCATAAGTATACCAAAATAACTAAAGGGGAATAAAGAAAAAAAATCACTTATTCTGTCATCAGCTCAGTTAATATTAAACCTGAAGGCAAGAGGTATCACCTTAAGGGTGACAATAAGTAAGGTGACTGCAGTGAATTCCCCGATGACACACACTATCAATGGGGATATTTAACATGCCATTGGTAGTACGGTCCTGAAAGCACTCAGTGGGCTCTGGATCAGACTGGATCAGGAGGGAAGTGGCTACCAATACACTAAGAAGGCCAAGGGTGTAAGTGGGGAGCGTGGAGACAGTCCTGGGAGATTGTAAAATCAGCAACAGTTACTTTCAGTAATGAATAAGCTTTCTGGTGTCTTGGCAGTCATCAGTGGCTCTGTATCTCATCCATTCATGCGCCTCAAACTTACAAATGAATCTTCCTTGCTGCATTCCTTTACTTGTTAAAAATCCTGAACTCAATATGTTTTTATCACCCATGGTGGATTACCTTAGTGACAGTGCACCGCAGGGTGCATATTTACTGAGAGCCAGTATAAGAAAAATATAACTTTCTGCAAGACTACGGGGAATATATTTTAAAACAACTCTCCTCTGGTAGTGGAGAAGGGGCTGTGAGCAAGCTGTCCACAGGCAAAGAAAGCAGGAGCCACTCTGTCACCTGCACCCCTTCAGACTTTTATCTTAAAAGAACTGAGCAGGAACTCCAAAACCAGAATGAATTGTACACAACAGATCAAACATTTTTAAACTCATAAAATCTATTTCCTGGTACATGATGCTTTTGCCATAGATACTTTATATCTAATTTCTGGGTGAATTATGTTCTCCTAGTGATCTGCATTCAGCACATTAGTAAAACATTAAAAATTCTTCAGGGTAAAATAAAAATCAAAGGCGTTTTTGAATGTTTGGAAATTAGTAGAGAAAAAGAGGAAGTGGTGAAGAAGAAAAAGCAGCATGCCTGGAGGTAGCAGGAAAGGTAACTCTTCTTTATTCTGGTTGATAGGGGAACACTCAATTTCAGTGTTCATTCTACTCATTTAATGTTCGAGGCAACTTTCTGAGACAAAACATGAGTCTTTGAACTATTCATTGTTGAGAGTTAGTCTCTACCTCAACAGAAAGGGCAAAGAGCTTCCTCATAAAAATGTTGCTACCAAGACACAAATATCATCAGTTGGCTAATTGGATGGGAGAGGTTAAGGGAGCAGGGCTCACACAGAAATGCTGCTGCATAGCAAGAGCTGGTGCTTCTTGTGTGTGGTGCCTTTACCACAGATTAGACCACGTTTGTTCAAGGAGATGAAATCCACTTCTCTAGCAGGAGTCATTCAAGTCCTGTATGAATCTTCAACCTGTAACCTCTAACTCCAGCTTCAATGGATTTAATTGGAACACAGCCCTAAAAAAAATCATCTAGCATTGATACGGTTTTAAGACCATATATTTAAGACCATTATGTTTAACACATTATATTTAAAAGAAGTTCTGCAAAGTACATGGTTTATATTAGATTCTCTCTTTCTCATGATCTACATTGTTTCACAAGATCTGCACTAAAGATGGAATTTTGGAGGCAGAGCGAGTGGGAGGCTGTGAATAGTTTATTCAAAAAAAGTTAATTAGAACTGAAATTATTCAGCATTTTGAGTCAAATTTGACAAATAACTTGTGCTGATTAAAAAAAAAAAAAAAAAAAAAAAAAAAAAAAAAAAAAAGTGGGACTTAAGTGACCATTCACAAAACCAGCAAGGCAGAGAAGTCTGCAGACCTACCATGTCTCAGTAAGGATGACATTCGTCTCAATACAGGGACGTGTGGGCTGAAGTCTTCCTTCTGCTTGGTTCAGAGCAGGATTTCGGGAAGCGCAGTCTCCCATGTTGGAGGTGGATGCCTAACCACTGGGCTGCGAGTGACATCCGCTGCTACGAAGATTCATATCTCTTATGAGAAGAAATAAAAAAATTGGTAATATTTTGAGTTGAAATATTCAACTGGTCCGAAACAAATGTAAGATTCCAATTTCTGGTTTGGTTTGTTTCTTTTCCAGTGAGACAGTTCTACTCCCTCCCTTCCCCTTGAACATACAAAGCATTTACCTTCCTTTCAATGGTGAGCCTCCTAATTTGAACAAATGGACTTCTCATTTATGGTCTATGGGGGGTTTCATCTCACCTACTTCAAATCCCTATAATGGACAAAATATCTTTGAATTTAATACTCCTGAGATCACTTTGATGGAGTCATTCACCTATCTGCTGTCCAAAAAGATGGATCACACGTAGGTGGCCTGCTTTGCCCAGTGGACTATTGGGGTGATGAGCAGGTGGTGCATTTCCATGGTAGCTGTCTGTATTTGGTGACATGAATCCCATCACTGATGGGATCCTTTTTCCCCGCCTAGGATTGACACTTAAAGTAAACACAAAACCCTTTCATAATCCTGTAGCTTTTCTCTGATACCAAGATACTTTAGAAAACAGACAAATCGGTAACTAGCTATTCCAGCCCTCCTTTTGATTTCATAAATGCAAATTAAAAATACTTATCTGCTGTATAAAGACTTGGCATGTTTAAATAACTATTATCCTTTAAATATATTCCAGTGATGTAGGAATCATTATTGTAACAGATAGAATAGGCATTAAATCCACAGGGGAGTCATTAAAAGATGGCTATTTCTCTCTGTTTGACCGAAGCAGCAGTTGTAATGTATTTATTCAGGATTTAGCAAATGGAATTCAATTAGAACTGAAATGGTGTTAAATTGAGTAATTCCTATTGTATTTGTCTGACAGACAGGAGTGGCATGACCTGAAAAGTTAAAAGGAACAGTATTCAGCTAGGATCTCTGTGTTCTGTAGCACTTGTTGACAGAATGTCACTAAACAGGTATATACCCTGCTTAACTTCTTAATCACCTGTAGTAAAAAACAAGGACCAAACAACATTTATTGACATTATGTGATGAAGTCACACTTTAATAGAAATAATCTCTTATTTCCGAGGCTGAAATAGAACTTAAAATTCCTTGTATTACAGTTGTGTTTGAGTCCAGTGTTCTGATATAATTCCATTCTATGCAATGAGAAAGAATATCTTGTTTCTCTGGAAGAGGTTTTATTCAGGGACAATGTGATTGTAAAGTATGCAGCAAAATATTGTCTTTTGTTTTTAACATAGTATGAAGGCACACGTATTTAACACCTTCTATGCAAGTGTGTGCATCTACATGCATCAAATGTAGAAAACTACAGAGACTTGTGCAACACATATGGATGAAGAGGTCAAACACTGACTGTACTGTCTATAAAGGAAGACATTAGATAGGATGTGATATAGGTGAGTGACATAAAACAAGGCAGGTACGTGACTTCCCTATTTTTGTAAAACCTCTTCAGCACGAACAGATGGGGCTGGGGTGGCATTCCCTGTGATTATCCATGGGGAATGCAGCCTGATGCCACTGAACACCAGACGCCGCTACTCAGCAATAACGTTGCATCCGTTAATGCATTTACTTGGCTGTCCCTCGTGTTGTGCATCTTTTGCACACACACACACACACACACACACACAAATCAGTCTGGAAATGACATCTGGCACATGTTGAACATAGAGGAAAACAAAGAAAAACTACATGAAAATGGTCTAGTGAATTTATGAGCCTTGTTAAGGAAATAGCTGTGCTAACAATCCACTCGGATACTTTAGTCACTGCCTCAGACCTTCCACAGTAAAATATTGCATTAAAGCAGTAATCATAGCAAAGGACTTTACAGAATGTGAATAGAAATATTTTTTTTTTAATAGTGGCAAGTGAAACAGTCCTCTTGTTTTGGTTCTGCAACACAGAATGTGACCTCAGATGAGGGAAATAATTATATTTTAGTTTTCTATTATTTCTACAGTTCAGATCTTTCTAGCCTTAAGCACCTATATGATTTCATTCACATTAGTATTCCCACTAGTTGCCAAATCTCTAATTCAAGAAAATACTAAAGCTCATGCTTAAACTTTAGCATGTGCTTTACTGTTGCTGTCTGAAAGGGACTGGGTTGTTAGTTGGACTTAGAGGAAATAAAACGCCAGTAGAATCCTCACCCATGCCCTGTCATGATCCCGACGAAAGATTTTCATTGTAATTTGCATTCAAGTAACGAATTTTCACAGGAACAGGAGCAGCTCAATCATGTCAACAGAATTCACAGTTGAATAAAGCTGGATTTTGTTTGTTCTTTTTAAAATGTAGATGTGATTGGTGATACTAAAAGGCATGTCTGAGAGCATTTTGGTGAGCAATTTTTAGGGGACCAAATCCAAAGCTCCCATTTCAGAAAATGGGTCCATTGTTTGCCTATTTTAATATATTTGTAATGACTTTACCAAAAATTGTTTTTGATGAGTATACACTAAATATCCATTATTAAATATGGAAGTATAACATTTGTAAGAAGCATTTTACAATTCTAACCTCGATTTGTTGAAAATACTTCCATAAGATTTTAATATATAAAGAAGTATGCTGTTTAGGAGGAAGAATTATGCCTTTAGCTGCCTTCTAAAATATTCAGATGTTCAGAAAAGGAGGCAAACATATGATAAAAATCCCGCTGGACACCACAGTCCCCTTTGGAGCACTGGAAAGCAGATGGTGTCTTTAAAAAACAAGACAAGATCAGTCTTACCAAAAAACAGATGCTATCCATTTTCCAGGAAAGATCACTGGCAACTAATAAGTTCACACAATAAACTTCTGCTGGCTCAAGAAACATATTAAAGAGTTCAGAATAAAGAAATTTATCTAGAATATTTCAAGGGAGAAATAACCTGAGGTGCAATAACGTAATTTTTTTCATAACTATAATCATCTTCACATCAATCCAAACCTATTTCTGAGACAGAAGTTGAAACAATAAAAGTTCCTCCTAAAAGGAGGTGAAAGCATTGTCCAGAAATTTAGGAAAAGGGAACAATACTGTTTTAAAATTCTTAATCTAAAGAAAAATCTGAAAGTTATATACTTCCAGACAAAAAACAAACAAACAAAAAAAAAATTAAAAAAAAATTGCAAAGCACTAGGAGATGCAGTTTTGGATACATGAACCAGACATTAGTTACTTCTAAGTCCTAAGTTTAAGAGCCCGGAGCAGTTTCCAGGATAGCTACTGGACACTATGCATGACAATCGCTCACCCTATTTGTAAAATGTCATGTATCACTCCATGTAAAAAGCAACAGAACTGCTATTGTATTGCATGTATAGATTCAGCATGACATCTCTCTTTTTTTTTTTTCCAATATATAAGGAAAAATTAAAGCCACACTTTTTTTACCACACTTTGTTTTTAGTACTATATCAGGCTGTGGACTTCACTAAAGCAGGAAAAAGCTCATGAAGTCAAATTCTATAATTGGATTTTATAAGGGAGAGCAAAGTATGAGAGACTATATAATGTAAATTTTAAAGACACTAAAGACATTTCTACTTATACATTTGGAAGGAGAGAAACCGTAACTGTGAAAGTCATCTGATCACAGCAGGAATGCATTTTCATTTGTTGTTTTCCATAAGCAGCACTGGATATTTAGCCAGTTTCATTATTGCAGGGGATGAATAACTCAAAACTATGAGATATGGACATAATACAGAAAATCTCCTGAGTAAAACACACTCCACTGACATACACTGGTTCAGTTCCATTAATTCTGATGCAGTAATTACAGAATATATAATTTTAAAAGAATCTGAATTCTAAACACCAAAATGTATCAACATGTCACAAACGGAGTTGTCCTTCTCTTCCTATCTGTCATTAAGATGTAGCCAACGTTTGAAAACAACCTACCGAGTGTTAAAATGAGATGCAACACCTTTAAGAAGCACTTGCGAGTAGGAAGTAGGGAGTGCTATATACTGCTGAATATTTAAAACAAGATTTAATGAGACAAATATACTTGTGCTGTTAGAGATAAAACACCAATCGCCGTGAAGGGTGGTGTGGATTTTTCATGCCCCAAAGCCCCATTTTAAGCCATGGTCTGAATCCTTACGCTTGTAGCTAGACAGTGTCTTTGAATCCATGGCACCCGGGAGCTTCAGTCCTAAAGACCATAAAACTCCTTCTTCTCTTTGAGTAAAGGGGCTCATTCTGCTTTTGGTCCAACCCTTCTGTTAGTCAGGCTGCCACGTGCTCCTGTTAATGGAATGATCCTCAAACCTAGGTACCATTTATTTGAGTTCTGTAAATAGATACTTACAAATAGATATCTGTCATAAGCATGCAAGGAAAAGAATGGCCTATGACAAAAATCTGTTTCCCAGTTCTTTTAATGTAACCTTGAGGAATTTATGTCTGTAATATAAGGATAATAACGACCCTGATGTTTACAGAGGGTTTATAAAAGATAAATTTTAATGTGTATGAAGTGCTCATATACTCCAGGAACAAATACATAGGGATGAACATTTAAGACAGGTATTTTTCAGCCTGGGCCATAGGTAATTCATAGAAATGCAAACCAGCAAAGGAAAAAAAGAAAAAAAGAATGGACTTTTCACAGAAGCTTCCTGACTGCCACATCCTAGTCCTGCAAAAGTAATTTAAACTGAAAATCATTTCCATTCTGAACCTTTCACAGGCCTTTCACAGGGCTCGTTTTAGCTTCTTTCATAACAATTCTGCATTTGGCTCATCTTCCCCTCCCTTCTTTCTTTTAAATCACAGCCAAACTTAGATAATAAAAGTTGAAAATAGAGAGATAAAGACTTTCTGCTACATTTTTCTTATTCAGGTTAGAAGATAATTCTGTTTACTTGGTTCAGGTAATATTCCAGTTGTACTGCAAGCTACCGCAAAGGAATGAAAAATTGATTTTCTTCTTGTAAAGTATAGCGTACATGAACACCTATAATCTTGATACATTTGCAGTGATTTTAAAAAAGGCCACATAGTACATAAGCATGTTAAAATCATAAAATATTCTACAGGCGGTACTGTCTTTAGGCTCCTTTAAGCTGAGGCTGTAATATCTGCAGATGCAGAAACAAAATGCAGGTTTACATGGATGGACTGGGCGCTGCTCTGCCTGCATCCCCTGAAAGGACATCCAGGGGCAGGCTGGACGCAGACTGCCCAGTTGCATTCTTGGGTACTCGCTGCCAGTTGGAGCACAGTTTCTCTAGAAGGTTCAGGACATATAGAAACAGATAAATGTACACCTAAAAAGTGTAACTGTTCACACTTACTGTTGCTGTAGTCTGTGTTAACGCTTTTCTCAAAAGCAGAGGACCCGGCGGGCAGACGTGAGGCTATTTCTCTTGACCCACTGCTGCACATTGAATCAGCTCAAACCCTTGAATGGGAGATGAATTTTTCCTTCCCAGAGAGTGATTTTCAGATCTGTTAATTCAGTCTTTTTCACCTGCTAGGCCTGAATTTTCCTATTTAAAGAGTTACTCTGCGTTCATCGGTTTCAGAGATCCAGATCCAAGTGTGTGAGGTGCCTGGGAAAGAAGTTCTACATCTTCCCTTTTACCTCATTCCTTCCCAGTTTCAAATGCAGCTTATCAAAACTTGAGCAGTCAAAATTACTGACTCTTCGCAAACACAAAGCTCGGAGTCAACTTTTTATTCAAACATCACCAAGATGCTATTTATCACCTTATTTAAGGTGTAGAGAACAACAGACTCCTATTTTTCTTCCTAGCAAGCAGGTTAAAGAATGTTAAAAATTATGTTATCACAATTGGAAAATATGACATAGTAAAATACGGTAACAGGGAGGTGTTTAGAGTGTTATAAAACTGAATGCATTAAATGGTATTTACCATGTGGGCCTGCCTCTTTAGATGGGTTACAGCCTCAGCAACACATGGCTCGTCATTTGGCTTTGCATCCTTTGGTAGCATCGATACAACTACAACCTTCCTTTGGCTGGGCAGAGCAAAATGCCACAGCCTGGTGCTGAGGGAGCCGGGCAGGTCTGTGGCACCATCAGATGGTTTAGGGCTTGTCTTCAGGGGCAAATCAACCACTGTAACCACAGCAGCAGAATTACGGCAGTGGAGTTAAGAGTTGTGTAACTCCCTGCGTGGAGGATCTTACTCTGCAATCAGAGTGCCGTTTCTTTGTTCCACTTATGTTGCTTTGAAAGGTATAATTATACCACCGTAGATACGTTGATGAGTTTCTCCATGTAGACAAGTCCTTACATAATGCTTGTTTATTTGCCACTCAAATATCACAACTTTAAAAACTATCATTGTTTCATTTACTTGTTTGGCATTTACCTTCATTTTGATGTTGATATTGCTTGACATATTATTCAATCAATTGTTAGAACAATTATTCCTCTTAACTGCCATTAGAAATGCCATCTATTTTCTTTTGATAATTTATCTGTGTCAAAGTTATTAACTAGCCAATCAACTACTGTTGTAACTACTACACATTTCACTGATGATATGAATGATACATACTTGCACCAAAGGTAAAAGGCAAACCCTGACTCTTTCCCAGAGATGTCTTTCTTCGCACTGGTTATTATTCTCTGCATCTCTTTGTTATTCTATGCCCACACCTAAATGAATTTAAATAATTTGCTAAAGATATATATATCATATTATCAGAGAGCCTGTTATTTTTTTTCCTATACTATCAAGCATGGATCCAAAAGCAGGATAAAACCCCTCAAACTATGTAGAAACAATTTTGAAGAATTTGCTTATAAACTATCCGTGAAGATGCGCATTGCAACTGGTGACACAGATTGCTTGTGGCAGTAGCTTCCTTTAGTTCCCATTTGTTTCAGCAAATAAAGATGGTAATATAAAAATCAGAACCTGAATGTGTGCTCTCCAAGCCTTTGTAAGCCATTTCATGTTTAGGTCACTACATTATTTTGAATATTGTAAAAGTTGGATTGTTGCAAAATGTGTGAGGAGGATTGAACAGTCTGCAGATTTTAAACACAAGGTGAATACCCTGCAGACTAAACCAAAAATGAAACAGAAAATCTAAGTTTATGAAATAAATTCAGAAAAAAATTGATGGAAACTTACCTCGCTAGAACAGGCTACAGGACATTTTCCCCAACTTAATCCAAGTGTGGGTCACATGGATGTGTGCTAACCAGTAACTAGTCCATGTACGTTAGTTGATTTGACTCATCTGAAATATTCTTAGCAAAGCCATGTAACTATCTTAAGCTAACGTTAAATGTCTGATGTCCCACAAAAGCAAGTAATGCTAAAATGCTTCCTTAACTGTCTTCAGCATTAGGGTAGATCGTTCAAGTGACTCATCAATGAAATAAAAAAGCAACACTTTTCCCAGCAGAAGACTTTCACACATTTTATAATTATGGCTCAAATATCCGTATCCCCCTTTTCCAGCTAGCGAAGGTGCAAAAGGTGATTACTCTGATAGCAGTATTCATAGAAAAGGCAACCTAGTAGGACCAAGGTCTCCTAAATCTTCTAGCTGCTTTCTTAATATTAAATACCCAGAAGATATGAAGAAAAGGAGTAGACAGGTGGTGAAGAGAGGAGGAGAATATGGCAAAAACAGAAAGAACCCCAAATGAAGGAAAAAAAAAAAAAAAAAAAAAAAAAAAAAAAGAATGAAAGGGTATTATATCATTGTGTTTCTTTAAAAAACTGTTTAAGGTCACTGTGTGATCTGTTTATTGGTCAAACACAAGTTAGGCAACAGAAGTAGAAATTAAGGACATGGGCTGGAGAGATAGTCAACCCCATCCAAGAATCCACATCCTGATAAAAATCTGTCCAACTTTTCAAGCGTGACAGTTTCTCCAGCTACCACACACTTGTTTGTCCCTAACATTTTGTTCCTCTCTCCTTCGTACACTTAATTGGCCTTTACACTTAAAGTCACTCCAGTTTTGCCAAATATAATAAATATAGCTTTTCTATTTACCAGTTCTCAGGATTTCAGGGGATGTTGAGTTCCCCGGGAGCAAAGCAGTTTCATTTAGAAGCAATGATGGCAAAGACTGCTCTTTCCTAGGCTGGGAGGCAGAGGCCAAGCCACACCACGCTCAAACGTTCCCCTTCACACCGACTGAAACGTGCTGGGCAGCCTCCTTAAAAGTACCTGCTGCCTAAGATTTGCCTGTCAGATCTTACGGCAAGATGAGGTCATGGAGAGGAGCACAGGAAAACAAAAAAAAATTATCCCACAAACCCTGAGGTGTTCCCCAAGCATAATTTCATGGGATTTCCCATGGACTGCCCAACCACTACTGCACTGTGGGCCTGATCCACAACGAAAGCAATATAAACCCCTCTACTAACAGAAGCAGCAATGAAATTTCTTTTTTTTTTTTTTTTTTTATTCAGACATCAAGAGGAAACTTCAACATGACAATGCAAAGAGACAGTGATGGACAGCCAGGTGTTTACTGATTTTCACCGCAAAAACTTTGTTCTCCATGTCTCAAAAGGAGTCTCACCTACCCTGGAGAGGTAATTCTAGCTTTTGGGAAGCCCAACTCTGTATGACCTGACCTTCCCCATTCTAATTGGATCTTTCAATATAAAGAAATGTTATATCCATTTTACAACTTCAGCAAGGTGAGAAGTAACATCTTATGATTTACTGTCTTCCTTATCAGTGTAGCGTAACACAAGTGCCATCCATCTCCGGCATATATACTGTAATATTTGCCCCAGTGTGGATATGAATTCATGACCTTCTCTATACATTAAGTATTAGTAGTTCTTGAGTGTTACTGCACTTTGTCAAAATAAAATTATCTCCCCATAGAAAAGGGACATCGTAAATTAATATGAAAATTAAATCGCTCAGCAACTTTCACAAACTAGGATACAGTGACCAAAACACTGTTTCTTACAAAGACAGCAAGGCAAAATAACAGCCCCTTTGCATTCAAAGCACCAATGTAATCAAACAATAACTGCTGCTATTAATGTGACTTGTCAGGTGTTCTTCCAAAGCTTATCACAAAACCTGTGACAGGTTTTGTTGTGACTTTATTTAACACCCAAGTCACTCAGTCTGTCATGATTTGCTTCTTACTTGTTATTGTAGATGTTCCAACCTCTTGCAGTTTGATGTTTCACAAACTTTGCAAACAATATATTGGATTTGTCAAACAATTCTAAACTTGCCAAGTTTCTGACCGTAACTTAAACCTACTTTTCCTCCCTCAAAAGTGCAAAAAACACCCAAACCAGAAACAGAAAAACCAATAAGCTCAGGCCCTATCCCATCTCTGAAATGCTACCAGTGAATTCTGGGCAGCTAACCTAAATTAACTGCAGTTTATCTAAGCACGCATAGTCTGGGCTGAATTCGCCGCACGCTCAGCACTCCCCACCAGCTCTCCATTTGGATGTTCTTGGACACAGACTCAAAGTGGAGCCGCTCACACTGTCCAGCAGGCACACAGCCAGCGTAAAACAGTTCACTTGCACTACGCTCACACTCTGACACTTGAAACCAGGATGGCTTGTGCAAAAAAAAAAATAAAGCAGAGGGAGGATTTAGCGTGACGTATGTATTGATCTCTTCCTCTTGTCCCTCCCGCTCTGTTACATTCTATTAGAAAGGAGTTTTGCCTTTTTCCAGCCAGACTGCTGTTTGCCCAGAGCTGACTGGAAAATGCAAACACTCCTTCCAACCCTGGAAGTGCCTCTACCACCAGTTGAAAGAGAGAACAAAGCCACCGCTCTGTTCTGCAGCGATTGCCCCAATCTTCACCAACCATCAGCAGCTCGCACTAGGTGGAACATTCTTCCTGCTGAGCAGCTTCATACTCAGATGTTCAAATCGCAATTTAAGCCCCTTTTATATTTTCAATCTAATATTTCTCATTTAAAAATACAACTTGCTAATCAGTTATGTAATTTTAATTAACCACATTCCTGACTCAGATGAGAGGCTACATATGGAGGTAATGAAATCGCTTTGGACCAGCGACGGATTTGAGCTTGGCCTCCTACCTGCCCGGTGTTTGAGGGAAAACGTAGCAATTGCCTGAAGCAGAAAGATCTCTATGAACGTGATCTAAAGGTCACAGTGACACAGGAAAGCGCCTGACTATGCTGAACTCTGGATCCAGCAGTAGATCCTTTTCTTCATAGAGCAGCACACCACTGAAATTCTCTGCTATTCTTAGTGCTGATTTTTTCTATTTACCCTTCTTTAACTTGCACGTGCCCTTTGAAAGCCACGCTGAGCGCTGGATTTCAGAGCAAACAGCTCTCACAACTGACTGACCCATAGGATGATTTACACCGCTATCAGTGGCAATACACAGTGATGATATTTATAACCAGCCAGGGCCAGCAAAGACACAAACACAGAGCTGGGCTTAATGGCCCTGACTAATGGCAAATATCATTAAAGAAGGCCAGACAGTGACATTAGTAGTCAGTTAATGACGACTCAAGCCGTCTGTAGGAAAAAGGTGAAGTTAGGAATCATTTGAAAGAGATTTGTCTTCTATCTGCACAACTTTCCATGCATTATTTTGCAAACCACAATCAGCTGAACAGCCTAAACTTAAGTCAGATGTATGCTACTACAGCCTAATTTAAAGGTATATAAACCTGCTAATTTAGGGATTTGGGGCAGCTTAGATGTGGCAGTATGTAGCTCAGTGCACATGAACTTAGCAGGTAGGAAGTGTATGAGCTGTGACTGCAGGGTTTGCAGACCCCACAGTGATCTGTGCCTCTGCAGGCAGGTGGTAGAAAAAAGCCTTGAATTTCCAGGGTTCAGACAAAACTCCTAGCAACCGTGACTGATTTTTTTTTTTTTTTTTTTTTTTTAAAAGAATCAGCTTCCAGTCAGACATCTGCAGAGGGCCGTGTTTCTGTAAAGACCTGCTCATCCAGATATGGCCCAGCTGTCAAAAACTTAGCAACTATTCAACCTTCCTGAAAATTCTAGCTCTTCTTTGGTGCTCGAGCAGAAATGCAAAAGTCATCTTTGATAAATGCATTTCCTCTCTCTTCCCTTACAATATACTTGAGTGCATTTAAACAAAAAATCTCCCATACTTGCTCTTGGTCATCAGGAGTGTACAATACCTGGAAATATTCAGATTTAATTTGAAAGAAAAAAATTATCTCGACTACACTAAAATTGTGTTAGACTTGGCACTTTCTGACTGTCATATTTTGGGGACAACAAGGTAGACTGAAAATCTTCAACAGACCACATCCTGCATTTCAAAGACAGTGAAGAAAGAACAAAGCAGAAAAGCCATTTGTCATTTACTCTCATGTGGAGAACACTTGGCCTGGGACTCAGCATTAGTAGGAAACCCACAGCATATAGATTACACAGCTCGGCTTTTCTTTCCAAATACTATTTCACAAATGTCTTTGTGTTAAACAGAGTAATTAGTGCATTGGGAGCCCCAGCACACAGGCATTTACTGTACTGTGGGACAAGGGCCTCTGTTAGTGTATCATATCTACTAAAATCCAACTGCGAGTAGTGCTGATGTCAACAGCTCTAGTTAAAGACCTTTCTCTTGAGGACCCTCTTCCACTCCTTTCTTCTTGTCCAATGAAGATATCACATCTTGGATACTAATTATACATCAGTGAGATCTAAATTATCTTCTTTTTCTGTAAATGTGACAGAAAACTGGACTGTGCACCCCACAATTTTTTTTTTTTTTTTTTTTTTTTTTCAGGTGCTTCAGTACTGAAGTGTTGCAACACCGTAAATTATAAGTTTGCAAATTAACAATGGGGATCTGCACAGTGATTTATAAAACAAAGACAATCTCTTATCCTTTAGAAAAAAGAACGAGAACAGAGAGGGAAGGCTGAAGGCCATGTGAGGATATATCGTATACTGGAGTTATCCATTTTGTGCACTAAATTATAATCAGGTTAAATATCACTAATGTAAGGTGTGTACAGTCTGCCCAATAAATGGAGCGCCAAGCAAAATATGTCTCTTGTACTGTTCATGTTCTTCGAATGTATTTTATAAATAAAGGGTAATATGTCAACAATTCGTGCTCTTGTTTGGAGTCAGAAACTTGAAACAAAATCAAGACCCTGGCTAGTACCATTTTTTTAAACAGACACACGGAAGGAAAGGCAATGACTCTTGTTTATGAAGATTTATGTGACAAGAGAACCAAAGAGAGAAGGCGGAAGGAAGCACCACATACAGCTTAGAAGAACTGGCAGGCTAAGAAAAGCTTAATGAGCAATTTGGGGCCAATTAATGACTGGAAACAGGCAGGAGTGATAAGCAAAAGAACTTTCCAGTGGTGATCATGAACGCTGCATGTTCTTAGTGACAAAAAAAAAAAAACCAAAACCCAAAAAAAACAAGACTGTATCATCATAATCTGCATTCATCTATTTATCTTGCTAAATGAAATTATCCGCAGCATCTGAATCTCCATTAATCATTTAGGTCAAACAAAGACCAGTGCCTGTATAGCACACCTCCACTTTTATATCCGACCTCTGGGCCAGACCAAAATAGATCCTTATGGCATGAATTATGTATAAATATACACACATACATATGCATACATACATGTATACAGGACTATGATTTATTCATTATTCTTAGACATTCCAGATGAAACAAGTGGAAACCAGTACTGGAGGATATGCATTTACACTGACAGAGTAAAAACTGATGCACATTATTTATGAAGCCTGTTCTGTCAAAGTATGTTGGTTTTGATGATCATATTCGAGCGAATGCCACCTTTATCTGTCAAGTAAGACACACACCAACCTACTACTTCTCTGAGGGAGAAAAAAGTGCTCCCAGAAAATGCACACCTTATTATAAATATGTATCAAGGCACGATCAGATAAAAAAGTAAGCCTTGATACATGTATGTTTTTAATTGGCACCACATAAAAAACGTACCCAGCATGTGTGTGCACAAACACATCGTCACAGAGAAGTATTCGCCGTTTTTTAAATCAAGGTTTATATTTTCATTTCTGTTGGCACTGAGAAGGCAGAAAAATAACTGTCAGAAAACTGGAAAGCAGCAAAGGGAACAGTAAAGATATTCTTATTTGTCAGAAAATAAGAAGTTCAGATGCATCTTGTCATTGGAACAGTTTTGTTCCTAATGCTTCATTTTTCCTCCTTGTAGCTGAAGACCATTATAGAAACTAATAGAGGTGGGCAGAAAACTGATTTTCTGTTGTATGTGTCATTCTGAGATTTTGACAGGCTTTAGGATTTTATAATTAAACAAAACAAAACCAGAAAAAGAAGTTTATTGGGAAAGAGAATCTGATTTGTGGGTAGTTGAAATGTGTCATTCAGGTTCCAAAGATTTACATTTTATAACAAGATAATCCATTTTTAGTTTTTCACAAAGAGAATGATCAGAGCCTGTGTTTCTGTGAAACGTGTTATTTTGATTAATGAGAAAAAAATGGAAAAACATTTCACTGAAATATTTTTGTTGTCTAGAATTTAAATTTTATGTTATGCAGGGACTCTGGCTCAGAGCACTGATATATAGCGCTACAAAAATGAAGGAAGCTCCATGACAGCATTGAGTTAATTCTGGATTTACTCCAAAACAGCTAAGAGCAATATTTACTTTTATATATTAATAAGAAAAAATGTGCACAAGGTACAAAGTCTCCCCAGGAACACTAATAAGAAGGAAAAACAAATAGGAAAGGGGACTGAAAAATATTGCAGAAAGGAAAGGACCTATACATGAACCAACATTTCAGATTTGGCATGGAGTTTAATGAAGCAAGCATTGGACATTTTAAGAGATGACAGCAAACATCCATTTTCTTTATTTGTACTACCATAGTTTCTACAGAATCTAATTGGACATCACAGCCTTCTTGACTGAGAAAATGTGTGAATATTACAGGAGGAAAGGTAATTTTTTTTCCCCTCAAATTTGCAGGTATTCTTAAAAAATGAATTTTTTTTTTTTTTTTTTTTTATAATCAATGACAATCTTTCCCATAGCCTCCCAAAGAAAGCATTCTCAGGGGTGTATGTGAAAATTCAAATATTGTCTGGTTTTGGTCAGAATAATTCATTGTCAGGCAAAATTTAGCCTCCAAGTTGCAGTGGCTCAAAGCAGAGCAATCCCACTACCCTAGGAAAGCACAAAATCTGTTCTCCCTCTCAAATCCGTAACTATAGTTGAAATCAGATGCTGCACTTCACTTTTGGACTCTGTAGTTAATCTTGAATCTCCATCTGCTTAAAACCATTTTGCGTCGACTTTTACAATTTCTGCATGCCGCTTTCTAAGCAACAATTCAAAACTAAATTTTACTCCGAAACATCAGATTAGATCTGCTTACTCCAGTTTTCCGATAACAGAATTTCAACAGGCTATACAGATGCATGACACGAATATACAACATCCATCAGGACCAAACTGTCTGAATGGATTAAGCAACCCCAAGTTCTTACTCCATTATTCCCACCAGCCAAAGATCAAGAATAATTTGTAGGTCATCCAGACTTTGCGCAGCAAGCCGTGAAAGCTCTACAGCAATCAGGATACAAAAGTTCACTAATGATGAGATGACATTTTTGAGCTAGGGTTGAAAATAAGTGCTATGTGGGTGTTGGAAACAACATGGTGAGATATGACTTCCTTAATTACTCATTGTATTGAAAGCCATTTGCGAATAAATGCACATGCATAAATTATCTCTCTTTCATTGGTAATGTCCTGTTTTAAGTCCATCGAATAATAGAAACAAGCACTTTTCCTAGTGATTCATGTCGCAGATGTGTTGTAAGTGAAGCCAGATCTTATTAGCACAACTGTTTTCCTATTTTTCCTTGCAGACTTGGAGCTCATTGAGTAAGTCATTTTGTGCTACAGCTAATATTTGTTCTACGTAAATTGTATTCAATTTAATAAATATGATTCAATAAATATAAAGAAAATAAAAATTCATTTTTAAATAAACTGACACTGAAAATTAGTGAGTGTCAAAGCATTCAGGATTGCTTTCTCTTTTAAAGCTAGGATTGTCCAGAAATGTTAAAAATATCCGTAGTGTAAAGATCTCATCTAATTTTATAGTCATGGATGTGCTCTCACCTCATGACACACACGCACACGCAATGGAGAGCTTCAGTGACTGGTGGATCAGATCACTTCTGCCCCCATGGACCTTGGATTCTGAAATTTGGTCCACTTGTGTTTTCTCTAATGACTAGAGGGGAAAAATACCCAACTCTTACAATACCTCTCTCCATTAAAAAAAATTAATTATTAATGGGACACAATTACAAAAATACTTAATATGTTTATTAGGAGCAAACGTAGCCTTCATTCTAAAGATACAAAGTCAGCAGAGACTATATCTGATGAAACTGGAGAAGCTGAGCAAGTGTGTCAGTGGTCCACGTGTCTAATGAAAAGAAAACTTATCATCTAGTGGCAGCTGTGAACAAAACAAAGCAATTATCACCTCTCTATTTAATACACAGGGAAAGGAAAGCAAAAGAATAACTGTGGATCTGTTCTTCCTGCCATTTTGTTTCGAACAACAATCCCCTGAAGTAGCTGCCACGTGTTTAGGAAACACTTTCAACCTTCACTGTAATATTTGCAGTAATATTTTTTATTTTAAGTGTAATGTTAAATTTCACAAAGAGCAAATAGGACTTTCTAACGGCATCCCCTCTAATTATAGCGTTTTTAGGGAGTATGTAGATTCAGACAGGAAGCCAACAATATTTACAAAAATTTCACTGTGTGAAAAAAAAAAAATGTTAGGGGAAAATGTGTAAAGCATGAAAAAATTTTTTTTTTTTTTTTTTTTTTTTTTAATGGACAAGATAAACTGCTAATGACTAGAGGGAAAAACTTTCTAAAAATTAAGAATTTGCTCAGAACAAAAGACTGATTTCTGTTTGCTAACAGACTAATGAAAACAACTGCCAATCATGTTTGTCCATAAAAAAAAATATGTCTTGTAGCAGCTAAAACAGCTAAAATGTTGAAAGGCAATTCAGTGCTAGGTGCTCCAGGTTATGAGAATATGCTGCATACATCAAGCAAAGCCGATAAACTGTGCCGGAGCTAAAATCAGTTATGTTTAACAAAACGTCATTGAATTGCATTGAAGTCAATACTGTCACCTCACATCCATGTTAGGACAGCAAAGATCGGAATCCATTCTCATGTTCCAACATCTCAGTCAATAATATATACACTTTTATTTCACAGTTCGGGTTTTAGATCACATACGCTGCAGAACAAACAGAGATAGTGACACTATTGGCTATGAGCTGTATACCATAGATTACTGTAACTGCTATTATCATGTGACAGTACTGAAAATGCTGTTACAGGGAATAGCTGAGCAAATAAAAACAGCCAATAGGTGGAAAATTAGAATGGGACCACAGAGGATTTGCTGGAAATCTCTCATACAGCAGCAGACAATGAAGGCAACTCTTTACCGAAAGACAGGTTGCCTTGCTGTTTGCATTAGCTCTGGGACATTTAACAAGCATCTCATACGCTTAGGAGTTATATTTGTGTTTTATTTGTTTAAGAAAATACTTTTTTTTTGGTAAATGGATTACTCATGCTAGCTATTATCATTACACGCAGCGATGCCTTGTTTTAATAGGAAGGCCTCTTTAATTCAGTGAGACTGCTTGGGCACTGCTGCGTGGCACCAAATATATTTGATTTATTCCAAATAAGAATTTTGATGAAATGTCCCATTTCTCCCAACTACCCCATCCCCATCCAGTCTGTCAGAAGTAGTCTAAGCACTCAGTAATTAAAAAAAAAAAACAATCGACCTGCATTAAAACTAGGAACCCTTCATGCACTCTCAAAAAATCAGATTGGACTTTTTTATAGATGTCTCAACAGAACCCTGAATTATGAATTCAAGTAAAATTCTCATAAAAGTTTGCAGGTCAGACCACCATTGTTTTGCACGGGAAACTGGGAGTAACCTGGGGAGTCCACACCGCTTTCACCAAGCAGACATCGAAGCTTGGTCTGTGTGGAAAACTCAGGATTTATGCCCCTGTTTTGTACACACCCCAGTGCCTTTGAAAGCAATACTATTCCCCTTAAATTTATCCTTCTATTTGGAGAATATTCATCTTTACCTACTCCCTGTTTTTCACGGAGTGCAGCAAACAGCATAACATTTTATTTATCTCCTTGCTTCTAAGTTGTGTTTTTCTCCCAGTGGTCAATAAAGTGGTTGTCATTCTCTGGACCTTACCCGAACCCCTAATTGTCCTCACTGGGTTACCCAGCCCCACACCACTGTGGGCTACCTTCGTCCTTAATAGTTGTTGTTTCAACTCTGTGTTCTCTAATCATATACAGGACTGCGGTGCCTTTACCAGGAAAATATAAATCTTGTTCCCAATCCCATTAGAATAAACAAAAGAAAAAATCCTATTTTAAAAACGTGTTCTGGATCGAGTTCATAGTAGATAACTTCAAGTGAGGGAAGCATCAGCTCAAAAAGGAATTGGTAGCAGGACGTGTGGAGGGAAGAAAACAATTTCCTTATTTTTGGATTGTATATAATGCAGAAGAAAGCACAAGGGACTACACGCCGCACGGAAACGGTGCTTCGCCGTCTGAAAGTGAAGGAGCTGTTGGGGTAGATGAGGGCCACGGGGACTCACTCCTGAGCCTGCAGGTAGGTGACAGCATCCGCTGGCCGGGATGCGTGACGCAGGCCGGGGCAATGGCAGTGTAGTTTGTCACAAAATGACATCAATTCTGTCGGTTTCTTTAAAAAGTACACGGGGAATAAAGATAAAAAAGGTGGAAATCTTTTAGAATATGGATTTCAAATCTCGTGTGAGAAATGTAACGCTCAGTACCAGCGGTCTCTACACGTGCACTCGAGATCAGTTCATGTTGAGTCGGTGGCGGGTTTGAGTAAAGGCCACTAAGAGTAGGTTGATGTTTTCTGATGTGCTGTTCTGGGGCTCAATGCTACTTCACACTGCTTTTATACCAGATAAGCAAAAATGTCAAGTTTTAGTCACTGAAGGATTAGACCCTGTGGCTTCCAGCTATAGACAGGATTGGGACAACCTCCTCATCTAAGCTCCAAAAATATACTCTAGTAGATAACAAAGTCAGAATAAGAGCACAATGTAAGGCTGAATTTCATTCCGTAGTAGCGTATTTTCATACTGCATAACATTTTATCAATTCTACTAGCTTTTTCACTATTGAAAGGGTTTCTTTTCTCTTTCTTTCCTGATGTCAATGATAACTGCATTTGGGTTTTTTTATCCTGGCATGATAATTTTGCAGTAATCTTTCATAAATCTCAGCATGTTCTCAGAAAGTAAATGATGGCATAATTTATCACTATTGAAAATGCATTTTGTGCCATGACAGTATAATTAGACATTCTTTTCAGGAGACATATTAAGTATATACCAATGTATTAAAGCTACTGTGCTGCAGATCCATTTAGTTGATTTATTCCTTGTCTCTGGCTACCTTGCCTTAAAAAAAAAAAAAAAAAAAAAAAAAAAAGGCTCAGGCAAGGAAGCAACACATTGTAAGAAACAGTATCTGTAGGTTAACTAATTCAAGTGGGAACAGGATGCAATTTGGCTGCACTTTTGTACCAATTCAGAACACATTAATTATGCAGTGATCAAAATAATTTCACATGCATAATGCTGACCTCATTCACTAGAGGGCAACAAAACCCCAGTTTAAAAAGCCTCCACCTTCTACTTTCAATGACAGAGCACTTTTAATAAGATGCTGCATGGATTTCATAATGAATACCCTATTAATTTTACATAAGTGCAAAGTTACTTCTGAAAAGCCAGTTAGGCTGTTGAATATACATGATCCAGCCTCCCAACAGGTGCCAGGAAGACATTATTCGAGTCACAGCCCCCCCCAGCACCAGATCAGTGGGTGTGTTCATTTTGAGCATCACTGTTCGGCTCAGGTTACCCTACTGAGCTCCATTTCATAAAGCCCCCTTGAACGTTACACTGGTTTTGTAGATCAAAGCATGTGGGCTTATCTAGAGATCATAAAGCTACCAATGTTCAAGCTGCTTAAACTGTACTAATGAAAACCTCTCATCCATCTGACTGGGCTTTGCTTTTGATCAGCGTGTTTTTGGGGGCTATTTGCCCCTTAACTGCCTCTTATGACATTACTTTCTCCTTTTGACTAAAGGGGACGAATATTTTCATGCTTAACCAAAATGCAACAGAAAACCTTTGCTTGTAATTTTTAAGGATGTTTGTTAGGAAGTCTTCAAGAGTTAGACTATCTCTGCCAACAGTCTAACAACTAATTAGTTTACTATGGGCCACCACGTTAGCTCTGCTAATTTAATTTTGAAAAGTTCACTCTGCATAATAAAATCTGGTGGCTGGATCTTCTCCTCGAGTTGTAAATAAGAAATAGCTAATACTGTTATGGTCTACTGAGAAAGGGCTTCATACACTGTGAAAAAATGATTACACAGACACAGACCCAACCAATTGAAAAATAATTATGTGAATTTGTCTTTTGTCCTTAGATGCAAATAATGGCTAATGCAAATAAACTGCCAGAGAAGTATTTTTATGGGCTTTTTATAGCATGAATAAGAATATATTTAATTCATTTTTGATGAATAGCTGAATGATTTTTTTTCCCACTGGTTTTGTTATAGAAGATGATCATTAGGACCAGATGCAAACACCCATCTTTTAAAGCAATTGCTCCCAGAAACACATCCTTGGCCTCTCCTCTGAAGGGGTTCATCCCAAGATGTGACCAGATATATACAAATGCATTCTTATGTTTCAGAGGTAGTGCAAAGATTAGGAAGGAGGAGGGGGGCTCAGAAGGGGAGAGATGTACAAATACATTTTTCTATTACACAGTTGACAGCCCCTTGGGAAAACAAGTCTAAGAAATGTGCAACCTTGAAATGTGTGCATGCTGCAAGGGATATTTTCAATGTGAACCCTGTGTTCTGATTTTCAGAGTCCTTAATCATTTGGCTATGCTGTGGAAGAGGGGCGTACTGAAGCTCCTAAAACAAACATAAAAGGTTTGATTTTGTTTCCTTCTGCTTGCAGAAAGGCAGACTACACTATCCCTGCTACACCATCTTGGCAGTGCACTCCAGCCTACACGATGCACGCCTAGTTAGCAATATTCTCCTCTCCAAACAGTACAGCATGACATGTCCCCCTTCCCACCAAAGTATTTAACAATTTCCTTTGAAATGCAACTCATTATACAAAAGCAGAACTAAATAAAAAATACTCCAGAGAGAGAACAGATTGCTAGATATAGATTAGATGTGCAGTCTAATCCTTCACAAGCATTAAATATTTAACATAATCACACCACAGGTGACAGGAAGATGTCTGCATTGTTTAATTAGACTTAATTAAACATAAGGAAACTCTAATACTAATTCAGGTCTAGCTTTTAAATTGATTACAAAACTCCCTTTTTAAAGTACTTCTGCATCCAGAGAAATGTATTCGTTCTTTCATTAGCTGGGGAATCCTTGCCATGCAATGCTCAAAACCCATGAAGAGACGATCTGTTGTGTTCAAAAGCCCATGGATGATACTAACTTTACCGGGTTAAGGACAAAGCCAAAGGACTTGGCACTCCCAGCATGTTGCAATGCTGTGATCTTTTGGCCATATTTTGTACAAACCATTACGCTCGGGACATCATTTTTTTCTATTACCTCTTTTATGGTCTTATTGTTTACAAGGAAATAGATAGAGCATTTAATTATGAGATGGACTTAATGTTCTATAACAACTCCTGTATGCAATACATTGCCTCTGGAACTCAACTCACAACTCACATTAATGCGACAAATGAAAAAAAAAAACCAAAACAAAACAGTGTTACAGAGAAGATGTTTTGCAAGAGGAGGGCAATGTGTAATGCTATGAATCATTCCCTGATAATATTCCCATGTCTCCCAGTTAAAGTTATGGTTCAGACTGTATTTAAGCACAAATACAACATGTATTCTCAAAGAACCAGAGATAATTTATGACATACTGCTTTGTTTCCCAGTCATCTTCTTTAGTGACGTTAAGTGTAAGAGCCTGATCAGGATCCAGCCTAAAAGGAATATCCTCAGGATTGGATTAGAACCTAAACTATTCTTTCCTCGAGAAATTAAAAGTTAGAAAGGATTAAACATAACTTTCCTAGAAATAAGTTAATCAATTCAGCGAGCCCCAGCTCTGCTGGGCAGTCAGTCCCTGCACGATCAAAATCATCCGCAAAGATTACCAGGCGCTTGTTGTTATGTATCGTGGTAGCTTAGATGAAACCATGCATTGATGCAATGTTGTAACATAAGTACTACAGCTCTAAGCTTTTTTTTTAAAAGCTCTTTTGTTTACCTGATGCCTTGATGCCTTGCCTCCTTTCTTCCTTCTCTCTAGTTTCTGGCTCACTGCAGCTTTGCTCTTTTTTTTTTTTTTTTTTTTTTTTTTTTTTTTTTTTTTTTGTGGGGAGGGGGGACAAAGTAAGTTGTGTTAATGGTACGTGCAGAATTTTGGTTTCCAGTTGTGTATTCTCTGAACATGAAAGCTGGAGCTACTCTCATTCACCCTCACTGTGCATCTACTTAGTACGTGCACATCTCGCGTACATGGAGTGTTTTGTGCTATGCATATACTCATGCTTAAATTTTTTATCTGGATCTATGGGACAGAACTTTAAGCCACTTCTTTCTTTAAAGAAAATATATCCATATTGAAGTGCCGCTATAAATTTGGAAGACAGAGGACATCTCTCATGAAATAGCAAAACACCCATAAAAGCATTACAACAATAAATACACATAATGCAGGTAAGTGACACACAAACTCTTGCTCTGATCACACACAGCAAAGGACTGGTTTTTTTTGCTGATCTCTAGCAGAAGGAGGTTAAGGCTTTCTGCTTTTTGCTAGGCTAACCTTTGTCATCTGGTGGTGGTGAATCACACTCTACTTATCATTCTGAGTCCTTGGTACATACAGTTGTCTGACATGTTTCTGTCTGCTTTGTTAGATAACACAGCTGATGAAAGAAATAACCATATTCATGGTGCGGTATCTTATTCACTATTGTCCCAGACAAATTAGGTTTTATCTGCAGAGAATAATTGTGTAGGCTCTGGAAATTGCCACACTTAAAACAGAGAACAGATAGTAAGCTAACAGGAAATACGTTGTAAATGATGGGCAGAAATCAAGGGCAATTTCTATTTTAGGCCTTTTTTTTTTTTTTTTTTTCCCCCCAGGAGCAGGAAAAAAAATACTGGAAATGAAATTCTGCAAAGATAAAAATAAAGAATGTCAATCAGAGGAAAAAATTAGAGGGAAGTATTGTAATAGGAGAACACTAACAGAAAGATCGAAAAAAAGGTGAATAGCACAATGCTTCCATATAGACAGTAGAAGGTATTTCAATTCCAGACACAGAAAACTAAATTTTCTGAGTTGAGAACTTTTTACTCACAGTAACTTGGTAGAAATTGGGAGCCTTTAGCACCTAGCAGAAGGTATTCACCACGTAAAGGGAGAGGATTAGATCATGGAGGTGATTAATTCCCGGTTACACAAACTCAGCTCAAGGTTGATGTAGTGTACATATTTTAGGGCTCTCCTCTATAGAAGGTACATTGATAAACTAGAGACACTACTGAAGAGAGCAATAAAAATGATAAAGTGGACACATTGCTTGTCCTAGGTAGTCAAGTTGAATGAAATGGATATGTGCCGTATGGAAAAGCAGTGACAAAAAGGGGACAGGTTACCGGCATATAAATAACTGCAGGTTAGTAACTGATACTCCAGTGAGAGATTAGTGCATTTTAAGGATTTGAAATACAAATTCCAGAAGACTGTGATTCAGTAATAGCAATCTCTAGGGGTACTAAGATCATCCCACAAAAATCCCCAAAGAAAGATAATACATAAATGATTATCACTGCCATTAGTTCCCATATGTCCTTCTCCCTGGAGAGAAAGGAGAGGCAAGGATCCTCACCAGGAAAAAACCTTGATTAATGCTCTCCTCCCCCAAACCTCAGCACACAGACACACTTGTACGACAAGGCAGCAGGGGAGCGACCTGCCCATCCCACCCAGCCCCATGGAGACACATTCACCGGGCAGCTCCAGTTCTGCTGCCACATGCCCAAAATGCCAAGTGATGTCCACAGGTGAACACAGGCGGTAATGTTCCCTTCAGGCAGGCCAGAAATTACAGTCACATTTCGGGCTCAGTTTTAAGCCAGAAAAGGGAAAATGTCAATACAGTAATGGAAAAACAATTTTATGTGAATTTCCCTGTTATCAGTCCAGCAACAGAAAAGAACAAACAGTAGAAATGGCTGAGCAGGAGGGCTGCAGAGACATTCCGTGTACCACGGCAGTGCTAGCAATTCAGATGCGTGTTCTCATTCCTGGCTACGGTCCCAAGTATCTTTGATAATGTCCTGTTAGATAAACCCGCGTTACAAAAGATACGTAATCAACACAATCGCACAATGATTCAACTTTCTGTTTCAGAATATGCCACGATGTTTGGGGTTTTTTACCGTCTAGAAACGGTTTCCAGCATGAGGACATCAGTGCAGAACAAACTGCAGATAAACATTAAGAGATCTCAAACATCCTTTCATAGGTTGGTTTCCACCAGTGCGTAGGTTTCAGCTCTACCACAGCCCCTCCCTGGAGGACATCTGGAATCTACAGCTTTGTACCAGAGTTTCAATAGGGGAATATTAATGTTTAAACTATAATGGGTCTGATTTAATCTGATTTCATTAACATTTTATTAACAGCTGTGTCTAGGCAGTCATTTTAATCATTGAAGTATATTTGGGGGTTGGGGTGGGAGGGTTTGAGCAATTCAGGGGAAATGACAATTCAAAGTCAAATCAATGCTCCAGTTTTTGTCAAGCAAAACTCGTATACAATTAAAGTTGAAGTGAGTTGGCCATTACCAGGAAACAGCATGTGCTGTATAAATGTCTTCTGACAGCATACATTCCTGCTGAACGTAAAACCCATGAAGAATGACATATGCTGGGTCTGTGCTAAGTCCCACCGGCATCTAACCAAATTAATATTTATAATAAAACCTCACAGCCTTTCAGACTTTTGAGTTGTCAATAAAGACATTTTGAGGTGAAAAACCTCAGCGCACGAGCATTTATCACTAAACTCTTAACATGAAAAGATATTTCATGCTGATGAACTTTGAACCGTTGAACTTTGTGTTGGCAAAAAAAACCACCAGATATGGATCCCTGTTCTTCTAATTACTAAATCACAGACATCTAAACACTTGAAAAAGGCCCCTTAGCTTTTGGCTGCGGTTCTGAGACAGCTGTGATGCTCTGATGCCTTCCAGTAGAAGGCAGCGATGTGCAAACACACCAGACGCTCTAGTGTGGAGAAGCTGCTTCTTGCTGGCAAAAGATTCCAACTTTAGCAGCTGGTTTTTTAATCACTACTATGTGATGCATGGTCCTGAGTAGAAGAGGAGAAAGTGAACAACATTTCACTTCTTCGGGCGTGATCCAGCTACTTACTAGGTATATTATTTGCAAATGAATGATAGAATTTATCAATATCATCGTTGCAAATAAAATCCAATATAAAATCCCCTAAGACACAACATACTTGAGTACTTTGTCATACTTCTTAAACTACCTCCGGTTGTTCTGAAGCTCCTAAACTTTCAGCATTTCACAACACAATCATTTCTGGGTCACAGAGAGGAAAATTTGTACATACCATGCAGCACTTTGGCAGATTCTGACATTTCTAAAGACTAAAGGACTTAAGAAACAACCCTCTGCCCCCTCCCCCAGAAGATAGCAACACACAACCAGAACTATAAAATAAAATTAAATACAGTTTATCTCCTCCGTGACATATTATATATACCAAATTGGAAGAAGTTTATAATAATAACAACTTTCCCTCTGTAACATGATACTTATTTTAAGCACTTGAAAACAGAAAATAGCTCAGAATGTTCTTGCTCCAAGCCTAAATCTTCATTTCTCTTTAAATTTCAGCCTTAGTCATAATTCTTATCCTGGTTTATTGAAGAGCAAGCACTCCATCTCCCACATAAATTCTTCTGGATTACCAAGAAACATAGATGCCAGCTGAATTTTACAATAATAAGTAAACCGTGGGTTCAGTGCGAGGTTTCTGAAACCACAGTGACTTAGTTTAATACTTAAATTGCAGAGCAATAAGCTAAACTTACAAAATACAGGCATCTCTGAAGACTTCTGTCGAAGCGCTTGCTCACGTAAACCTTACCAAACTGGTACTCTGATTTTTGTACTTACAAGAACAGATTTTTTCCAGTTGTCCTGTTGCCTGTAAATCAGAACAGAAATTCCAGAGCTAAGTGTTCCTTTTAGAGACTTCAGTGCTCAAATCTACTCAGCACATCACCTCTATATGATTTACTGAGGTTTGCAAACAGTCAGAAGACTCTGAGTCAAGCGATTCTGACCCGCACCCACCCAGTGAGTCAATGGATGCTCTTATTGCTGCATCATTCTTATTAAGCCTAATACAGCTTTGCTGCTCAATACACCTTTTAACAACCACATATCAGTGGGATGTTGCCAACACTGTACACTGTCAAATTAATGCTGTTAAACACAAGGTCTTTGTTTACAGTGCGAAAATAAGCTGATGTTGAACAAACGAGTAGGTAAACATTTACAAAGATGGAGAAAAGACTGCATAGCTAAAGCTGGGGCGAGGGTGGTGCATTCCTTTCTCCTTTAAGAAAAGCTAGCACAAAATTATTCTAACGCAGTCACTTGAAGCAGAGCGACTTTTCATGGTTATTTTTCTTCATGGAACTAAGTGAACTTGAGTAAAGCGCCAGAAGGAGCACTGCTTTCTGAAAATATTTAACTTGAAAGCAAAGATGCTTTCTGTATAGATAATGGGCTCATCAAACAGACATCCAGATAACACATTTACATGAAGACTGGACTGAATATAGCACAGCAAAAAAGAAGAGACAGCACATTGTTACCCTTAGAAGGAAGGTTTGACTCCTTAACATCTCAGCACTACTTCACATCAAATCCTCAACAACGGTTCTGTGATACCACCAAGAAAGGAAAGCCTCACCTCACATCCCCAACAGGTATCAAAACCCTCCAAAACAACCAGATGCAAAGGAATTGTAAGGCTCCACCATGAGCATGCTGACTCAGAAAGGAAGAAAGTGGTGGGAAGCTTTGTGCAATACCATTTTTCAGCACCACTTTGTGAGCAGCTTGGGTCTTTCTCGAAGCAGTGGTTTTGCCGGGGTCTGATTCAAAGCAGTTTTCTATTGCGACCTCATTTAAGTCAATGGGACATAAAGGAGCAAAGTAAAGCAAATATGTAGAAGTGGTATTTTTAGCAGGCTGAACTCAGAACTCCTTTAGCCAACATAATTTTGGAATTCAAGTTCATAGCCATGAGAGACTCTCGATGTGAGGATACTATTTCAAGGAAGGAAAAGAATCCTATACTGCTTGTCAAGTCCTGAGCTTACTGCACTGACAAAATGTATCCTGCCACACACTGCATCTGCAATCAGAAGTAATTATAAAACAGGTGACAACCCAAAAATATACATACTTAATAAAAAGCTTCATGGACAAATTGCAAAACACATCATTCATTCCCTCCATACCACTAAAAATGGATTAAATTTAGTGCCAGTCTTATTCTTGACCTAGGGTTTCTTCTACTATGGACTAACTTTGACAAACATCCCATCACATTTTTGAAAAGCAAAGGCTGAGATTGCTGTACTGTGCTTCCTGGCACGAGCAGCACTTTAGCATTGTCGATACCCTATTGCACTATTTCTCATGACTGTGGCACTGAAAGCCCACATGCATGAAGGAATTTTCCTTTGTACAGCTCAAATACAGAAAAAGTGAACAGCAAGCTATTTGCATCGTCTGAATCAATCATCACCGCTATACCAGAACACAGACTTTCTCACTGCAATCAGAGAAATTAATGTGGCCACGTCAGGCTCTAGAGCTCCCTTTTCAGCAGAGAAGACAAGCTACTCGTAGACAGCAAAGTGCAGGGACTAGTCCAAGGTCATAGAATATGTTGCTCCTCTCACCCACTGAAAATAACAATCCTCATTTAAATGGACTCTATTGGCAAGCAGGAGACATTGAGATGCTCTTTCAACTTCAGGCCCCTGCCTGCTCAGGGACTTTATCCCAGCTGATGATGAGCTGGCCATTCTTTAAGATAAACATACTTCTTGGTTCTTCCAACTTTTCTGTGTGCAATGGATAGCCAGGGTTTGCCCGGTAGGCATCCTCCTTCAGAAAACGAACTTTCACAGACTCTTCATTTGCTCGCGTCACTTTTATGCCTCTATTTTGTTCTATGCACTCTCTCAAAGGCCAGACTGCTTTCTGTCAACTGCTTTGTCTGTCGAGGCTGTTTTCTATCCATGTATCCTCCAACAGCCTACAGACAACAGTCCTACACTCCCTGGATCTCTAAATTGTCAGGATGTGACAGACTGGTGCAGGTAGAACCACAGCTGCGCACCCAGGGAGAAGGATGGGTCCCCAAACTCTGTGTATTGACGGTGGAGTGCACATACAGTAAAAGGTTTTTCATACAGTTGATAGATACATGTGGAAATCCAGACAGGGTAATTGAGAAAAGCATCTGGAAAAGACAAATACAAACTTGGCATGCGCAGGTAAATTTTGGGAATTAAAACATTTGGACTAGGAACTCCAATTTATTTATAGACAATAACTTCCCGATATTTGTGTGTACGGAATACCATTAATATAAATCAGCTCATAATATTTTGGTAGTGATATCAGTCTAATTTGAATTTTGTATTGCACAGTAGTACTGAATGCTAGACTTGATTTTTTTAAAGTAATTAATGAGCTAAGCTACCTGAGAGAAAAACAAAATGATGATTATAATTAGAAGCGTTCCATGGCTGCTACCAACTGTTTAGATGTACTTACAGGTAGCATTTCTAATTAAAACTCTCTTGATGCTTAGACATCTTTCTGTTCACTTGTTATTAAAAAAGTGGGATTTTTTTTTTTTTTTTATTAAGGAATCCCTTAATAGAAAAATAATAGAAAAAGTTACATGTAATTACATTCTCTGTGCTATTTGTGGTGAGCAGTTCCTATGAGAGACTGAGCTGCAGGTGTGTAAGTGTAAGAAGTGCCGGCATTGATTTCACTTGTTTGGAGTATTCCACCTGGAAAGAACTTTGAATTTCGGCTGGGATTTTTGAAGGAGCCTGGAGAGTTGGGGCGAGGGGTGGGGAAAAGCTGAGTGCCTAACTCCCCAAGGGCCCTATGAAAATAGTATTATTTGGGGGAGAGAGGAGGAAAAAAATATATCACCCCGAATTATTCTGCTCAGAACTGTGTAAAATCACAGTAAGTTGCAAGCACAGTTCAGGATTTCTTAAAATCAGCCTAGGTCACGTGAATGTCTGACAAAGACAGGCTTGCAGCGAGTAAGGTTGATCAATGTTTTCCCAGTCAAAATACATTTCAAGCCACTGCTTCCAAACAAAAAATTTCAGTCATTCATGAAAATGGAATCTGTAATGCTGCAGCAGTGTTCAGTTAGATTAGTTACCAGCCAAAAGACTGCACTATTCAAATTACCAGTATAAGCTTAAATATTCTACATACAGGGGGGAAAAAAAAGCAACCCCTAAACCACAGATGTAACTACATTTGCCAAATTTCAGAGCTGGCGGTGAAAATTTCAGTTATTCCTAGGAGTTTTCTTTCTGCTAACGCCCTAACAAGACTGCATGTCTTTTCTTCCATACTGAGGTCTGCGTCACCGAGATATGGATGGTTGTCACTGATGCTCACATTACTGATGCAGTTATGTTTATGATTCTGAAGCTCATTAACTTGCAATCATAAAATGGACTAATGGTGTAGCCCTTCTGCAGATGCAAACTGTCATACCTTTACTGACTTTACTAAACTGATGCGGGTTTATATCACATGAGTCTCATCACCTAATTTGCATTGTTATCCTTTGTGAGCAATAGCAGTTATATTAATAAGCTCTAGCACTAGTAAATTCTGCCTCCCACTTTACATCAATGCCAAAAGGTGAAGAGGAAGCAGAAATAAGGTATAATTAAGTCCGGAACTGTATGTTTGAAAGAGGAATAGCAGCTTCAGATGATCTGAGGAGCTGGGAGATAATCTGTTTCCCGACCAATATCCCTTTCCTGGCCCATAATTTGGCTCTAAATACAAAGAACACAAATCCAGCCCCCTCTCTTTCTCCAGATTGTATTTTTATAAGATAGAGAATTTGTACATATTTGCTGTGTTCGATCACTTCATGATCATTAGGCATGAGGTTTCAAAAAAAAAAAAAAAAAAAAGGTTTGAGGAAACATCTTGAAAGGCTCTTGGAACAACAGACATGACTTTGAAGATGAGTCACAGAGTACAGGATGTGTGCTCCTGTCTCCCAAACCACCGGGAACTTTGTAGCCAGAAAAACCAATATCACGGTGTGAAGTGAGGGAACCTGCTTGCTTTGATAGAAGGTGTCTTGCTGTCCACAGTTTGCACACTGGAGAGTGTTGGGACAAGATCGCATGTACTGGAGTGCCAGAAAAGTCAAAGTTAGAGAGAAGGGTAGGAAAAAAAGGGAAGGAAATGGTTAAACCCCCCCTGCCCAGTATTGTTCACTTTGAAGAGACAGGCTTGTGGAAAAGAAGAATGAGTGAAGAAAGCCACCTTGCTAAGTTTAAAGTGCTCTTTTGATATCAAGCATGCCACTTTCTCCTGTAGGAATAATGAGGAAAGACACAGCTCTGATGATTTCTTACTGATTTAGAGGGGTGGGGTTTGCAGTTTAGTTATAGTTAGTTTTATTTTTCTTCATAAATTACAGCATGTCAGCCACGATCATGAATTCAGGAGTTTGGCTGCTGTGATCCAGGTCAGCATAAACCAGAAGAAATGCCTAGACTAGAATTTTTATTAATTCATCTAAAATGTTAACGCTTGCTGCTAGAATAGATGTAAAATGCTGTAGACGGGTGCTTGGATTTATGTTCTTATTGACCATTTTTGACCTGGATTTGGCTAGTGAAATTGCAATATTCATAATGTGAAGCCCTTGGCCTTATTTCTGAGATTCTCTCTCTTTTCAGTCACTTGCAATATGCTTCTTTATTAATCTGGATCACAATGACGCTCAGTTTGCAAACAGAGCAGTAAGTTGATGGCCTTCTCAGTGATGGTATGCTTGGGCACACATAACAGGGTGCTCACCCTCTCCTATGCACGTGCATCCAGTGATGGATGACTCTAGTGCGACAGGTGAAAGGCTGGAGTTAAAAATCAAGACTAATAAGGAAATAAATTTATTGCACATATCTTAAATCAAAGTTAAGCAAATCTGATGTGGAAAAAAAATCAAGCTGTTTCATTTAAAATAGACCGATGTGCAAAATGCAATATGGTGTCTCTGTCATTTATATACTGTGCAATACATGCCCTTTAGAGAAATTAATTAGCCATGCATGACATTTATTGACCGATGTGCATATCATAACATCATGATGCAGGTAAGACAGTTTTTCACTAAGCAGAACTAAAATCTCACGCACAGTTGGCGAGTCAATGAAACAGGTACCCATTGCCATGTGCTGCTATTTGATGCCCGGCAGCTTCCCGCTATGAATTCGCTGTGCAGCATCTCACAGCAGCCGATACGGTCCTATTAGTGTTGCCCTTGGTGTAACAAGGCAACTGATCTTTAATCTATACATGCTTCCTTAACCACTCCTCGATCTCAGGTTGATGGCTGAAAAAACAGGAGTGATGCAGGCAATTTGAAATGTTAGAAAAAAAGGAGAAACAACTTCAGGCTGTAATGGTGTAATTAAATCTTTTGCAAATCCCAAGATCATGCTACCCATCAGGAACTGACTACAGGTTCAGTATTAGAAGGGAGACTTAATAAAGGGGAATGCCTCCTTCTGGGTCTGATTAGAAAAGAGAGAGAAACTTTTCTGTTTCAGTCATGCCAATGAAAACTTCGCAAACACCTACATGTACCAGAGATAAATGTGGGGTGATCATCTGCTACAGCTTCTATATTCTGTTCCTTCTCTGCTTACTGATGAAATTAAAAAAAAAAAAAAAAAGAAGAGGGAAGGCAATCTGAGCCATAAAGTAAGAGTTCAGATCCAAAGTTTCCTTAAGAGTTCAGATCCAAAGTTTCCTCAATCGCAAGGATTCGGCCTGGCTTATTACACAGGCTAAAAGTCGTGAAATTTGAATGCACTTTCCAAGGTTAAAAGATGTTAGGTTTCAGGCCAATCTTTAGTAAAAATGTTTCAAAGGCATGGAGGGAGGTTATGGAATAGAGGGCAGTGGGTGAAGGAGAAGCTATTGTATTATGTGCTATTCTATTGCCAATCCCTCTCTATCTTACTCTACTTTTTCTCTTGAAGCTCCTTAATATCGAACGCTGTGTGTGAGCGATGGCAAAGGGCACAATGGCAGCTGCACCTGTGAGTGCCAGTGAACTACCAGAATTTCACTCCTCACTTCACAGGGTGCACCGGACTACTCATGCATAGATGTCTCTGTGAAACTGAACTCATTTTGAATTCACTACATAAAAAGGAGATTTGTTCCTCAAACCTCCACATCACAGTCTTATCTCCATTGTGCATGAGATCCAGGGAAGCACACTGCCCTTTTCAGAACAAAACGACAGCAAATTATGCTTACATTATCATTGGGATATTCACACTGATTCTAACCAAAAATACTCCTAGTTCTAGGACTAGGGATAGGGAACAGTTCTAGGGAACCTGCTCTTTTTTTGCAAACATCTAGGTTTGAATCCAGGTCTGTAACACAAAAGCAACACCAAATGTAAAATACGTTCTGCCTCCCATGAATGCTTCAGCATACAGGTAATGTACACACCTCGTCCTGAATTTCAGAACCATCCTTTGTGAGCACCTTTGAGTTTAGAGAATCACGCCACAAAAGACGACATAAATCTAGAGTAATTAAAAATAGGCCATAGAAATACAATTCTCTGTAGTATATAGTTCAATTTAACAATGAAAAAATTAAATTCTGGAGAAATGATAGCCATAATCAAAACTAGTATAACAAGCTTATTATTCTGGTAACCTGAGTGAAAAGCCAGCTTAAAGCCAGGTTAAAGGTAAAAGCCAGTTCATTTATTTTCTCTTCTGAGCCAGCTGAAATTCAGAGTCCTAATTCCCACAAGCAGACCCAAAGAAGTCAGCAAGAAGAACTTCCTTTTGAAATTATTTTTCATCTGAGGCACTGAATTACATCTTCCATGACACCACACAGTTAGTAACAGAATTCACTGTAAGCTCCCTACACTGCTCATTTCCTGGAGAGCTTCTTTTAGTGAGTATCAAGGTCCAAGCAGCAACAAAAAAGGAGCATAAGCTTCTGTTGTATTGTCGCTAATGAAACCTAGAAACTATGCACCATGATCTTAAGTGGATTTCTAAGATGTATTGAAAAGTTCTTGGAGGGTAAATGAGGCATACACCACTCAGCCATGATGACAATACCCACCAGAACAGACATCTCAGCCAGCCATTAAACACTGCTTACAGAGACAAAACTTGAAAGACAAAGCATTCACGTGACATTATTGTAAGGAAGGTGGAGTGGGATTTAAAATAGTTCAATATTCAGTAATGAAGCAAAGCATTTGTTTGTCATCCACCACATGACAGCTGCTGTCATGGGCATTAAGTGAGCTTTGTCAGAAATTCCCAGAGTAAGGCAGCGAGGCATTGCTCTTGTTATGGGAGAAGTTTGCAGTGGGAAGTTTTTCTCGGTTTGTTAATGTTTGCCTGATGTTGTCCACAAAATTAACTACAGGCAAAAAAACTTCACAGCGTGTGTAGATGCAGCTATGAGATCTGCACACTCAGTCAAGCAGTAACAGGTCCCCTGTGCAGAAATGAAAGTGTGAATAAGTTCCCAAGAGAAGAACGTCACAGGTAGTAGTGTAGCTAGACAAGTCTTATTGCCAGAAGTCCCTCTGGCAGAGCCCAAGCAGCACGGAGAGGAGGAGGAAACAACCTGAGCGAACTTCTTGAGGAGAAGGAGCAGAGAGAGATTAGGACCCCGGAGGAAAAGGATGGGTTCTGATGTTGATTCCATTGAATTATCCTTCGGCAGACCTCGGCAAGCCATTTGGAAACAGGGCCTAAATATAAAATAATACAGAAGTATGGAACTGAAGAATGTGGTTTCAAATAGCATTTGTAAGCACACGGGAGTAGATATTTTTCATAATAATGTGCAGCACGGATCCGCTATATATGGGTGCTCTGGGTGAGATAAGTAACATTTCCAAAGGATCCAGTAAGACTTTCATGAATGCCATTTTATCGCTATCATCATCTGTATTAGTTCCCACAAGCCACAGCCGTAGATCACAATCCCAAAGCGCAAAGCCTTGCACAAAAGGCCCATGACAAACCTGTGTCTATGCCTCATACAGCTTACAACCTCAGTTGCAGATAAACTCCTTTTCTCGGCGCTAATCTGTTTTGCAGACGTTTTTACAGCACCGTGACAAAGAGATACAAGGAACTTTCTGCAACAATACCAGGAGTTACACTAGCCTGGGCCACTGACACTGTAAAAGGTTCAGATTATGACCTGATCGCACAATGCCAGCATACATAAAAATCACAGAAGCTATAGAGGGGACAGGTTATACCTAGCACATCCATCAGCAGCAGAAACCAGAACAAGCAGATTACCAGCAACAGCAGCATATATTGTAACATATCTCTCCTTTTTTGTCACTAAGCCATATGAAGCATTTGCTGTAGAATTATTCTTACATCTCTTCTGTTGATAAGCTACTTAGCAAGGTAGAGTTGAAGCTAATCTGAGCACTGTATGAGAAATGTGATGTGCTATTTCACCGTGCCACTGTTTGATATTTGGTCACCTCTTTCCAGGCACTTTTTGTGAATTGCAGCTGCTATCTCAAAGCTAAATTCTTTGGCCCATACACAGGTCATAAAAAGGCCCCGAATGTAGAAGCATTTCCTGAAAAGAAGGGGGATAACACATTTTCTCTTAGTTTGCATCTGAGAGCAAGGGAAGGAATTTGGTTTCTATAAACAAATTCCTTCTGAACTGCACAATGAAGCACTAAGATTCTGCTGTGCTCAAGTTTGATAAATGACTTATTAATAAAATTGACTCCCCTGCATAAAAATCTATTTCTGAAGAAGAAAGTTCTTGTAAATATATCAGGCAGTGTTCCGGTGGCCATATGACAGATATTCCACAGTGCAGCCAGTATCGTGCAATTATTTCCTACTGTAAATCTTTTGACAGTCTAAAATAACTCAATCAGAGGTTTTCAACTACTAAGTTTATAATTTGAAGGTTTTCCCCTCCTCTCATCAGCAGTTTTATAACCTACTGATCTTCCTTCAAAAAGAGCTGGTGATGATCAGTGTTTATTCCAAACCATTTAAGAAGGCAGCTGTTTATTAAAGTGCCAACAGCTATGATTGATTTCTGATGCTCATGAGTGCATCTGTTTTCTAGTTAATGACATCATTGCAAGCAAACAGATATTGCAAGCTGGGGCTCTAATGGAGAAATAAAGCAGCCATGCCTTCTCTATAAAAAATAGGTCTATTTCACTCAGAGAAAAAAAAAAAAAAGTCTATTAATATGTCAAATGTTCAAGTTACATTCATGCCAATTGGCATTCTTACATGCAACTGGCATTTCCTCAAAAGGATCTGTGGGTTAACAGCGTTTATATTAAAATCTCTAAAAAGGACATCTGTTAGTTGAAATTCCAAAAGTGGCGACTGATTTATGATCTAGTAAATCACATCTGTACAGGGGAAAAAAGGACTGAACTCCAGTGAAACCAACATCTGTCATCAGGCAAATACAGACCAAGATAGTGAATGAAAAATTGAAGGATTTCAGGTTGGGAGGGTTCCCCTTATTTCTCCCCTTTTTGTGATGTTTGAGATAAGGAATAGAAATGACTATACTCCAAGGTCCACTGAAACTTGCAAAAGCAACGGCATTTTAAACTTCAATTCTTAGGGTCAGATTCCCACCTAGTGTAAACTAACTCACTTTTTACTGGCTTTACAATATCTCGCCCCCTCAGGAATGCGCTGCAGACCTTAGCATCAGGAAAGCTGTGATGTTATCTCCTTTTAAGAGTCTCTTTTTAATAATAACTTTATTTTTGTTAAAGAAAATATAGAAAGCATACATAACCATTTCCTTTGCAATTCCTTGTATGCATCAAACAGGGATACGGATCTAAGGGCACTGCTGCCTACCTGCCTACTCTGGAATTCTCTAGGAAATGTTTTATATTTTTTGACAAATAGGGTTTGATCTGCTCAGAGAAGATGGTCATGACTCAGGAACCCCAAACTGTGAAGCGCCTACCGTGACCAGAGCTTTAGCTTTGTCTTTGTGAGGATGCATCTAGAGCCTGAGTACCGAGCTCACCCTTGCGAGGAGTTCTGCCTCCTGCTGCCACGCGCCCTGGTGTTGGCCCAGCTCAATCCTCTGGCGTTTCCGTCAGCAGTCCCTGACGTCTCTGTCCCTTCAGGACATGCTTCTTGTGGTGTGCGTGCACTTGGCCTGACAGCAATACTGCATATTGGTGAGAGAATCGAATGAGAGGCACCAGACCTTAAAAAACAGCAATTTAAAATTCTGCACACTGGAAAAAAAGTTTTTTTAAAAAAATATCAGAAATAGTGAAATCACAGTTTGAAGCCCAAAATAAAGCCTTCAAATTTCTTGGCTTTTGAGTCCTTTTTTACTCTTCCCTGGCTCTTGACCTAACAGTAGCTTCTAAAATTTGGAAACATTATTCTATAGCAATGCCTGCTTTCTCCCCATTATTTCACTGTCTATGCTTTTTTTCGACCCACATTCTTCCACAGGAGCACCAGGGAGCATCACCGTTCTCTTTACAGGAAGCAGGACATGACCTATTCAAAGCCTAATGAGTCTCCTCACTCGGTTTAAATATTTAGCTTTGAGACTAAACTTAACCTTACCCAGTCAGTTTTCATCCTTTTTTATTTTGTAACTTTTCTCTCATACAACATCTCTGCTTCTTGTATCCTTTCCTAGACTCACTTCTAAATTCAATCCGACTACAAATAAAGTGTGTCATTCCCTATTTCCTCTTCTTGCATCTTGAAATAATTAGCAAAGAATATTAGAAACAGCAGAAGGCACTGGCAAGTCACTTGACTGCAATAAGCTGTCCATGGCAAACCATGTTGATGTTAGCTCTTCTGGCTGAAATTGTAAATCTCATCATCTTAACCTAAAAGGTTTCCTATAGCACAGTTTGATCCAAAGCTGGCAGAAGCACCAGGGAGCTTGGAATCAGGTCTCACTGTTGCTCTACATAACGATTTGAAATCTGCGGACACCTTAACTTGTCTCATTAATGGCTCCACACAAACATTCACAATCAATAGTGGGATAATAAAACTCCATTTGTTTCAGAGATGGATTTTGTGTAGTATTATTAATATCAAATGTAACCTGCTAATGCGTTAAACCCATCACACACCATAGAATTAAATACCTCCCCACGTGGTCCACAGACCTGACATTTGTAAGCCTGACTACTTATTTTAGTTTTCAAGTAGGGAAATAAGCCTAGGGAATTGCCTGAGAAATCTCACCCTGTGTCTTCAGGGAATTTTGAGACATGAAATATCCTTTCCTGTGATTACAGTGGAAATACTTAAAATGGAGAAGAAATAATTATTTTGCAGTAGGTTTTGATAATCCATACTTGCTATCAAATCAGTGTACTCATTTTGCAATGTTTGATACCGTTTCATTATATTAATTAGACAACATATTTGGTAATGAAAACAAGCTTATTACAGCTTTGGAATAAGCAAAATATTACAGTTGCTTTCTCGTGACTTTTTTTTTAGTTAATTTTGATTTGTTCTTCATGAAACTTAGGGGAGAAATTCTAAACCTTGACCTTTTCTCCAACAGCTTGGTGCATTATGCTGCCCTTACTCCATGGGTAAGTGCTTTTCTAAGCATCCCTGATGCTGAATTTGATATCCTAAACATTTTCATTAAACTCATTTTTTGGGGCATGCATTATCACTTCAGGTAGCCAAGCAGCAAGTGAACTTCCCGCTGTGATTATACACAGCAAGCCATCCAATGTATTCAGGATACACGCAGCAATTATGCAAACCAAGCCACATCGAGGCAGACCCTGCTTAAAGGTGCTTTGGAGGAACATATTGAACGAGTTATGACTGGGGAATTATCTAGCAGCAGAAACAGCAATAGCACTAAAGCTGATTAGGTCATTTGAGAAATTATATTGACAAGTTTTTAAATCTTGTAATTTCACTGCCGTCATTTCCCAACAAACCTAAGATCTGGTTTATGGGTAATGTACACACAAAACAGGTTGCCACAGAGTAAGATGTTACTACAGGTGTGCCTCTGCACAGGAAGCCGCCGCAGAGCAGATGACAGGCACTACATTCACACGTGGGTTTGCCCGATGGTAATCAACAGACTTAAAACACCAGAGGGACAGAAATTACTTCAGGGGACTAAACTATAGGAAATCATGTCCCATTAATTCTGCTGCTCAGAAAACAATTTAAGGTTCTCATTTATTTTTTGTCTCATTCTCACATGACATATGGCTACGGTTTCTAAATATAGGCTGCATTTAAACATCAACTGTATAAAGAGAAAACACTCCCATTATTTCAAAGCTTTAGGGAGGACAATTTTGCTGCCCAGTTTCCTCTGATTTTGAGGTGGGGAATTGCCAACTGTCCCTAAGCAGCTGACCAGGGTATCCAAACAGATGCATTCAGCATTAGCATATTATACGCTCTCAACGCTGTGACTTGAATAAGAGAGTAAGAAGGAATATATTATTTCTGCAGCCATCAAATTAGTAATAGCTTGTTGGGTTTTGTTCAATTCCTAATAAGGAGAACATACAAGCTTAAGATGAGAAGAAAAATGTACAACAAGGTAAATGTATTAGTCTGATCCCTAAAGCACCTAGCACCATATGCACATGTTTGTGAGGGATTCTGCTTCAGTGAACAACTCGAACAACACATAATTTCTCTGATCCTGTTTGATCCCTGGAGAAACACTTGCAGGTCGCTGTTTAAATGAGGAGAAAATTGGTTATAAATCAACTTAATTTTCGAATGTATTAATCCAAAGAGAACCCAATTTTGTGTGAAACGGTCGCGTTTAGAAAGCAGTATAAGAAAATCTCAGTAAGAAAACCCCTTGACTTTAATCTTAGCTAGCATCCAAATTTTAAACTAAAATGATATAGTGGTTCTCATTTTTAAGGTCACCACATTTCAGTAGTGATACAGAACAGGAGGGCATAATTAATCCTAAACAAATTATTTACATGTTTTGGAAACATAAGTATGATGAAATATTTGACACCACCCTTTCTTGCCTAACTATGGGATAAAGTATAGGCTATCAAGAATAGCTGTTACTCATAATTCCTGAGGCCTTGTATTTCTTCAGAAAGGAAATGGTTTTAAATCAGAGTAAGGTGACATTGTTGCTATTTATGCCACAATTTTTAACTAGCAAGAATAAAGGTTGGAATTTAATGACGTGCCACATTTTTCTCTTTGTTCTGCCATGTACCCATGGAATGAAAAACAAATTTGCAATTGTGTCCTGCACCGGTATGCAGGAATACTCACCCCCTACTCGTCTCCCCAAGGAACTTGATAGCAGTTGCATCTCTAGAAGGTTTTTGCTTACATCACAAAATTACTGCACAACTCATCACAATCAAGCTGTGTTCAAAAGAAAATGGGCTGATTCAATATGTCCACAGCACGTTCATTTCCTTTCCACGGCTTAAGTGGAGAAGAAGTAGAAAAACTTTTCCAACTAAGATCCTACACTTGTGCATTCAGTTACTGATAGAATTTTTCACAAGAATTCACCGAAGGGGCTAATCCTGCAAAGCGCTAGCTCTAGTGAAGTGGAGAGAGCTTGCCAGAGATGCTCAGTGTCTCACAGACTATACTCCAACTGACAGCGCAAGAACAAAATGACTTCAAGGTCAGAGGAACGCAGAGAACTTAAATCTCTGCATGCTTCAGACATCAGCTGTGCGGAGTGCCTATATTTCACATCAGAAGTTGCCACATCGTTTTTATAACGACTTTGAAAAGTACAGAAAAAATATTAGCAAAAATACAAAGCAAATAAGCTTCAAATGTAAGAAACTCAAGATTCCAGTAAATATATACTAAATCATAGACAATTTGGACTACATGGCTTTCTCATTAGCTGGAGGACAAATTCTTCTCGCTTATGCTGATAGAGCTCTCTTGCAAAGTTAATGAGTAAGGTCTGGTCCGACTGGCTCACTGAAGGCAGCATTTTTTTATATCAATATGTAGCATGCAGGTACTTAGCAGTGCTTTTATGTCTAAACATAACAGCGCCTTAAAAATATTCATAAGCCAACTAACCAACCCATATGAAAAATCCAAACCAGTACTATAGTGATGCACATCTGAACCCGTCAGTAGTCTTGTCTTCCCAGAGGCAGAAGGTCCAGTGATTACAGCTCACAAATAAAGCTAAAAATCTCATCTCATCACTGATTTACCGTGTGACCTTCCCCACCTCATTCAAACAAATTGTGTAGTTCCTGTCACTTTTTCTTACCACATGGTCAGGAAAGTACTATTCCAATTTTTCTCTAGCCCATACATATTGTGAGAACAAATTACTGTTTGTGAAATGCTTTGGACACATATTATCCAAGCGCAACTAAGGGAGAGAATGGTAATTACTCGTAGCTTTCATTTTCCAGCACATTTAAAACAATTTTCCATGTCTCGGCTAAAGCGATCACACCCAAACCTGATCTCCCTCAAACCCCTGCTCTCAAAATGCAAACATCATGGTGCAAATGTGTAAAACAGACCAGACAAGTTTGAGAGCCGCGAGTAAATATGTTGGCTGTTAGACGAGATGAATTACAAAGTTATTTTCTTGAGCATTTGCATTTACAACACTTTCATCTAATTCAAGCCATTCAAATACAGCTTGTCTAGTGCCCTTTGGAAAATTATGTCTACCAAAGTGGGCTAAACACTTGAAAAGGCAAGATCTTCCTTCCTGAGGAAGAGACAAATGCATAACCATACACATTTATACATACATATATATAAAACACACAGAGATCTATGTAAGTTTATAAACCCATGAATGTTACAGAGAAATCAGGTATCTATAGTAACAAGATGCTGGTATTCTAATGTCACTGTACTTTCTCATAATAGGACCATTAATGAAATAGTTGTTTGATGTTCCATTGCATATAATGATAGCTTTTTGTGCCATAAGTAGACAGCTATACAGATGTGCGCAGATACATTGTTATTGCCAAAAAAATCCGCAGCAGGGCCATTAGAAAAATCCATCATTCTATCCTCGCTTTCTTTGATTTATGGTTGAATATTCCCAATGCACATTCAATAGCAAAAATACCTGCAATTTTAAGAATGTTATGGTTTCCTAAAAAAAAAAAAAAAAAAAAAACCAAACCAAAAAACCCAACCCAAAAAATTAAAGTGATAGCAAGAGTTCATTTAAAATACGGAATGAGAATTGTTAGATGAGGATAGTGACATCCTATTACATTCTACGACCCACCATGCAAACTTGCTGATCCTGGAATTCTCTCTCATTCCCTGGAAAACATGTACTTCACTGGTATAAAAGTATTTACATTTTCTTTTTATCAGATAAAGAGATAGAGTGTAGTTGTGGGTGAAGATTATTCACTACAATATATTTTTAAAAAAAATTATTAAAGTTGCTATTGCTACTTACTCCTATGTCACCACTCTTTATTCTCCAGCAAATAAAGCAAAATCCATTCATATTTGGACAAATATCCTTGGTTGATCAGACTGTCTCATCCTTGACTGGCAGGAATTTACACATTGCAACACAAAAATCTTCCTCTCTTTTGGTTTTAAAGCTTCAGATGTGATGGTGGAATAAGGTTCTCTGTGGCTCATTTGTACCGACACACGTTAACAAAGATTTTAAGGATGAGCTCATTTTCACTTTTCTACACTCCAAGGCCTGATGCTATAATTTTTCGAAGAGAAGGAGCTTCCTGCTGTTCTCAAGCCCTACTCCTGAGGAACAGATCAGCCCATTATGTATTTACAACAGCTATTCCGACATGTAAAGCATGGCAGCATCCTATCCATCCTTCTCTTCAGCTGGACTTAGAGCTTCTGTGATGGGCATTGACTCGTTTGAAAAATATGATTACAATTAATTTAGGTTTGTTTTAAAGAAATGAGAGCATGGAAATTATGTTTGTTGCAGATGGTGAATTATAAGAGGTCATGCACGTGATATAATAAACTGCCTTTAGCAAACAACTGATTTGTGTCCTATTTTCCAAACATGTTTATAAGGAAGGCTTCACTCTAGCTCTGAAATTTCACTTTGATTTTTAAGGTAACACTTCTCATCAAGACTTAAGACTTCCAGAAAAGATAACAGCAACACGAAAACAAAAGCCGACATATTCAGACATTTGTGCAAAGATATAAACAAACACCTTAGAGACTGAACAAAATCAGCACATACAATTCATTCAAGTGTGTTCCACGGAAAACAACATTTAGGTGAAGTACGTGTATGCTGTCCCTTTCAGTCTCAAACTAGTACATCCACGGAAATGCCACACTTCTGCCTCTTATCCCCATGTGTTGCTCCTCCTCAGGCACACCGTAACTGCAAGCAGACTTTTCAGTAACATGGCTCTTAAATTTAGCGCAATGAAGAGCAGTAAAACTTCTCCAGTTTACACATAAACATCTAAAACCAAAAGGGATCCAGACCACATCCAACCCTGTGATACAAGCAGACAGAAGAGTTTGGCGTCCCCACAGCCAGCCAGAGGGGACAATCAGAGGGGGCCACCATCCTCCCACCCTTTCACTGGTAGAGCTTAGGGATTAAGATCTGCAGCACTTTCTGGATATTTGGTAGGTGGCTGTCTTCTGTTACAGGTATGAAGTACTCTCCCCTCTGTTTCATACTCCAAGGCTGGACTAAGACCTGTATCACACAACCCAGAGGCGTATAGAAACCACTGCTGACCAAGATGGCTCAGTTCCTCATGACTGTCCTCACAAATCCTTCTTATTCTGTAAATTTTGCACAGGAGTTACCCTACTGTATTTTTATTGGCTAGAAAATTAGTTATGGAAGAGTGCTATAGATATCAAAATTAACGCTTATTAATTTTTTAGGAGGTCACGCTTTTTATCCAGTCTTCTACCGCACATATGTGTCAATATTTCTGCAGGGTAAAAAAGGGAGTGACCATGTTGCCAAAGCAAAAATATACGCAGAGCTTTTACAACCAAACAAAAGATTAGTGTCTTCCTATGTAAAATACATTCTTACTAAGGACATTTTCACCTTGAATCCCATCAGCCATCACTTTCAGACGAATTCTGTTATTGTTAGTGTGCACTCAAACAGCAAAGGATGTTTTATACAGCTACAGTTTTATAACTGTTTGCCCTTGGCCTAAGCCCACTGAAATAAGCAGAAATGGTAAACATCCTGCACAAACACTGTCTTTCTTTTGTTATCTCAATTTAAGATGTAATGAGCCAATTTATTTTTCTGAGTAATTACAAAGCATTCTAAGTTTTCAAACCTTTATGACATATAGCAAAATATGACATACAGCACAGAAAAAAATAATAAAAGCTCTCTAAAAATTACAGCTTCCTGCATGTTGTAAAAACACCTCACACATTCATTGTATCTCCCACTAGAAAATTATTTCCATGGTATGTTTTAATGAATCTGGAGATGTTTTCAACACCTAGGTTGTTGAGAAACAAAATTATTATTTTTCCTATTGAGAGACTGAAGCAACTTGTGAGCTTTCATTCATTTAGTACCTGGAACATTTTCAGACACAAAATTAAATACTACCCTTATAAAAAGTAAAAATTAAAGACACTGCCTGTACACTCAGTGCTAAATTTTGATTTCTTAAATATGGCTAATTTAAAAATAAAAAGGGGGGGGGGGGGGGGGGGGGGGGGGAGTGGTGTTAAAGAAAAGCCACAACCTATCCAGAGCACTGAATTGCTGAATTTGGAATACAGAATTAATATTAAATAGAGAACATAGAGACCCACAATTTATTTTAGCCCAACTTTAGCCCAACATTTTTATAATGACTGGGATAGATAGCATTAAATAATATTTTTTTTTTTTCCATAAGGCTGAAAACCATAGCATACAGTAGCAACTCAAATTCCCTCATTTAAAAACTTACTTAATCCGGGCACAGATATTTCTCCCATCTGTATGCAGGAGGAGAGGTACCTCTGTCCAAAGCAGAGTCTTTGGGTGTCCTCGCATAGTAAAGAACAACGCAGCGCAGAAGTGGGTCGTGTGTGAGTTGTGCCGGTTTCAGTGCGCTGGCGAGTGTCTGAGCGACTGAAAAAACCGGCTGCCACTCTTACTGAACTGAAGTGCAAGAAAAGGAAAGTCAGAGGGACTGAATTAACTTTTCAGTGTACAAAGTCTGTCTGACTCTGGTCACAGGTGACCGACCGTAAGAGCATTTCCTGAGCAGCGGCCCATGCTACCACACTGGGTCTGTCATGCTCTCCAGATCGCGAGTCTGTGCTCAAGTGAGGTTGCCGCAGGTCACACTATTCTTACAGACTATTAGCATTATGCTTACGGTCGGTACCATACCTAAAGGACACAGGGCATTCTCATGCCTAGGATAGTCTTAAAGGTAGATAAAAAGTGACAAAACCATATTGAAATATTTTGTTGAATTTTAGTTCCATTTGCAAAAGTTTTCAATTATTCTTATGCATTATTAAAAAAAAAAAAAAATTCCTAAGGGGCAAGTCCTTTATTACATTTTTACTGCATAATGAAGAACTCCAGATTAATAACTCTTCACCAGCACTAAGCTCAGTTTATTTCCTTACATGTTTTCCTAAAACTCTAAACACAGCAAATAGGTATTATAAGTATCTCTGTGGAGATTAATTGTTATTAAGGCTTTACTCTGCTCTGCCACGAAATGTAAAGATTTTCTTTGAGCTAAACCAGAAATAAATCACAAGTGCTACATCTGATGTAATTTCAATCAGGTTTTTGTGACATCTCGGAATTGCATGGGGGACACGAGGGCAAAATGTTGCCCGAGAGCAGTTTATTGCTGTGAAGCTCCTCTTTGCATCTTTGTTTTCTGCTTTTTTTTTTTTTTTTTTTTTTCCCCCAGAGAGTTAAATAATGTGATATCAAGAATACTGCAGTCCAGCTGCACGTTCTTCTGGATGTCTGGTCTAAACTGGACTAAACTTCTTGCCCTTTACTGTAACATACTTGCATAATTCAGATCCATGTCCACATCAAGACTGTTTTGCAGACCGAAGCCAGATGTGCTGTAACACAGGCATGCCTGCTCTCGATAGCCGTAGCTCACAAAAAGCAACAAAGAGCTAAACTCTTGGTAAACGAACTAGCAGTAGCCTGTGCTCCCAAGGCTATCATCTCAAACAAATGATATTTCTTCCCATCAACATTATTAAAGCCTTTGTATCCTCTGATCTATTTATCACTGTCTGTCTGCCTTTTCTCATATCGCGTATCTTGGTCTAACCAAATTTTTAACATTAAGCATCTCTTAGGAGGCAGCGGTTACAGCCTTCCTGTCTTTTCCAGCTATACACACATAATTAATAATAATAGTAATAATAAATAACTGTATGCAGCTGGATGAATTATTCATAAGTGAATATGCCAAACTGCTTGACATTATCTTCATCTTAATATATATCCAAGAAAGATGACTACGTATCCTTCAGTCATTTCTCTATTAGAGAGAAGAATAAGGTTTTTGATATGTGCGCAGTTAAGCACAGTCAAGTGAGCAAAATGCAAAGCAAAACTTACCCAAACCCCACACAAGTTTTGCCAGACCACACGGCTGACTAAGCAAACAGAAGCCTTTTCACGTATTACCGAAGGATTTATGCATGCACATTGCCCACAAATACAGATTAATCGGTAAAGCTGTGCAGATACGCCCACTTTCGTTTCTTCTTCCATGTATGCGACTTTGCCTGAATTTACCGATGTTTTTATATATAACTACTCACTTCCCTCCTTTCTGCAGAACTGCAATTTTGGAAACTGCCTAAGTAAGTGAATTTTTTTTTTCCCCCCTGTTTCCATTATATTGGGATCATTTTAACAGAGTAGAAGAAAATGCCACATAATACATTCTTCCTTATTCTGTCTTACACTTTAAAATACAATAATAGTCAAAACGTGAATCTAAAAATGGACTCATGGGACCAAAATTTCAGACACCGTAAACTGGCACAGATTCATTCTCTTCAGCAGAACTACAGTCTAGAGTTGAGAATTTGGCATAGAAACTTTATATCAGTTAATTTACTTTAAACTGCAATAGTTTCCAAGGAAAAAATCTTCCTGCTTATCAGCCTGATAAACTTGTGAATTTAGTATCAGTGTCCTTGATATTGTGTAAGGAGCTATAAATTGTTCTGGAGTCAAACCAATCATCAATTCTATTACTGATGCACGAGTCAGATTCAAAGCAGACACACACACACACACACACACACACACACACACACCCCAGTTGTATCTGCCTCCCATGCTCGCAGGATTTTGCTTTGCACAGTAAATCATGCAAAATACGACACTGAATTCAGGCTCCAATTTTCACTGGTACACCAGAAAATGTATCACTAATGTTATGGACTTGACTCCAGCGCATCACAGTATTTCTTGACTTTTCATCCTTAATTTCTCTGGACTTAAAGAGTATTTGTTTCCATCCTACAGACCTCCCACAATACTTATGGTTGTCCTCCAGGAAAGACAGCGAGAACATTCCTCTTCTAGTGAGCGGCCATGACAACACAAATAGCGGCACTAAAACTGGCAGTAGATAAAACAAAGACGGAGACTACACTGTGGGAAACAGTCTTCTAAAAAGTAATTTAAGTCCCTGTGTAGAGCTGCTCGACAAGCGGATAAAGGAGTCTGGTCACCAAAATGAGTAACCCAGTGGAGGACAAGCGACAGCTCAGGGTCATGCAAGGAAATGTGGCTTTGACCACCCCTCTGAGCAAATCTACTACATCTAGTTCTAGCTCTTAGGCAAGATATGTGCCAATACCCGATAACTTACACAGACAGCCACCTGATTTTAATAAACGTTTCTGAATTTCACAGACAGTTAACTACTAAGTTTTAAACTATCGTCTCAGTAATAGGAATATGGAGAACAATTTATGTTAAATAAAGCAAACTCTGAAAAAAGTCAAGTGCCGTTTTACATCTTTCCCATTTCCACAAAATGGGATCTACCTGGAGCTCAAATACCCCTAGTCTTCTAATAATAGACTTTTAATATCAATATACAGTAAAAGCAGGTGGAATTATCTAGGTCAAATTCTTTTCCAGTGTATTTAAACCACGCGAGTGATATGTTTAAGTGATGTAAACCGGTGTAGCTTCACTGATGGCAATGGTTCTAAAGGAAGATGAGGGCTGTACAACACACTCTGCTAACAGACTAGGGGATATGTTACCAGTTAGAAATGTAACTGGGTAACTTGGAGAGCAACTGTACTCTTTTAGCATTGCTTTTTATTTCAGAGGCTCTCCTAACATGACTTATCAGAACAAAGTGTTCTATTTATTAATAATTACCCTTATTACTATAGAAACAAGCAAAACAAACAGAAATTACCTATAATTTTCCATTGCTGAAGTTCAAATACATGACTGTTCTACTGAAGTAAATCCCTAGGAATATTTGAAAAATTATATAATTATCTCCAAAATGTGCTAATAGCCCTAAAGCTAATGGCTTTTTATTCCATTTGTTACTTGTGACCTCTTAGCTCAATAACTCAGGAGAAGGTGACTGCAACCACTTTCAATCTAATGGAAGGGGTAAACGCTGTTTGATTTGTGGTTATTTCTGGCAATCTCAAATAATTATTTCTCTAAAACAGAGAAAGTGATACTAGATAGAAAGATGCACAGCTGAAATATTGTGTGGTCACAGGAAAACTACAAAGAGACACCAGCAAAGAGTGACAGCTCAGGGTGAAAAAGGATTTTGCATATCCTCTAGAAAGAAAAAAACTGTGTCAAAGCAGTACCTGACTTACTGATATTCATTCAATTAACAATCAGTAGGAACAATCACTGATAATCAACAATTGATTTTTCTCAGGGAAACAATTCAGAGAGGCCCAAATCCACTACTTCCCACTTTACTTGTACTAACAGGCACCACCACAGGAATGTGACATTTTAAGCCTCACCCAGCACATGGAACATTCTCCGTGCTCACTTAGGGAAGATGCCTACAAGTCTGCAGTCTTCACCCACTAAAGACATTGTCCAAATGAGATTCTGGCAAAAAAATCGGACCTTCTTCCTCTGACACATTACTGCTGACCAGTTTGGCCTCAAAAACTTTCCCCAGTAAACCTGTGAGGTTTTACTTGACCATCAGCAAAGCCAAGTGTGACATTTTGTGCGGCTCTTGGAGGAGAGGCGAACCAGCACCATTGCCAATCAGGTCTCTTCTTGCTGAAACATGCAGCTATGGGAAATAAAAATGTTACAAATGAGAAGCGCGGACTGTGCGCAAAAGCAAAACTCGCTAGTAATGAGAATATGTGCACAAGCAACATGAATTTATATCTGCATATCTATGTACTGTCATACACAGATATGCACCTATGCGTGCATTACAGAAGGTGTAAGAAAGCTCTACATCGGCTGATTCCTGTAGAATATACTTGCTAGCCCACTTACTCATGTTGTACTATCACCTTCCCCATGTCTTGCAGTTTAAAACCCCCAAAGAAAGGTAGTTAATCTTTCATTACAAAGGCTTTTTCTGCCCCTGCAAATTTCTGCTTCTATAATATGGCTATTTTGGGTTTCAGTCTGCTTTAAAAAAAAAAAAAAAAAGACAACTGTGGTAACAGAGACCCCAGCAGACATCTTCCTTTGTAATGTATTTCATCTGCTTTGAGATCTTTTCATTAAACAATTCATTGTCTGATGGGGGGAGGACAGGACAGGGAAGAAATTGATTTTAGAATTCATCATTGAACGCCCTTGGGTTTTTTCCCTTTTTTTTTTTTCCTCCTCTTTGTTTTTCTAATAACAGTATGGCATTGTCTGTGGACAGAATCAAAGACAGAACTTCAGAGAAGTCAGATCATTGAAGGGCTGGTGTCTGTATGTGTGTTTTAATGCTTGGAATTTTATTATATAAGGTATTTTCTGGGAACTCTTCATGGAAACTGATTTTTCAGTGCACAAAAAATATCCACACATTCATTCACATACAAAAAAGGGATTTTTCATTAAGTGCTCTTGAAGCGCATGGGCTGGGATGGCCTTTTCATCTCTACTGGTTGGCAGGTCAACTGCCTCACTGCAGCGCTACTGTGGACTCCTAAAAGCATTTTCAGTTTTATGAACAAACCGATACAAACCACGTTAAGTCTGACCCTGCAATTATGTTACATTGAGCAGGATCAGCACAGTTATTGCCTCTTGCAATCTTCCCTTTGTCAGTTCAGATGCAAAGAGCACTGATAAACATTAATGGCAACCAAGTAATAGTTAAGCCCCAACATTCGTTTTTAACCTAACTATTTCAGTAAATAAGTCCAGGGACTGCCATTTAAAGATAATGAGACAGCTGTCAATGGCACGGATGTGTTATTATCACTCAAAATACATGGAGGACAGAGGAATCGGCAGAATGTCTAAGCTAATTTTATAAAGATCCCAGTGTCCTCAATTATGTTAAAGAAGTCTCATGGGAAGAACTCATTTTTCTGTTTTGCCTAATGCAGTATAAATAAAGAAATAAAATGTGTAGCTGTGTCCCATCATCGAGATTACCTTGGGTTTGTAATTTCAGATAAACATTAGCAAGTATGCTTAAATATGCATAGGAAATGAAGCTTTCCTCTACGGACAGCACATTTGCCTGAAGAAATACTGTCGGACGCTCCGTGAGAAGCAGCTCTCCCGTGCTGCAGAGTGAAAGGTCCGATCGGGCACGGTCTGGATCATCTCTGCTCCAGCTAAAGCCAATGGAAGCAGAGGAAACCCAGCAGTATCACTCCGAGCCAGTTCCCAGCAGCTGAGCAGCAATTTCATAACGACCCCTAGAAGGGCCCTTACAAACAGAAGTGATACTACAGCTTCGGTGCCACCAAAGCTGGTGTTTATTCTGCAGAGAACATGCAGCAATTAGTGGAAGCCTGTCAAACTGTGTGCGGCAAATGACATGCATCGTGAATTCTGGGTCGTTTCAATTCTGTTTTCTAAATCATTAAGATCCAGTTCTGATCTCCCAAGAATGTATTTTTATACTGAAACACTGCCATATAATTTCTGGTTTGTTTATGAGCCTATCACTTTAGATACCTTAGCTATAAATTTTATGATTAATATCAACAATAGTACTCACATGATGTCTTCAAACATGGCAAGAGGTATTGGGTATCATCTGAGTCCTCCCCCAAAGCAGAGTATTTCTCTGTCACTTATTTTATACCACATCTGCAGTTTCTACGTCTCCCCTCTAGATCTGTGGACAGATCTGCACATTGGCATGGAACAGAAATTTGAGGACTCCAGTGTGGAGTCATCACTAAAAGTTATCACAGCTTTACCTCATTTTCATAAGGATTTTGTCCACACGCATTCTTTCATGCTCTCCTGCCATTTACTCTAGATACCACTTAATACAAGGTTTTTAAACTGAAGGCATATGCTTTGGAAAATTGCTTCTCAAAGCATTGCACCCTTCATCTCCCATGTCCTGTGATTCAAAGGTAGAACTTTTCTTAGTGACAAACATTTGCATCGCAGTCATCTAACGTTACCTGCGCTCGTACCTATCAGGATCATTGTGTTTGCAAATTTAAAGTAATAATTTCACCTACGGTTAGGGTGGTTATTACATATTTTAAAGACTTCATTAGCAAGATACAAGAAGGCCATTAAACACCATTTTTTTTCAGTTGTGGTGAACAGAAAATCTGAGAGAGACAGAAACTAACAAAAACCTTACAGCTGGTTGTAAAATTAGAAAAAATCTCCCATGGTTACTGATGCATGATGATCCTTCTTGTAATTTTAAAATCAGTTATTGCTGGTTTTTATATCGGGAAGCTTGATTTTTTGGCACCGCACATAGTTACTGATGTGAGTCCTGGTTTGATTTCCTAAGCTTTTTGGTTATCACCATGTGAAACCCTACCAGAAACAAAGGGGTGAGTAAGATCCAGGACACGAGGGTCTCATTCACAAACCTCCAAAGATACGTGACAGAAGCTGGATTGACTAAAACCTGCTCTTAGAAGAGCCACTGGTCACTCAAATCCAAACCTATTCCTCAGCTGCTTCCAGAAACTCTTTTTTAATTTTTAAAAAATATTTTATTTAAAACTAGCTCACAGTTGGAGGTGAAGAGGATTGCTGTTGACACAAAACCTCATCATCTCAGTTCTGTTAGCTTACAACTCACCTCTTGTACTGTTGGAAGCCCATTCAAACCATCACAAGAAGCTAACCCCAAAGGAAGGACCATTTGTATATTTGGTTTCTAAAATGAAAGCTGGGGCCTGCCTCTCCTGTAATTGCTGTCAGGTTGAAGCTATCCTCCTTTCAGAGCACTTTCCAATGCAGCTGGGAGAAACTGTAACCAAGCAACAGCCAGTTCCCAGTCCTTAGCGTTTGCCCATGACTCCTCGTCAGACTGGCTGCACACACGCCAAAGCGGGATACGAGGATTGTGGAGGAGCACGGGACAAAGAAATCATAGTTTTGCCACTTAAACCAGTGCAACTCCAGCACAAACACCACCTCTGCATGGTGGACACTTCGTTGCTTTATCACTTATTGGTCATCTTGATGAGAAAAAAAAAAAAGTTTTGATCCACTTCCCCATAATAAGCAGGGTCTGTATCCCCGTGTACAGTTTATGACCAGTACTAAATATCCCTTAGCCCCAAGGGATCACTTACCTTTTTTTCCGCTGTGTCTTCAAGCACAAATGCTAACACAAAGGCTTTAAGTTGTTGTTTAGACAGAGACTAATCAGTAAGGCTATCTCTCAGAGAACTTTCCAAGCTAAAAAGGTATACAGGAATTTAAATCATGTCTATGGTGTAGCGTGAGAGCTCAGAGTTATAATATGCTCTATCTTACACGCTGTATCTGTTTTTATCCATCTGTGTCAATGAAAACACACAGGGAGCCAACAACTCTAGCTAGAACTGGTGGGAGCTGTAGGTACAAATAAAACCCAGTTTTTCTCTTTACTATATACAACATATGGAGCAGTACTGTAGGTCAGGAGAATTATTTCTCATCATTCTGTGGGTAGGTTTCTGATAGCAGGTTTTTTTTTTTTTTGGTGTTGCAAGCTTTAAAAGAGTTATGACATTATTGTTTCTTTCTAGATTGCCTTGATTGAGATCAAAGTTCAGGGATTGTATTATGTTACCCAAAGATTGCTTTGCTCCTGTTGTTTTCAAAGAATTGCATGGATCTGTACTGAGCAGCTTAAGAAGCAGTAAGCCTTGACTTCATTCTTGCTAGTATTAATGAAAATCAGGAATAGAACAGCGAAACACAATTAAGCTCATGTAAAAGAGGAAAAAACTCCAGCCCACACAATTTTCGTTGTTTTTCTGCTTTGTTATTTACGGAGTGCCTAAAAAGAAGTTGTTACTGAAAAGATGCAACGTGTTTCAAACTGTTTTCATTGTTTTATCATCTTTCACTCCTCCTGCTTTTCAGGCCAAAGACTTTCAGGGTAATTCTGACTTCAATGCCCTTTATACTTATCATATAACTCCACAAGGGAGTTATATGCAGTGGATAATTAAGCGTCTTTGCTGATGGTAGTCTTTGACTGTGGCAAGATTTCTACAGTACTAGTTTTATTTTCTGAACAATTTTGTCATTTACTAATTAGAATCTGGCCTTAAGGTCTTTCAGAAACATTTTCCTGAACTCATCTTATTACCCAAAACTTTTCTGTGCGTTTTCCTAGCCATCATATAGCAGCTAATTGCTAATGTATATATTCACTTATCAGCAGAAGCTTTCTCCTAAGGGAGCAGCCCTCTCTTACTGCCCTCTTTTCCTGCAGTGAAAAGTTGAAACCTGTTGCACTGAGGACAGAGAAATGATCTGTTGTCAAAGAGAATGGCATTGTACGGCTATTTTAGTGTTCATAAACTTAATTTTGAAGATGCTGTATGTGAAATTGAGGGTTATGCACAGTTGAGGAGGAGTTTGCTCTGAAATATAAGATCACTCCAAGGTGGAAACATGACTTGGAAGCCATGGAGCAAAATTCAGAGAAACAGAGCAAGATTTAGAGCTTAATGGTGTGAAGACTCTATTCTGTTTTGCTTTACACACATGGATTTTCCCTGTAAAGCTAAAGCACTACTTGAATATTTAAAATTAAACTCACAATTAAATGCTTTTCTGGATTCTAGCCAGACTGCTCAGCAACTTGCTGTATTATCCCTCTGGAAAGCAGTTAGTTTGTCTTTTGAAAGCCAATTTGTCAACACTTAATGAGTCATTTCTTGCCTCTGTCCTGTGTTTTATTTCACTGGTTTTTACATACACTTTTATGAGATGAAATGACCATCCTGCCACTCTTCAAACACTTCTGACAACCCAAATATTCAGCCCAGGGTAGAAATGAATCCAAATTCATGGCAGAATCAAGATCTGTAACATCACCTCAGGACTACAAAGTATAAAGTGCATAATTATACTATCTTTGCCAAACTTGAACAAAAAATGAAAACAGAAAATTGCAGCTCAGGAGGATGAGAAGGGAAATGAGTCAGCCACCATCCCAACTTTATCCCAATATAATGTTTCTGTTCTGCTCTACAAAAATACAAAACATGAGATTATGAAGAAAAATCACTGCTAACAGCCTTATATACATCATAAACACATACCTAAGAGAACTGCAGCTCTGCAAACAATCTGCCTATGACTGACAAAGCATTTATTAAATCAAACAAGATGCTCTTGGCACTTCCAAAACAATTGAAATGAGAGGAGAAAGGATGAAGTGAGGCACTTGGGCCTGGTGAAACTATCTGAGGAAGAGGTATCAAAAATACACAAGCTACAGGGCCCTCTAAATTTTGTTTGTTTGTTTGTTTGTTTTGTTTGTTTGGGTTTTTTTTCTCATTGTCTAGCAATTCGTTTTGCTTTAACACATACATAAAAATTTATGACAGCCCAACACTCTTATCCAGCAATTATTTCTCATGATAAAATACATGCTGTACAGTTCACCCCTTCCATCCTCACTACAGTAAAACTAAAATGTTTGACATTTACAAAAGATACCAGCGCATTCCCAAAAGGAAAAAGAAAAGTTTAGACAAACTACAAAGCCTTTGCAACTAGTAACTGCTTATAAACTCAACCTATCAAGAGCTCAGCCAAGCCTCTCAAACGCCAGAGAACTGTATAAAAGTGTTCAAAAAACCTGCCCCACCGTAGCAGCAAAAATTTAGCTCTTCCTTTCCATGTCACCAGCTACACCCTCCGCTGCAGAGGCTGCACCTGAGACATTACAAGTGTGCTTCCCATCTGACCAGAGCGAGTCAGACACCCGAGCAACACAAAAGGCTCTTGTGCAAGTGATGAGAAGAGGAAAGAGGAATGAGGATGTGAGCAAGATATTTTAGCAGCTAAAACAGTCCCTTCATCTGATTTAAAATGAGGCTGTAATACAGCTGTTTGTTTTTACACCTCCCGTTCCCCTATCTGATCGTTATCAGAATGATAAAGCCAATGGGAAGCACTCACCAGGGTTTTACCCAGAGATTAACAACGTTGTAGCTCAGGCAAACCGGTAAATGAATGACGACACAGCTCCGTATCTTTTAGCTTGTTAAAAATTGCCGGCTGGCTTTCTATGAAGTTAATTCTACCACATGATGTATTTTTCAGGAGAGGCATGTTAAATCTACGGTAGTGATGCACATTCTGTCTAAACAAGGAAACACTTTGCTTGCGTTACAGCAACGAAACAACTTGCTGAAACACCATCTGAAACAGAAGGCTCCAGCTCATCAAATCTACTGTATATTCATTATACGCACGAATACGCCTCGTAACAACAAAAATTAGCTCATGGCTATGAAGAAAGTATAAGACGGCAAGGCAAATTTTATTGTTTTACTCACTACCTAACCTGTGGTGGAAAGACAAAGCAGCTTTTGTAAGGACCCTACCACATCATACGCCTTGCATACAGTCTAGAAGACTTGAACGCATGGATGCAGATGAAGTACAATGTCTGTCCCCATTTAATAAATTTGTCTCTCCCCATTGGATAAATTTGGTCAGCTGCAAGAGTTTTATTTCTGACAGTCTTTGGAATTAGCTGTGCTAGGAAAGCTGCTGTAGGAAGTGTTAGGAGTGTCCATAGCTGAAATGGATGCTGTAATACTGAATGACATTTTATATTTTTGGCACAAAAATGGCACTTAGTTATTTTAAGCTATCACATTCCACCATGCAATGGCAGAGGGAGCCAAGATGATAAAATACCAGCTACAAATTCTAAGGCCTATTCTCTCCATCTATTTTTAGGTATTCAGGTTGCTATCAGCTCTTATACCATTACTGGGAGAAATAACATGACAGACCAACAATTCAGTGGAGGGACTTAGAGCAGCCTGTCAAGCTCAGGCTGTCAGAAAGCCCCAGTTTGTTGGTATTCAAATTACTGGCAAGCTAGATGACCTGAATGTAGCTCAAAAGACAGAAAAAAAAAAGAAATTACCTACGTTAATAACCAAAGGAAAGTCATTGTAAGAGAGGTTTGTAGGAAAATAAATAGTGATGAACTTCTCTACTCCCTACTATTTTCAGTTACCAAAAGAAAATAAAAAAAATATTCAGGTTATTGAATTCTAAAAAGATATCCATCTATGTAGACTTCCTTCAGATGAAAGCTAAATAGCTAAAAATTAACTATAGAATTCTGAAGTTTCTAAAATCAGACAATTTCAGAATTGGATCAGCTCTGACACTTGCAGCCAATTCTGAAAACACACACATTTATGAGGGCACAAGAAGAAAACTTTTTCAGTGGTTAGCAATAAAATAAAAAGAATGAAATGGCTCTCAACCTACCTCAAAAAAATGTAACTATTTAAAAATTCTGGCTATACCTCAGCACAAGTATACGTAATCTTAAACACCTTCATTGTCAAGATCTACCAGTTAAGAAAGTGCGATTTTGTGTCTTTTATAGATAGGGAACCGTATATAGAGAGCCTAACTTGTTCAGTGTCATAAAGGGATGACGTAGCAGAGCCAAGAATTAAACTCTGTTCTCACAGCTCTCAAATAAATGGCATTGTTCGTAAGTTTTTTAAATAAATAGCATTTAACAGGGAAAAAGAGGAGGGAAGGGAAGAGGAGTATTTTATCATTAGAGACAAAGAATCGGAAGTGATATCAGGAACCAAACTCAGTGCAATTCAGTTAGGAAAGTACTAAAGGGACTTCTAATAAATAAATTAATCTGACCACAACCTCCCTGCCCCCCAACACCTAAGAGGGAGGACTATTTTAAATTCTATTTTTAAATTGAAAATGTTGAATGTGAACAGAAAATAAAACATTAATTCCCAAGTAAAGTTGAAAATTATATTGGAATATATCATAAGGTCTTCACAGCATTTAAAGTAGAGTTGTTCTGGTTCAAACTCATTATCCATTCTACAACGTTCAAAAGAATCAGCGAAGTCCACCCTACCTACATACATTTATTATGTCATCATTTATAAAATGATAAAAGCCAACCAGTTAGGAGCTGCTCTAAGAATGCAAGGTTGAACGGAATGTTTTTCAACTTGAAATAATCAATAATTTAGTCTTGATCAATTCTAATTTCTATGCAAATCAATTCCATAATCCTGGTCCATCTATCGACTGAAGCCCACACTGAATAACCTTGATCACGTGAGTAGCCCAAATTAAATTCAGGCCTGTAACTTGCTACTAAAGTGAGAAATCACCCATGATGGTGAAAAGCTGATAGATGGACTCAGTTGCTCAGATACCAGGAGTCAGGCCCACTGATAGCTTTACAAATCCTGAGATCTTAAGTATGCCCCCAGTAACCAAGAACAAACTAAGCAGTACAGTGGGTCATGTGCTTTTGATATCTTGAACGTTTTTTTTAAAAATATATTCCCTGCAATATGGTAATTTCCATGAGAATACTGCTACACGGTATTTACTTATGCATACCACATATTCATGACTGTCAGGAGATGTCTGCATAAAGATTTACTTCAGTGGATATACTACAGTATATCTCCAACTGATACCTCTTTTACTGGTGTGGAAACACAAACAGCATAGCTTCTGATGCTTTAGAATGATCCCCCATTAGCGCCACCTTCTTAAGAACTTAATTCCTGCTCTTGGGTATATTTGTCGCATGGCTGATATATGGTTTAAGGAAAAAAAGTACTACAGAAACATGCAATCTGTCCTGTCTTCAGTTTCTCCCTCCAGCAAATATTTTCTGTTCGCTTCCTCGTTATTCCTCAGCTATACTCTCTGCTGTAACATAACTCACACAGAATGGTTTATGTTCGTCATCATCTTGGACGACTACAATTAAAATCTTTCACTCCTACTAAATGTTGACACTGTTGCGTGTTCACTAAACAAGCATTGTAAATGAACAATGGGGAAGGAAACACACACATACAGAGGAGAAAACAACACAGAGGGAATCCTGTGCACTTTCCTCCTTAAATCACAATAAAGGTCATAAAACCCCCACAAAAACAAGGGAATAATCCTGAATAGCTAGGAGCTTACACTGACAAACTGAATGAAATCTTCTTTCTGGTGCTCGCTTCTTTCCTCTCCTTTAATTTAGTTGTAAACTACCTTGGAACAAATTCTAGATTCTCCAAATACGCATTAAAATGAATCTGACATAGGGAAAAAATCTGCTTAGAAATAATCTGCATGTAAGGCTGCATTGTTCAAAGAAGAATTTCTCCAAGCAGTACTCTGACTACATGTCCCCATGAGAGAGACTCCGTTCATCATCTAAATGGCTGTAATTAATTGGGAAAAAAATAACTGAAGGCGATTACTGGGAAACACATGGGAGGTGAGATAGACTATTAAATTTATTTCCAAGAGGAGATGTGGAAAGTATTACATTTCCCTGTCCAAATAACTTTAGTTAATATACATTGATCAACTACTGCTTCAAATATATGCACGGCTTATCAGTTTATCAACATCTCAAGGTTTCGTGCCAATTGTTCTGACATGTTCTCAATAAATATAATAATAGCAAAAGGACAAAAAATAAATGGGGAGATCCATCTTTCAGAGACTACTACCACCTCGGTAGATCAATATATGTCATAACATTCTTATCATTTGGGAAACAGAAATCCTTTTATGGCAATAAAGCTTTAGTATTTTAGTTATTAATTTAGATCAGCTGTGACAGACCCAGGAAACTTCAGACTGGTACAGGAAAACCACAAAATTAATCCAAAATAATTGTGACAAACATTTGTGATCTAAAGTGAAAATTTCCACCTGTTATGTGGATTTGAGATTTATGGCCAGATTTTCAACCCCCTATTTAATGGGCAAATTCTGATTTTACCATGTGATGGAATTCTGTAAAATAAGTAAAATAAAACCTTTAATGTGCTGCTTTATATTACTGTCCTTGAGAGAATAACCAAATCCTGCTTTCTGGAATTGGAACATGAGAATTGTCCTACCAAATAATATAATACTGCCAAATATAGCCCAGATTATTGTTGCTCGAAGCAGTGGGCAATAGTAGATGCTACAACAGAAAGTGCTGAAGTTTTTGTAGGTTTTTCCATATTTGGGAATCCCAAATTCTCCTTTCTCAAAGACAAATAAAACTAGTTGTTTTAAGGGGGAGGGTTGACACTCCTTGTAGTTTTATACTGATCTAGTGGAATGAGATATAATAATTATTATTATTATGCCTATAGCTATCTGTTTTTTTGAAACCTGTCAGTTATAATCGTGACTGTATTTATATTTCACTTTTTCTTTGGAAGTCTCCAAGCAGTTACCAATTACAAATTGTTCTAACTTGAGTGAGAAATAAGTTATCAAAACCTGTTGGCATATATGCAAACTAGGAAACATAAGGGTTAAACAAGATTCCCAAAATAAGTCAGTGACAAGTAAAATCCAGGTCATCTTGACTTTTAATATTGCAGCTCGCTCAGCATTTTTAAAGAGCAATAAATGAAACTTTTTTTCTGTAAAGATAAATTTAGCTCATTTTCCTGATTAGAGTAAACATCGATAGCTACTCTCTGGTTGTGCTAAATAGTGATACAGGAATTAATGTCATTATTTGTCAATTAACACAGAATATCAACCAGGTTGTAAAAGCTAAATATGCATGATTCACTTTGAGCCCCTGAACTGCTGCTTAGACTGTGAAGGTTGGAAGGAAGCTTAGGTATGAAAAGTGTGTATAGATTGTGTATGTTCACGAAAAAAAGATGGTATCATATATAGTAAACTTCCCTCTCACCCAAGGACTGCCATTTATCTAGGGCATATTTCAGGAAAAGGCTATGGCTGTATTTTATATTTGGCTGAGCTACCACAGCGGTAATACTAATCTTTGGCACAGGGGAAAACTCTCATGTCAGACAAACTCCAGCTGTCCACTCTGCCTGTCACTTCCTTCATCTTCAAGTTTGCAGCAGAGGGATGGAGAGGTCTGTGAGCATGTTAGTGAGGAGTCAGCAGCGGGGACCCCAGGGAGAGGAGGAGGACAGGGGTCGGCTGAGTAGGGAGGAGGGAATGGGGAGAAGGGGACACACGGATGAGAAATGGGACAAGTGTTAAGAGAGGGTAGGATGGGCAGAAAATAAAGAGCCTGGAGCGGGAATGGAAAGGGAACAAGAGGATAAAGGGGAAAAAGCCACTGGATGTCCCTTAGGGATATTTGCTTTTTGGAAAGAAGAGGAAGTTGATACACGTTTATATTTATACATCCCTGGTGTGCAGGTTCTTTTAAGGTAAATCTAGATGGCTCTCGGCGGGCTGTCATGTCACTCTGAAAAGACTCTCCCCCCAGAGTAATGACATCAAGGCATGCATGATGGACTCCACCTGATGTCATCATCTGTGGCTTTCAGCCATGTGGCTCTCAAGAAGCGCAAAGCTAAAATTTTTGGAAGGCTATTCAGAGGGAAGAACAGAGAGTTTCAGCAAGAGACATTTATCTCTTGAATGAGAGATATTATCTCATCTGACCTCTAAGTACACACATCTCAAGGTGAACAAAACCCTGGAAATCAACACACATAGGTGTTCTGGTTTCATTAACACACAGAACAACTCTAACAAACACGAATTTTAGGTTCAGGTTCCCTTTGGTACCAAGTTTATGAAAAATCTGGTTTCTGAATGTTTCTCCAGTTGGATAGATTAATCACGAACTGCTGACCGGAAAGAAAACAGTCTAATCACAGCGAGAAAAGTGCAGTTAAATAACAAATCCTCCGCGTACTTCATCATGACCTTGTTCTTGCTTGCATGCAGCGACCACTGGGAGGGAATCAAAACCAAGTGATTGATATGGAAACAAATAACGCACTGAACATGGCAAGAGCTAGCATGTGAAACAACACTACCTAATGGCAAGGTGTCACATCAGAAAGTGCTGGGCCTCAGTGCTCATCTCAGCTGATTGCCTTGCTCACCTCAGCAAGGAAGTCTGGCATGCTTTCTGGTAGTGCAGCTGTGATGAATAGCAGAGATAAGGCAATATCCATTTCCAGTCCGTGGAGAATGACTTGCAGCATTTTCATACTCTGTAGATGAGTTTCTGTCGTCGGGAAAGCTGGAAGAGATTTCTGAGATGGGTGTTCCTACACTTTGTTGAGTGTAAACATCAGTCCTCCCTCAAAAACATTATTTGTTAGAAGAAAAAAAAAAAAGTCCTTTAAAAATGCATGTTCACTCACTATTCAGTCTAAAATATTTGTGAAAAGTATTTTTCCTGTGTTCAGATAGAGGTGGATATAACATCCATCCACAATCGAGGGCATCTTCACCCAGAGATAATGGAACCAGTAGCCCAAAGGCTGTCTTTCCCCTGCACTTCTTATCAGTGGTCCTGCAGCTGGTCTTGAGAAAAAAAAAAAAAATTAAAAAATTTACTTGGCTTTGAGTATTAAACCACTGAACGTTCTTTGCAGCTTTTTACTTAGTCTAGTACTTTCTATTTCTTTGTTTGATAAAACTTTGGTCTATAATTAAGCTCCCCACAGTATCATCCCAGTTTTCAGAGGTCTGGAATATACTGGCATATGCCCTTTCGGGAAATTTTAAATTGCCTTCCAATCTTTTGTCATAAGTAGTATGTCCTATACCTCCAAAAAGAGTGTTTTTCAGTTTAAAAGATTATTTCTTAGAAAAAAAATAGTATCTATAATGTCATTTAGTTTTCTTTCAGGAAGAGTTCTCCCCTTCAATCTAGTTTTTGTTTAGCTTCTTAGAACTGCACTTTAAGCTTTCCAGATTTGCAGATATACAATTTTGAAAGACTAGTTCATTAATTTTGTTCCTCCATTATTTCATCAACTGATCATGCAGTGATAGAGATTCAACTCAAATTTCAAGGAACAAATGAAATCAACCTGTAAAAGATATGAAAATGACAATCAAGTGCCAAATAAAACTTCAACCAAATTTTCAGTTCAAAAGAAAGCAGCATGTTGTGATTTATAATATTTCTGTTCTCTTTGCCAACAGACAGGAGATTAATCTCAAAGGAGCTAATGACCAACCCCTATGGTCTGCTCTATGAAGTGGCACAACAGACTGAATAATAGTACTTGGAAAAAGAGACCCAAGTGCGACAGAGCTGAATCTGCTTCATTCAGGACAGCTAAATGCAGGCTACAGGAATGTGTTACAAACACACATTTTTGCTAAAATAATGACAAGCAACTCTCTCAATATTTTTGTCATTCCTCTAAGAATTTGTATCCCAAGTTACTTTTCATTAGTTCCATAAAATCCCAAAGTAACTGACTCCTTTCAGTGGCATTTTAATTAAAATATTAGGATTACATACAGAATATTTGAGCTAATTTTAGGACACGTTCACAGTGCTTTTATAGAATTTCATTAAAACTCACTGCAGGTGCATTCAAACTTTGCCATTTTATTTTTGTCTATTTGTTTTCTGTGAGTGATGTTTCAAGGGCATATCAGAAACATACTAAATCATGAAAGACTCTATTCAGCAAAATTAAGCTTTTCCAGTGCTGAGTAATTAAAGCTCTGTAGGCTTCCATGGCTCGGTACAGAGCTTAATCCTCACTGAAATTCAAAAGTAAAAAAAAAAAAAAAAGTTTACCACCATTACAGAAAGTCTTCATTAGCTTTGTATCCTTGACCCTATTCCCAAGAAGTCATTAGAAATCTGCATACTGCCTTACAACAGGGGAGGATGGTCTTGTAGCCAGAGTGCTGCCCCAGCATTCAGGAGATGATGCTCTGGCTTCAGGGGCGGCCACATACATTGTGGTTGACCTTTCCTCTCTTTATATCCTAGCTTCTAGTTGTCAAAGCAAGAACCACAACATATTCCTAAGGCACGGGAGTTACAGAATGCAGAATACCCCCTTAAAAAGAAAAAAAAAAATCCACCATGGTTTAATATATTTATGGTATATCTAAAAATAGCTTCATATTTACTAAAAGGAGTAAGGACCTAGAGGAACTGCGTTCTAATCTGTCAAAATAAAGAAATGACAAAGAATACAAATAGTTAATCGTTATCCTGGGAAACTGGATGTGTAACGTGACTGCATGTATTATAAAGCACCTTTTATATCTTTCTATAGCTCCGGTGTTATCAATTCCACAAAACGAATCTGTAGGCTGAGCAAAAGTCATTGCATAAAGTTAATACAATTTAATGTCTTGCAATATATGAAAAAAACCACAAATTTTCTTTCACAGTTTTTCATTTCTCCAAGTCTAAATTAAACTTCTAACATCATACGCTGTACAGAGCCCAGAGCTTCAACTAATATACCTGTTTCCACAGGAAGAAGCAATTGTTTCTCAAGAAATGATTGTGAAGCCAACAGAGAGTGGTGATGAATTTGGTGAGGACAGACAGAGTGGAACTCAGCCATTTTTGCATGCTGTACACTTCTTTGCACTCTTGTGTCATATAAAATGTTCATGATCCACATATGTTGCCAAAAATTATACAAGTATGACAAAATAAAAAAAAAAAATCCCCTTGCTTCTCACATATATATAGTAGGTCTTAGCAAAACCCAAACCAAGTGATGAAGAAAATTTAATGTAAATCTGCCTTTGGGTATTTTGTCACTTGTTGTCATTTCCACCATAGCAGTCAAAACTATCTGTTCTATGAACACTCACAAACCAAGCTACAGGTGCTTCACTGACAGCGTCCAACGTTACCAGAAGCTACCACGTTCCGGTAGAGGACACTCATTAACAGCATACGTTGTTGCCTCTAATTGCCTGTAAAGGACGTTCAGATAACCGTTTTGGATTCACCTGTGATGAGCATCTGCAGACTGATGTTAGCAAGCTCTGAAGCAGGGCCACCGACAGCACTGAGGGTGAGAGCCCAGATAACAGTGTAGAGCTGACGATGCACAACCTGGTTGGTAAAGCAAGGATGTGTAAGACACAACAGCACCCAACCACTTTGCCTGCACTCATACGAAGTGGGACAAGGATCGCTGAAAACCAACAACCTCTCCTCTCCCTGAGCATCCACAAGCAGTGCCATTGGAAGAGCACACCAAATGTGATCGTAACTGACACATGAGATTCTGTAGATGAGAGTAAATCTCTCACTTGGCACATGGATGGGAGCAAAAGCATGTGACGGTAGAAATAAACATTCTTAAACTCGCTGTGTTTCTGCACGCCATTGAAATCTTGCTAATTCAGTGGTGAGCACTGGTTGTAGAAAAGGCTGGGTAAACAAAATGTTAAAAGATGTTTTGCTCAAATTTGGTCCAACAGAGAAGGGCAGAGAGTGCCCAAAAAATAAAGGAATATATAGATTAGTCACACTCTTTGTTCATGTGATGCCTCTGTTCGGTTAAACTTGCCCTTCCTGACCTGCCTTCAAGATGTATTATCATATTTTCTCTGAGTATTATTTTGGAAAAAACAAGACAGGCAATTCTTTTTTATTGATTTCTTCTGCCAAGATTCTTGATGCAGAAGTACATTTTATGATCAAACTTCAGTCTTTACTTTTATGGTGGTAAACAATATAGGGTGTGTGTATATATATATATATATATATATAT
>NW_020799125.1:3151600-3214598 GCF_003259725.1 Athene cunicularia
TTTTTTTTTTTTTTTTTTTTTTTTTTTTTTTTTTACAGAAGAGTATGTGCACATATGACAGAAGAGGTAGAAGAAATGAGTTATTTCAAATCATCCAAAGTTCATTCCCTATACATTTCCTGTTCTGCTATTTCAACCTACTTTACATTAACTGTCACTAGAGGTTAACAGTCTAGTATTGCCCAGAAGGTACAAAAAGTGGAAATCAACTTCTTCAAAACTTTCCTTCCTAATTGCCAATTAAATATGAATTAAGTCTTACTTAATATGTGTATCTGCAATGCAGCTAGATACTACCAGAGCATGAGTCACAGCTCTCTTTGATGATTAGCTAATGAAGTCACCGCTATGTAAGAATGCATGCACATGCATGCAAAAAATTTACGGCTACTGAATTTAATTCATAGTGCATTTTTCCCTTCTTGAGAAGGTGCAAATAGGCTTCCCATCCTGCCCTTTCAGACATCTGCAGACATTACTGTATCGCTAATATAAAACGAACGTTATGTCTCTGTGTGAAGGCTTTGCAGAAGGCCACATGTTTTCTCAGACAGCTTTGAAAGAAAAGGACTGGCTAAAACCCAAAAAGATGTAGCAGGTATGTACGCTGCCACCTTTAACTGGAGACAGTTTTGATGTTTCTCAGAAGAATATTCAAGAAAGTTATTTAAAGAAACAAGAGGATAAGTCTGCTCTTCCTTTAAGAGTTATCATATGTAGTGTAAAGGAGTTGAAACCAGTTAATATCTACTAGACATATCTATAAAATAAAGCTAAAAGAGTGGTTATACTGAAACTCAATCTCGTATTTTGTCAGAGAATAGGTAAAAATGGATGAAACAATCATATGCAGCACCTGACTGCTACAGAATGCAGAATCATAGCATTCATTTATAATTTACGAGTTACTGCAACTGTTCATATACAGTTAGATCGTATAGTTTTCACCCCAGTAGCCAGACTAACTCTGACAGAGGACTTTCTATCCTTCATAAAATTATGATAATCATTAGTTGTATTTCTGTAAATTCTTAAAAGAAATACAGAAATATAGAAATATGCAACCCTACAGATTTTTATAATCAGCACTGACTGATAGATTTACTTCAAGACCACTAAATTCTTGCACAATTGTGGGGGGGACGGGAAGCAAAGAACCTATTCAGACTGAAAAGTGGAGAAATTACAAAACAAGAAACACAAGAAAATACTTTTTTGTACACAAACCTATTATAAAGAATTCATTTTATCTTAATTTTATCTAGGTTGAAATCGCTTTTTAAAGAGAAATCTGGGTATCCTTTCAGGAGAAACATTAATTAAATGATTGGTTATCCAATGGCTAGATTCTTTACTTGATAGCAATTGTTGAGTGTCAAGAAACAACATACCATAGTGCTCAGTCACCCGGAGCTGGTTGCACACCTTATCATTAGGAAGACACATAAACAGTGAGCTGTGTTTAAGACTTTTCATTGTAAATGGAAAAACATAGATTTTCTCTCACAAATATCTTGGGAAAAGAAGCTTCATGTTGTCAAATATTGAGTAACTTAATCAATATGCAACACTTAGGAAAGTAGAAGCACTCTGAAATACCATTACCTCAGCAGGTATGAAAATCAAGAGTTCAACCTTACAGTTTTTGCAGTGGGGGTGATGTAGCAGGTTTATTTTTTCTTTTCAGGAAGACAACTATCACGGTAATAACTGGCCTCAACGGAAGCCCTTATGTACATAACATTGAGGAAATCACATAGAATTCTTAATTAAATATCTAAAAAATGACGTGGGAAGATCTCCCTTTCATCACTTCAAGATAAACTAGCCATGTATTCCTATATGTAAAAGAATATGCCTCAATGTTTTCATGGTTTAGGAATGTTTGTAAACTTTGTAAATATGCTACAAATACTGAGGAAAAAAATGTTGATTTGTTTCTGATACTTTGCTGGCTTGAAATTTGCATTTAATATCATTTAAACAATGCAGAAGGAAATGGAGATATCAATTTGCATGGTTTTCTGGTTTTAAATACACATACAATAACATAAATATGTTTTCTCTGGTTTCTCCACCACAAATGCAATATAATGCCATTTCTTAGACCAAACCACAAATATTTCTATGACAGCTATATTGTTGACTCTCGATCAACTCTGCTTTTGGAATGTTTTTATCTTGAATGCATGTGCATATATTAGTGTGTATATATATATACACATTGAATACACACACACACATATAGAGCCAACCTGGCTTCCTAAGGGCAAATCCTGCCTGACAAATTTGGTGGCCTTCTACAACGGGGTTATAGCGTTGGTGGAAAAGGGAAGAGCAACTGGTGTCATCTACCCGGGCTTGTGCAAAGCATTTAACAGTCCTGCACGACACCCTTGTCCCTAAATTGGAGAGCCATGGATCTGATGGATGGACCACTCGGTGGGTCAGGAATTGGCTGGATGGTCACACTCAGAGAGTTGTGGTCACGGCTCAATGTCCCAGTGGAGAGCAGTGACGAGTGACGTTCCTCAGGGGTTGGGGTTGGGACTGGCGCTGTTTAACATCTTTGTTGGTGACATGGCCAGTGGGATCGAGGCACCCTCAGCAAGTTCACTGACGACACCGAGCTGTGTGGGGCGGTGACACGCTGAGGGAAGGGATGTGCCATCCAGAGGGACCTGGACAGGCTGGAGAGGTGGGATGGGCAAACTTCATGGAGTTCAGCAAGGCCAAGGGCAAGGTCCTGCCCATGGGTCAGGGCAATCCCCAGCACAAATCCAGGCTGGGCGAGGAGTGGATGGAGAGCAGCCCTGAGGAGAAGGACTTGGGGGTGTTAGTGAATGGAAAACTGCCTGTGAGCCAGCAATGTGTGCTTGCAGCCCAGAAAGCCAACCGTGTGCTGGGCTGCACCCAGAGCAGGGTGGGCAGCAGGGTGAGGGGGGGGTATTCTCCCTCTCTGCTCCTCTCTGTGAGACCCCCCTGCAGGGCTGGGTCCAGCTCTGGGGGCACCATCGGAAGGACATGGACCTGCTCAAGTGCCTGCTGGAGCACCCCTGTGAGGACAGGCTGAGAGAGTTGGGGGGGTTCAGCTGGAGAAGAGAAGGCTCTGGGGAGACCTTAGAGTGGCCTTCCAGGCCTTCAAGGGGGTAAGAGCATAGGTGGGGAAGGACTCTTGATCAGGGAATGTAGGGATAGAATGAGGGGTAATGATTCTAAACTGGAAGAGGGCAGATTTAGATTATCTATAAGAAATAAATTCTTCCCTGTGAGGGGGGTGAGGCCCTGGCACAGGTTTCCCAGAGCAGCTGTGGCTGCCCCCTGCCTGGAAAGGTTCAAGGCCAGGTTGGACGGGGCTTTGGGCAACCTGGGCTAGTGGGAGGTGTCCCTGCCCAGGGCAAGGAGGTTGGAACTAGAAGATCTTTAAGGTCTCTTCCAGCCCAAACCGTTCTGTGATTCTATGAAACACATGCACACACTTTTTCTAGATCAAAGATCCTTTTCTAAGTAACTGAGCCCTTGCCAAGAAGCAGCAATGCTGCAAATAGTAAGACAAAATCTGTTCCTACTGCCAAAGCACTCAACTTCAGGATGCACATAATAGATAAGGGAGGTACAGAGAAGACTGAGATCATTCACATCTTCCCAGTTGTCAGAGAGGTGTATTCACTTGAGCATGGGAACTCCAAGGAACAACATTCATGAGATTTCCACTGAAATTCAGAAAGCTCACAACAGTCTTTTCCTTGGATAGCGCTCTCTTTGGGACAGTACTAAACTCTTGGCTCTTCTGTTATCCTGGTGGTACATCTGCAGGTTATTACTTTAATAGGATTTAGTAGGATTGAGCAAGCATCTTTCCTGCTCCTTGTAGCAACACTTGATTTTGATGTTAAATGGCATCACATAGCTTAATTTTGGTTTGGGTTTTGGTCTTTCTCCAAACATTTGCATAGTAAAAAGACTCTTCAACGTACATACCTTGCACACTTCCTGGCTGATCAGCTACGTCAAGCACAGGTGTGTGCTTTGCACCAGCCTTCAGAGGTAAGTGCAATTCCTTCCCCCCACGTCATTGTACAAGCAGGCAGATAGCATTCAGCACAGATCACAGAACATTTTCCATAGGACTCTATCTTTAGACAGAATTCACAACCAAAACCCAGAGAACTAACTAATTATTCAACAGCAGCAGTGACTACAGAGACAGGATGAGCTACCCGTGATGTGTCTAAATGGCTGCAATGAGCCACTTCCCAAACAACTGCCACTGCACCGACTTGAAAAGTGCAACGTCTCTGCCGGCCACAGCGCAGCTCTAAAATCAGTGTATCCCTCAAACAATATTTTTGTGCTCTGCAGAGCGTCAAGGCACGATATATGGTGCTATGGCTCAAGCTAACCTGGAAGCTAATTCGTACCAGCCGCTGCAGGTGCCATCCCAGGATCTGGAGAAGGCTGCTGCCTGACTCCCCTGATGCTTAGCCAGGGTACTGACAGGCCCCTTTGTCAACAGATGCATATGGTGTATTTTCAAAACCAATTTTAAGTTAGCCTGGAGGCCACTTGACCTGCCCTCCAACCAAATTATTTGTTGGTGAAAATTAAGATCCAAATCACTGGAGACTGCCAAATGGAAGGTACAGCTCCCCACACATCATTTTTTAAAGGCAGAAAACAAGCCAAATGCAAACTGAGGTTAATGCAATATATACAAGCAAGAGAAATAAGATTAGATGTGATGTATGTGCCAAGAGGCCTTCTGCAGGCAAGGGAAAAAAGAGAATAAGGTTAACATATTTGATTTCTCCCCTCCCTCTCCACAAGAGCTGAGAGGAGTCTTCATAGCAGCAAGGTCAATTCTAATCTTATTTCCTTATTTCTCACAGTTATTTCATTACCTTCATTCCCATTTTTTAAACTTCACAGCAAAAATATTTTTTCCAGAAATCTCTGCAGTTCAAGATCAGTTAGATATCACAGTAGCTCATTTTAAATAATTAACATGACACATGCAAAGAAAGAAACCTCTTGAAACAATAGCCACCTGCAACAAATATTCTACGAAAACGCACCCTTTTCTTTTTCTGAATGGTTGCTGCCTCTCATGAAAACATTAACATTTTGCACACAAAAAAAAATGATGTAATTAGCAAGAACTTTCTCTATTTCTGTTCTCATTATTGCTGATTACCAGAAATTATCAGGCAAATAATGTCTACTTTCTCTTTTTATGATCAATTTATTCACCCTCCATCTGATTTCTTTGGTGATGAAGTAAAATTTAGGCTCTTGTGTCTATGGCACTTTGTAAGAGAGAGAAAATGGGGCGAGGGAGAGAAATTAAAAAACAAGTATGTGCAAAGCATCAGAAAGCATTTAAATTATCTGTGCCAACTTACAATTTTACTTCAAGCCCTGCAATATTTTTTACATCTTTGTTAAAGTCACGGCTCCTAGGATCATCTGATTAGTCCAGACTTCATTTATTAATTATAACAATAAATAAAACCAGCTTCTCACAAAGCAAAAAGACTGAAAGCATGTTTTCAAAATAAGCTTGAAATGACTGAAGGCCAGCCCCTCCAAATTTTTAAAGAGACACCCCAAATCTCATCATTTCAAAGGCACTCTCATAATTTTGGGGTGATAATACTGATTTTCCAATAGTAGGGCAAGACTCTGTTACCATGGCAGCTGGCAAGAGATGGGGATTGCTTCCACTTAAATACCAAAGTACAGCCAAGTTTTAGCAGTTGCAGCAAAAGCTAACTGGGAACACTTGAAAAAAAAAAAAAAACCACAAAACCCTCACCCAAAAAACCTGTGCTGAGTTCTACATTGTCAGAGCTATTGCTACCGCTATTACTATCCAACCACCTAATTTAAATTTATTTGGTATACATCTTTGCATGCTGCAGTCAATCTTGGGGCTATTCCATGGACACCCCTTTATTTTTTATGAGGGTTAGGACAGATTTCTCTTGCTCAAACCTCTTAATACCCCGTTGTTTAGGGTACGGTTGAGCAGGCCCATCCTCTGCCTGGGAGGACACCTCCACAGCCCCCGCCAGGGAGCTCTTCCCTGCAGGCACAACTGCAGTTCCCATATTTAAGACCAGGCAAAGTGATTTGCTTTTTGAAATGGAGAAAAAAAAAATACTATTCTCAGCCTGAGACTTTGCATTTTAAGCTTTAGCCTGGAGCAAATTATTAAGGCAGAGTTACTGTCTAAATCCATGGAAATGGGGGTTTATAGTGAAAATACTGACAGATCCGTAACTATAGCCATGCAAATATAGCAGATAAAAATATGTATAAATGATAATGTAATTTAATGGCTTAAAGAATTTTTACTGGGGAGGAGGGTAACGTCTGCTTTATTTTGACAGTGTAAAATGTCAGAGCAGAATCCAAGGATGTAGCAGAGTCATATTCTATACTTCTTGGAGATTATTTGACAAGAACAATTTCAGTGTTCTATTTAATGCACTTACGACAAATTTAAGTGATGAATTGATGCCTGAGAGACACTGTGGCTAGAATTAGGAGAACAAATTTTCTTGTTATGGGAGCAGCTACAGGCCAGTTCAGTGCTGAAAGGCATACTAAAAGTTAGGTAAAGGAAATCTGAAAAGAGTATTCTGTCAGTGGCGGTGAAAGTGGAAAACTATATATTTATTAAACCATAATGTCACCAGGTTATACTTTGAAGTACCTCAGAGGCACTGACTCCTCAAAGTCTGTGGATACAAGAAAAGGATCAAAGTCTTTGGAAAGGTCCGTTTGCTAAGAAAAGCAAACACAACTGTACAACTCCAGATGTCACTTTTAGTCAAATATCATATTCTTTCATTGATCTCATCTAATATGGAGTAAAATTGAACAAACCATTCTGTAAAAATGAACCTTCACTTAATAACAGCGGAATGAAGTCAGGCATCATTCTAGAGATCTCATTTTTATATCGTTTCCCCTGCTCAGTAAATAGTTACAGCCATGTTGAAATCTGCAATTACTGGAGGTCTAATCCCACCAATGTTCCAGACACAGTGTTTTGGGAGGAGATATACATCCATAAAGAATATTGTACTGGACATTTTTAAAGCATAATGGCAGAGAAAAACCATACACAAAAAAAACCCCTTTGTAGAACAACTTAAAAACAAATCATGCCAGCTTCCAAAGATTTTCTGGACACAAATCTTCTGACTCAGGCTTCATCAACATTACCAAAAAGCATGAAGACATGTCTGGTTTTCAGCGCAGGTGACCTGGTGGCCTGCTTCTGGAGAATCATGAGCTTGAGCTGACAAACCGCATTCATTTTGTAGGATATAAAAAATGTTGGGGATCTCAGTAAACCAGCCAGCAGTGAGAGACCTGCATCTGGGTTTATAGGGCTTGCAGAACAAGTAGAATTTGTATGACTATGCATTTTGAATGAACAGTTTTAAATTATTTTCCACTGCAAATGGAACACTCTTACTCATTGCACTGGAGCAGGGACGCACAATGATATGCTTAGTTCAGTGTGCTGCATTCCTTGAGACTCGCTATAGAACTGGCATCAGCAGAGATTTAAATTAGGATAGAGTCCAATGTAGAGGGAACAGAGATGCATGTTGCTCTCTTCCAGGTCTTTCAAAGAAGGAAGAAAGGAGTAACACTTGCTGTTGGAACAAAGTCTTGGGTATTAATCAGAGAAGAGTACCCAAAAACCTGTTACACTTCTGTAGAAGATTTCATCATTAATGACTTGGACTTCAGCTAAAAAAATTAAAGCTGCTTCACCAAACAAAAAAATTTCAAAGAACTGACAGGAAAAGCTGGACTGCTGAGTTTCCACCGAAGTTATTTACTGGGGCTGAAGTTGCAGGTCTGAAACACAGGTGTGACGCCTCTCACTTGAGATGTGATAAACGGGATCCGTGAAATCTAGATAGAAAACCCTATCCTGCTCACCCTGAAGACTGGTCCTCATCCAACAGATAGGAAGCATCAGCGCCTTATTACACACTAATTCCAGCTATTGCCTGTTGCCCTGATACGTCATGGTATCATAATTTGTGCAATTACGGCCTCAGGCGGATCATGTAGCACACCCTTGGGAATGATGACGTCGGGAGCTGAGACACATGGCTGCTAATACTAAGGGTAGAGCACTCAAACACAGGGCTTGTAAAGTGCTGCCTGATCTATACGCTCAAAATAGCAGAAAGTTATTGGAAAGAAAGGATGGCCACTTGGTGAACTAACAGGGCTCAGGGGATCTCAGTTCTTAGATCTGTCAACATGTGGCCTTAGCAACATACTATGTTGCATCTTTTTATTCACTTGTAAAATAGAAATTATCATTCCCTCCCAAAGTTTGGAAATATGCAAATGCAAGTGACTGTTTGCTCTCCACAGGCATACCTCAGCTGAGGATTTGCAGACATAAATAGGTGCTGATAGCCTTAAGAACACTGCACGTGTAAATTACAGATGAAGCTCTGATGGCAGATTCAGACTCAAAATCAGACTAAAAGAAGTTCAAGGTGAATGCAGGAGAACCTGCTGCTGTTACTGCTTCTTCTAAGCTTTATGCATTAATGACATTAGAAGATAGGATGAAACGGATTTTATAGGCTTGTAAACATTGTAAATGCAGGCGACGCATATTTTTTTTCTACATTTTTTTTTGTATTTAGGGTCCGTTGTAGTTGAATTGTTATGCCAAATATAAGGACTTATTAGATGCAAACTAAAAAGTTTGCAAACACAAAGACTGGCCTTTTTTAATCAAGAAGAGTGAACAATCAACAACTCAGCATCCCCATAAAATCATGTTGTTGAGTCCATGGAGTCATCTGTATATGCTTGTGGACTTTATAAAAATCTTCAAAACCAGATCTATGCTTCTATATGTGCGATAATGGTCTAACCTATTTTCTTCCCTAGAGAAATAAATCATGGATCTATTTCATTTCAGGTCATTTTACCAACCAGAAACTAAGTTATAATTGTATATACACAGTTTACAAGTTGGCTTACTCTGATTTCAACTATTGAACTTGTTGAGCTATTACGTGATGACTCCTGGCCCCAAGTTTAACCCCAAAATTAAAGCTCTGAGGATCAGTTTGGCTGACAAAGATAATTTATTACTTCATCACTAAAACAGGCTACCGCCTATGCAATTTGGATTAACTAGGAAGATACATCCATGGAAATCTAAACCATAATGAAAATTTCCTGGGCCAAATATTTCTCCTTTTTATTGTCTATTAACTTTATTGTCATTTACCCAGCTTTGATGAATTCAAGAGAAAAAATTGAAATTATTTATTGATTTCTCCCCACCCCCATCCCTCTCTAGTCCAATGGCTATTCCTACTAATATTTAACTTTACCCACTAAAATTATAGTCAATAATTTTTTAGTGTTTGAAAAGAATGGAGAAAATTTAAAAGAAAAGTCAAAACAGGGATTCTCCCAAATTAAAACTTAGGGATCTGAAGTCAATAATTAAAGCAAGAAAAAAAATTACTATTACTATATTTTTAATTCCCATATTACTCTATTTTATCAAAAGCCATGCACTAAGTGGTCAAATTAATCTGAGTCATTTAGAGCAGGGACCACGCAATAGCTTGCAAAGCATTGCTTGTTCACAATAATTTGGACATGGCAAGTAGCCAAAGGACTGCTCACAAACATATGGTTATTTATTTCCACTAATCAGGCACTAATACAGTCTGTTTGCTACGTTACTTTATAAATATAACAAGCTTCAAAAAGAAAAAGGACCACAAGTGCACAAAGCAATTAATGAAAACAGCCCAAAACATCATGTAGAATCGCTGACATCCTGAATCCCAAAGTGATTTGCTAAATTCTTTTTCACTATCACTCAACAAATCCCCAAAGACTGGCTCAAGCTTAATCTACTGTAGCATGTTTGACTCCCTTATTTAATCACATCTGAAATGGCATCTTCTACAGTGACACATCAACTGACAAAGTTTCGGTTCTTCTGAAAACATCATCGATCTATGTTTTATTATAAAGGCTGTAAGACATGTCTTTTTGTGAGAAGGTGAGGGAGTGAAGTCCATGTAAGTGTCAAGAAAAGCAGCTTAAAATTATTTTGGTAAGAAATAAATACACTTAAAAATGTATTTAATTGTTCCAACTCCTTCCATGAACATAGATTCTTTACTCTTTGCCAAGTGTCACAACAGAATCCTTAGCGGCCCACAGAATGTTTGAAGCCAGACAAGATAATAATTTTTGAATGAAAAATATATCAGCAGAAAATATTTTTTAAAAATTCTGAGTGCCATTCTTCCTGATTATCCAAATCACACTGACTTTGTTTACAGTTCCCGAAGCAATCCTGCCATTGCTACTTCCCAAAGTCAGCCAGAGTTTGAGGTGGATCCATATCTTTTCCTCATTGTTTGCAAACCAAAGCCTGTTTGGTTTTAGAATGCAAACTGGGATGGTTGCACTTCTTAAACAGAGAAAACTAAAAAGTAAACTGGAAGAGAGATGGAAAGAGTTGATAAGCAGTAATCTCCCTACCAGCTGTGTCCATGTAGAGAAACTCTCACTTCAAGACCTGGATTCAGAAAAGTGTGCTTGGTCCCATCTGGTCTCTAGGACACTTCTCCTTCCATCACCATGAACACGGGTGCTGTAACTTGGGCCAACCTCCCCTCCCTCCGCGTCTGTCAGGCTGGAGTCACCTGTCCCTGCTCAGCGTCTGCGACTCCCAGGGGATCTCCTGCTTTCAGAGTGCCCTGCTTGATGAAGGCACAGCCTTATCAAAGGAGGGTAACACGTGTGCTGAGGGCAAACAGAAGAGATGCTTTTTGTCACATATCACAACAACTTTTGAAAGCAAAACCCAAGAAATTCAACACATGTTATGGTACAGTAATCAAAGATGGGGGGGCAGGAATGTGACCCTCTGCTGGGAAACATCATGATCCTGGACCACCCGAGCACATTTTTATTTTCCTGTACAGAGAAATTTTAGGTGAGAGGAGCAGGTGTTGAATTATGGTCTTAAATAAAAGTAATTCCCTCTGATGGGATCTCAACAGGGATCCTCAATAGCTCATCTGAAAGCACTGCTGCACAAATCATCGTCATCACAAGATCTGTTGTATGCTAATGAAGAACACTGACTTTACTGTTCAGTTATTCAAGATTAAATGACATGATTTATAATCAGAAAATGCAGCTAGAGATTACAGATTCTGAGGCTGCAGGAATGAAGCGACAGCAACAGGCTAATGTTTGGATTTAGCATTCAGTGGCATCAATGTCTAAGGAAAAACACTGGAATGGGTGACAGAATATTTTCTCTGTACATACAATAACTCTATGACCTACAGTGTCACAATCATTTACGTCAGTCTTTTGCAATGTACTAATGCCTGTTAAAAAAATAATAGCTAAATACTTTATTTTTAAGAGGAACAGACATTTTTCTGTTAGAGAAACTAAAAGAAAAGAATATTATTTTATTATATTTATTGTATTCTTTTAATCATATTTTTTACCTTCTTCTAATGAAAAATCACTGAATGTCTTTTAGATGAAATTTCATGAAGCATTCAGTCCTTTCCTGAATGTATAGAGCCAGAGCTTCATCATAAATTGATCGATTTCCTGGGGTTTAAGCTCCACAAAAAAAAGTTTACTGGATAAGAGAGCTGACACAACCTTATCCATAGTAGCACAAATAATAGCAGTTAATTATACCAGAAGATATGTTGTCATTTTTGAATTTGCATATACAGTAGGCTTCTTAATAGTGATTATGAATTTTCATTCATCAGGCATTCCCCTAACAATTCCCACGTCCTTTGGAAATAAGGAAATGAAGGCAAAAGAAAGGAAAGACAGGATATCGAATTTCCAACCCTGAGCAAGGAATAATACAACTTTTGCAGTAGCAGCTAAATCTTCAGAAACACCCAGGTTCTCATCCCGAGGGACTGTCTTACCCAGCAGTGGAAATACATGGGTAACATCTGTGATTGTTGGACAGCGGACGTGTGCCAAACCTTCACAAAAGCATGAGACATCCTGGAGGGGGAGGAAATAAAGAAACTTATGCTGCCAAAGTGCCAATAACGTTTGTAAACTCAAGTCAGTGTAGCAGACAGCAGAACTGCAGAGGAAATTCAAGGCAACCATCAGAACAGTGACCTTCCTAAATTATTCAGAATGTGTCATTTGTTTGCAGCCTGAAAACTTACTTGAAACTCAAAATCAAGATTTGAATCTCACTTCTGGTTCTGGACAAATAAAAACTATTTCTCCATGACCCATTGAGCCTAATTTGAATCCGGCTATGGAACTTTCCTAATTAACCCATTGGGTATTTTCTTGCACGTTCTTTAAACCACTATTGACATTTGCTTTAGTGCATCCACACATGGGACCACCAATCAGACTCTTCTTTGCTTGTATAACATGCCGGATTTAAGCAACAGCAAAACAACCAAATAAATCGGATTTCAGCAAAACATTTTTTCCTCTTGGGAAGGATGTATCTCAAGTTGACCTACGGAAAATCCCAGCAATTCAATTTACTACGTTAAAGCTATAGAAATGGTGATGCTAAAGATCAAAGGAAATCAGGATGTGCAAAAGTAAAGATGTTCTGCTATTGGGTATAAAGATCTATACACCTCATATGAAAAGCAAAGTCAGCTGTAGGATATGCTTAATACTGCTTTTTTGGACACAGACTAGTATAGAATCAAGCATAGAAACTAGGCTGGACTAATATCCCTCCTTCCTTAAATCCAGCTGGATTTTAGCTACCTTGGTGACCCTTGGAGAACCCTGTCACTCAGGGTGATGGATGGTACATAGTAGGCTCAAACTTATAGAAATCAGAAGACAACTTCTGTTGATGGTGGCTTGACACCTACTCTCCAAGACCTCCCAAACATCAGGACCGCATCTTACTGAAAAAATTGAACAGTTGTGACAGATCATTATGCATTAGTACCCCTGAGTCCAGTTAGGACTGTCAATAATCCAATTAGTTCCAAAGGTCAAATAACTTCATTGTATCAAAAAGTTTTGACTCATCAATGATGCTGATAGTAATACTGAGTTACAGCAGGCTGTGCTCCACTTGAACCAAGGGCTGTTTGCCTTAAGATCCTGAAGTCCTTTCAGGCAGAACATCTGAGGATAAGGAGACTTTGCCCAAGAAAAGACAGAGCTGGATGACATATTACCTTAAATTTTAAATGCACTATTATCTGTAAGACAGTACATAAGTTAACATAATGCTACAATGATGGGCTTGAACTATTTCCCCACAATAAAATGTCCCCAAAACCTTCAGCTGTTCAAAAAATCATGATTCTACTTTCTCACCATCACCTATTTGCACTTACTTTCGATTCAGTATCACTGGAATCTGTGACTGGAAAATATTGCAAATAACTTAAAGACTTTTTGTCCCTCCACGGTTTGTCAATTTATACCTTTTCTACTAATTATCAACTATGAGCATCTTCCTAAACATATTTTACCGAGCTACACATCCAACTTTTAAAAACAAATGCGGCACCCAACACATTTTATCACACATCAAGTTATAAGACAATTTGTAACCATTTCATTCTTTTATACTAACTCCAAAATTCAATCCAAGGTTTCTCTGCCTTAAAAGGCATGATTAGTTTAAATTTCTGGAAGTGGGCTTTTTTCCCCCCATTATTCATATTTAAATTAAGTTCCCTTGAGATGGAAGAAAAGCAAGAAATTTTTATCAAGAGACTAATAATATAACCAGTGAAAAATCTGAGCAGTTTTATATTGAATTTATAAATCATGCTAGCAGTAACCAAACTGTTTAAATAATATATAGAGTTTAACTATAACATACTTATTGGCATAAGTAATTTTAGTGCTTTTTAATGTAACAAATCACTCAGAAAATATTCTCAGTTAATCATTAGCATACTCCAGTCTAGAGAGAGGTATACGTATTGTTCACTTTATAATCTGGTAGAATGGCTGAGTCATAAAATCTCATATTGTGTGCCAATTGATTTACAATTTCCTAAAGATGTTTGGGTACCCTGACAAAGTATCAATTTATCGTTGCATTATAAGCCACTATCTGCAGATAGAATAGCATGTAATTAAACTCAGGAGTGGGAATTAATTAAAATATACATGTGTGAGTGCATAGGCATATATTTGTGTTTATTATAGAAACGGTAAAAAATCCCCACTAGCACAGATATGGGTGAAATTAGCCCCTTCCACTGTATCAGAATTTGCTCCCGTGTTTATCACAAAGCCAGAACACAAAAGCTTCATAGTAGTGACTACACAAAGAGACTGGGGTGAAGGGGGATAATTTTGGGCTGTGACCGAGTCAGGCAGTAATGCTGAACCAATTTCATGGTCTCATTCTGCACACAGAGGTTCATTCTGAACATCGAGCCACCATCTGCCCCCACGTACCCTGACCTGCACAATCTGTAGGTCCTCATGAAGCAGCAGCTCTGCAGTGTTCAGAGAACTTGGAGCTTGTCTTTGTGGCTTCCCTTGTTCCCTCCTACAAAAGAGCCACAAGAAGGTTACACAGTGTATAGTTCAGAGATATTTTCTGAACAATTAGGTGGAATCCACTTAGAGCATTCAGTATGAGAAGGGACCAGAGCTCAGAGAGTTCAAACCAGACATACTCCATTGTCAGCCTCAGTTACGTGACATGACATTTTAATTAGAAGGGGTCAAAGCTGAGAAATTTGTGTCAAGACCCAGATCTGAACTTTTCCAGATTACTATCATAGTAAAAAGTTGAATTGGATGTTGTTTTTTAGTCCTGTCTCTCATTTTCATATTGGAAATACTTCTCTATCTGCATTATTACTAATATTCACTCTATAACTTTAAGCGGTTTCCTTCAAAATTTTGGGGTATCATTTGTATACTTCTTATTCTTTCCTGTTCAACTCCTGTAGTTATTGTACCAGAAAACTATAAATCTTTGTGAAAATCATTATTAGAAGTAGAAATATTTTGAGATAATTATATTCTAGGGGTTTTGATTTTATAAATTCCCTTCTTTGTTGAGTGCCAAGACATTTACTTGTAACATTTTAAGACAAAAGAAGTAACTCAGACTACAATGGAAATACTGGAGGCCTCAGATTTATCAAGACCAAGGTGCCAGATTCATGAGCAAGTTTTTAGCAGCGGCAAATATCCTAATTCAACACGTTGTGTAGATTTTTCGCTACTGTATAAAATTGATTTACTCTGTTAAGGGTGTTCTGTGATGAGGTCTTCTGTAATTTGGAGATTTAAGATTAAACAGCGTGTACAAAAAAGCTGAAAAGTGCCTGCGAGCTTCAGTTTATATTTTAGGCCCAAACTGCTTAGATTATCAGTTAGCTTGAGAATACTATTTCTTCATCAAATTCTTAATTATTAAAAAGGACAAAGCCCACGAAAAATATAGAATAAAGACAAATGTCTTCAATATAAATATGAAAAAGATTAGCACAGCCATTACAAAAATAGCATAAGAAAATCCAAGTGTAACAATTGCTGGAGATTATTTAACCTTCGTACAATAGTCTTCACACGTTAACCGCACATTTGAGTTGAGAAAAACAAGAGTAGTTCCGTCAAGGTCTTTTGCTTGGAGCAGTGTTTCCACTGCCTTGTACTCTTAAATAAAAAGATCTACAGAGAAGCGGGCCAGAATTACAAGACAGAGTTGGAAAGCAGAATGACTGCATCTCATACAGCAGTATGCTACCATAGAGCACCCTATACTGTTAAGCAGGCTGCAAAATTAGTTCAAGAAGCAATTTTTCTCCAACATTTTCGTATTTCTAGTGCATATGTTTTCGAATAAAGTGATGGCTCCGTAAAATGTTTGTAATCTACTGAATAGGAACCTGGGTGCTCTTCAGAAAATGTCACATGTTAGGGGAATCTCACTCAAATACACAAATATTTCATAGGAAATTTATCCGATTGATTACAGGCTAATAGCAATCAAAATCTGGGCATTCTTTGCATTATACTTATCTGTAACACTTGTGCTCCCTAACATCTAGCACATCTGCCTGCGTATAAAACAACCATTTCTCTATACTGTGCTAACCTTTCCACTATGATTTCATTAATCTGTTACTAGAAAATATAATTAATATGCATTATAAATTCTCATGGACAGGAATGCTTGTCTTGATTTTGTTTTAAAGCATCAGGGACACCTGGGATGACTTACCAATAAATAATATATATATAATATAACCTTAAGTTTGCATGGTCAATAGCACGATGGTAACTGGAGGCAAAAGAAGGGCGTTAGTTGAATTATTCTGACCCTTTCATCTCACCCAACTGAGACACCAATATTTTTATTGAAATTATATGTCATGCTTATAAAGACAAATCTTTCAACTGTCATCTTTTCTCCTTGGCTAGAAAAACTTATTCATACCAGCTGTGAATTTCCCCATCCTTCAAGCCATGTCTGTGGTTCCAGCAAGCCCAGTCACTTTGTCCAAGTCATTCAACAGTCATCTATTAATTTCACTGTGATTGGAGGATACACTCAAAATATCTCAGGGGACTCTCATGACCTTGTTATATTAGGCCTTCAAATGGATATAAATTTTATTCCATGGTTCAGCAGACATGGGTTCTATTCTTGGTTCTGCGATGTGAATCTAGGGGGAAAAAAAAAAAATGCTATGAGGGCCATGATATTTCAAAATAGAAGTGTAAAGAAAGGCTTTAAATCTCTGTGTGTGCTCCTGAAACAGCGACTGGCAAACAATCCTCATACCTTCCTACCATCAATCAGAACTGAAGGAGAATACAGAAGGCACATTGTCTTGGACCCTCTATGCTGCTGAGTAAAATGGACCCCAAAGAGCCTCCACGCAAAGGTGGCCACACTGGTACATCCCTCGTCTGCTGAAGTGTGCTCCGAGTTGTGTGTGGGACAAGCCCCGCTGTATCCCTGAGCCTACACTCGTGGATGTGGATGGCCCTGGCACGCTGGGCAGCTTTTAGCTGTCTCACCTAAGAGCTCTGTCAGAACGATAGCTGCATAAAGGAAACCCAATAATTTTTACTGATGACTACATCAGGGCTTTTAATAAATATTTTTTACTTGTCTTTGGACTGTAAGTCATTTGAAGCATGTATTCTGGAAGGAGGAAGAATCCACGACACAGTTCTCTGAAGTCAATAGTCCAGCTAAATCCACATCATGGAATGAAATTCTAAGCCAGATTTTCAAAAGATTTGGTTTCAGTTTAACTCAATAACTGAATTCAACAATAAAAATCCTAGTCTTAGAGGGAGCAGTTTTAGGTCAACATCATTCAGTTTCTTTCTGCATACTTTTCAAAACCATGTACAAATTCCTCCCTCCCAGCACATTTATAGATTTTGTCTCCAGGGCTGCATCTTAATATCAGGCAAAATTTCTGTTTAAAGGTGAATGGAAAGGATAGGATAGACATTCTAAAGTCTTTCCTGTTCTCTTGCCTTGTCTGCAAATACATGCATCCTGGGGACAAAGGATTTATTACAAGCTAAGGAGGAACATTTTTGTGGGTGCCCTTTGACAGAAGTTACCAGCACTACACAGCACAAGGACAAAATAATACAATTTAGCCTATTGTATTCCTGTAAAGGAAAAGGTTAAAGTGGAGATTGAGTTTTTATGGCTTAGCTCAGAGGAAGGATTAGCTAGGAAAGGTTGTTGATACCTGCTGAACAATATCTACAGTTGCCTTTTGTGCTGTATTCATTTTCAGCAAGAGTGGCCGGGAGAATTATAAAAGGAGAGCTGGACCCCCAAATGGCTGATAGCTCTGTAAGATCCAAGTGATTGCCTACCAGAGACCACAGACATGCATTAAACATGCTAGAATATAAGATAAAATCCTTCCTGAATCTGACCAGTTGGAGTGTCATGTTGCCCTGCCTAGTACCTTCAAACAGTCCCAGATAGCTAGGTGTGTATCTTAGGAAAAAAAAACTGTTGAAGAGCTCCTGCTGACTGAAGCATGTGGTCTGAGAACTCAAATCAAACTTCTGTGGGGCTTCCCTAGGCAGTTTAAAACACTGAAAAGCAGATATGCTTCAAGGATAGTGCTCTGCTGAGCGATAGAAATCATTAATTTTTCATTTAAAAGAAAAAAAAAAAACACCACAAAAAAAACTAGCTAATCAGCGACTTTCAAATTTACTGACTTTGGTAAGACAGGGGTACAGTTAGGTTACCTGAGCCTGGAAAAGATTACAGCAAAGGAGATAGCTTACAGAAAAAAAAAAAAAAAAAAAAAAAAAAAAAAAAAAAAAAAAAAAAAAAAAAAAAGGAAAACTAACTGTCAGATTATTAAATCTGTGAGGAAATACCCATGCTGAATACCATCTTCAATCACTTTTCAAACTGTATGTAAGAAAGGCAAGAAGTCTTGCATTGGACTTCATCCCGTTAGGAAGGTTTTGCCCTTCAGTCCGTTATTTTGAGTCTGTAAATTCCAAAATAATGTACAAGTCTGAAGGCCTCATTTGGGACGTTTCAGAAGCAGTTTAGTTTCTTTAGACAACGTGAGACAGAAAAAGCAGTAAAAATTGGAAGAGGAGGAAGATGGGGAAGAGTGGTAGGTGGAAGCGGTCCTACAGGCATGATCAGACAATAAGCTTCTTAAGAGATCCCCTGTCTGACATAGGAATATGTTTTGAATGGGTTCTCTGGAAAGATAAAAGTAGAAGAGAAAAGTAGTTGAGAACAAACCCATAGTCATCACACATAGTCTGATTTTTTTTTTTTTTTTTTTTTTTTTAAATCAGTTTTTTGAGATGTCTCAGCTTGAAAACACAAGTAGTGGACACAGCCCAAATTACTACCGATTTTCAAAAATCGTAGCCCAAGATTACCAGAAGGGAAATGTAGTAAGATGCATAACAAGCTTAAGAAGCACACTCATTTATCCATTTATCTTGTTTCAAGAAACCAAATTTTAAAAACATCTGCTATTGGCCATACAGTATTTTGCCTCTTCTGTTTCAGAGATCTAATTTAGTCCCATTCTTAAATATTTAGCATGTGTGATGATTTATTTCCTAATCTACCATGAAAGAAACTCAGAAAAATGTTTATCTTTTTTGTAGGGAAGGGAAGGGAGGTAATCACAGCATTGTCTCTAATGTAGTTTCATGCCTTCCTTATAGGCATTATTAAATTAATCTGATAGCTCTCAAATTTTGCCACCAGTGATGATCCAAAGACATTTTCAATTATAACTTTCAAATATTATGCATATCATGATTATGACTTAGTAGATGGAAGAACCGAGCAATAAAAGCCTTCATCGAGGAAGTTTTCTGATATCAATGTTGAACACATTTTCACAAAGATTGATTCAAAGCAGAAATTTGTCTATCAGCTTGCATCCTTAGCTATTGTTGCTACATGAAAATGTTTTTTTTTTTTTTTTTTTTTGCTATTATGATTTTTCCCTCTCAAGAAAACAATATTTAATTCTTCTGAAGTATATGGAGAATATCAAGCAGATTATGCTACACTGGCCTATTTTTTCTAGCAAGACCAGGATCCAACCTTAAAGCCTTTGCCTCAGTAAAATAACAATTCTCAAAGCATTCTGTGCTTGTTTTTCTTGCTGCTGCAAGCTCTTTGCAGTGCTAAATTAACTGAATAGGTTTTGTGAACAAAATCATTAGAACAAGTTGTATTTTTCCTGCCAGCATGTTGGCCTTCTTACTTGTGGAGCCTGAGAAAGCTTGTGCTCAGGCTTTCTTTTTTTATCTTCCACCAGACACAGGCTGATACCATGGCTGTTACGCAGTCTATTCCCACCTTTCTCCTTGAAAGGCTTGAGCTGTATGTTAGTAAGCAGCTCTGCCTGATGGATTCTCATTAAGCTGCAGCTTTTGTGAAGGTTTCACTGCAACTGCCATTTATCTCACACCTGAAAGGATACGATTCCTGTAAGACAGGTGGATTTTAAGCATCCTTTTTCAGTCTCTAGTGCTTTCACTCACTTGCTAAAAACTTGTAGCAGGTACTATAAGTTATTAGGAGCAGTCATCAAACAGAGGGATATACTGGGGTCTGCAAAGAGTCTTAAAAATCTAGGGTTGGATACAGGAAGGTGCAGGGAGATCTAAACTCTCTTTGCTGTCAACAGAATTTGAGGACACTTGGTGAGTCACAGAATCTGGTTCCTAATGCAGCTCAGACCGAAAACACATTACTGTTCATCCCAGAACAGGGGGAAACAAATCCCTTGCCTGGCTTGTATGGCTTTGGTTTGTATTTTAGGTAAGAAACAGCAGCTTTTCTTCCCCCCCCTTCCTAAATCCCACAAACAAGCAAGGAAAAATAATGGGAAAAAATTCAAGCAACAAATGGACACATTTAAGTTTTAGCTTATGAATAGAAAGTACTGTGTCAACATGCCAACATCACCTGCAGCTCTTTGACCTTTTGGAATATACTTTTCAAAATGTAGCTGGTCCTCTGATTTTAAATGTTTGAGAAACACTGGTTTCAACTGTTATTCATGGAAGTATAATGGTCCCAGAGAATTCAAATAGCCTTTATGTATTTGACAAATGTAACTACAACCTTACGGCGCTCTCACAGTATGTTGAGGTCACACTTGTTGGAAAGATGTTCCTGGTATCTTCAGTCTCCATGTTTTAAACAGAGGTAGCTTCCCAGAAGGTTCTTACAGAAGCTTCTAACTTACTTATGAATAAATAAGGTGTCAAAGTTTTTCTCCCAATAAAACAACTGTTAAATGCGGTCACTGCAGCGTAAGCCTGGACAATCAACCATCCTGTATCAACTTATTTAATATAACGTGCTTCTCTGAAGCTTTACACAAACTGAAGAAGCCTGTGTGCACGTAGATGAAAGTACATACGTGTTTGTGTCATCATGCATAAGATTATTAACACTCTGTGGTAGTGCCCATCTGATCTCAAACCCAGATGCTGAAGCCCTCCACAGGTACAATGGAGCTGCAGAGATTCAGCTGTGGAGCTGAGCACAATTCCGTAGCCGTTATCTGTGGCAGGGTTAAGATGACAATGCAAAACCCCTGACAATCTGTCATCTTTCTGATGTGATAGCACATGATTCCTGATGTTGACAAGGAGCCCTGGAATAAATACTATTATATTATGAATGCAGTGATAGAGAACAGCCAGCAGAGTTGTTTATAACACAAATAACAAACCTAATATATTCACGGGAAGTCATTTGGGAAATATAGAAGGCAAAAGACCAGGCTGAGACCAATGATCCAGCTGAAGCTGGAAATCATCTCAGGGATCAAGATCACAGACTTGCAGGGGTTGATGCATATGCCTTATTTTATAAAATGCTAGTATTTCCCTTTGGCTTCAGTAGAAATATTCACTGTATAAAAATCACACAGATGTCTAAATCTGTGCTGGGTATGTTCCCAAAAACTGAATAAAGAAGCCAAGAAGATAGACTAATTGTATATTACAGAATAGACAATTCTAAAAGCCAGAAAAAGATTATTCTGTAAAAAAAATGCTCTAAACTTCATCTAGAGTTTGAGCATGAGTAGCATCTAACCATATTAATACTCCGAAGAATTATAGATTTTTACCTTGTTCACTTAAACCTGTTTGCTGCAGTATTCAGAATGATCTAAAAAAATTTGCAGTGCCCTTACCCTTTATTTTTTTCTCCTTTTTTTCCTGTATATGACCAGTGATAGATGGGATACGGTAAAGAATAATTGCTTGCATTTAAAATGCACATTTTCAAATGCTAGGCTTTATTTTTGGGGTACAATTTATACCTCCATCTGCACATGAATTGCTGGTGCAAATATTAACATTTGAATGGAAAATGACCTGATTTATGAGTATGTGCCAGGTTGCTAGCTATGCAAGTGCTAAATCCATATCCTCAATTCCAAGGGTAGGCAAATTCACTGAAGCTGTATCTCAGCCAAGATAGAAACATGTTCCTTAAATATCTGTAACCATTGAGAGTGAGGTGCAGTTCCAAGAGGCTAGAGATGCCTTATGCTACAGTAGAAATAATAGAGGTTTGCTGCACAGGTATGCTATAAGCAATATTTTGACACTTGCTTTACTACTTTATTTCTAGGAAGAAAGACAATTAGATTAAGGAGGCAGGTGCAGAAATAAAGGCATTGTCCATTCTGGAAAAAGGATATACACTGCCCTCTTATTGTAATGTACTTCAACTGCAACTGATTTATCTTCAGTTTTAATCTGCCATTTACAACTCCACCTTCTCCAGCTCACACACTTTGGATTTACATCAAGTCCTCCATCTCAAAAGTTCAGGGAACTTCAACAGTAAATAATCAGCCTCTTTCTGTGGAATAGTCAGACTACATATAAATGAAAAACTAAGGCACAAATGTGAATAAGTAAATTCTCTGCAAGGCTTCTATGGGTAGGTTTCCGTATTTCTATTTTCATTTTCCATTCTGCTCCCTTATTTTGGATTAATAAACATTAAGTATGCAACATATTTGCTTCTACAATTAAAAAAAAAATAATGTTTACCAGGAAGTACAAATATTATCCAGAGACCAAGGAGGCTGAGGCAACGACATCTAAGTTCCATCATTTATAAAAGACAGAAAACTTTTGCTAGTTCTCCTGAAGTCATTAAGGAAGGGTGAGAGCCTACTGAAATGCAATAAAAAAGACAAAGCGTGACATAAAGCTTGTAGAAAAATTAAACCAATTGCACAGCAACAGAAAGAAAAAGAAGAGTACGTGTCTCTCTGAAGAGAGAAATGTAAGAAAGCACATCCATGTGTCAGCAGATTAAGAAGTGTCTGAGACCTGTAAGTGCACAGAAGTAAAAGGCAGATCTCTGATGATTTAGGCTGCGTTTTGGTTTTTAGTCAAAAACGTTCTTGCAGTCAGCTCTGGATGCCCACACAGAGTTACCCTCTACTGTGCTAACGTGAACACCCTGATAACTGGCAAACTAGACACCCCGCTAGAACCCTCTAGGTTGCCACCCAACAAAACTCACTCACATTTAGATAGTCCAAAGGAACTTACTGTACAGCTTTGATTCAAGGATCCAGCAGTCCTCAGGACAAAGTAGCAACTGTCCTCAAAATCAGCGGGAACAGGGAAAGAAATCTCTCATCAGGATACCAGAGAGTCGTTGTGAATATTCAAAATTACCGAAGAAAGAAAATAATCCTTATTTGGATTTCTACTGTTACAGACAGATAGCCAGTATAAACTCAGCTATAAACTTCTAATTAAACTCCCAAAGAAAAATAATAATTACTAAGCCCATTTATTCAAACTTCTTATTTATATGTTTGCTTCAAATATTACATTAACAAATGTTGACAGTTTTCCAATGAAAAAATTAGAAGCCTGCCAATAAAAACAAGCAAAGGGAAACAAAAGACAATTATGAAAAATAGTTTCCACAGCTCTTGAACATCTTTTAGAAGAGAATAAAGGCTATTATTGAACAGTCAATCCATTCTTGCTCAGAGCAACAAAAAGGGATGCACATCTTCTTTTCTACCGGTTTGATATCCCCAGAGTATTTTGGAGCTTCTTTTCCTTTTTAACAAACTATTTAACCTTGGCAGAACACACCAAGAACACAAAGACTGAGAGACGGCATTATTTTATGGCACGTAAGCTTAGTAAGCAATGCTGACTGTTTCCAGTTTTTATCAGTTCATTTTTTTTTAAGAGCCATCTGATGCATATTATTATTAGTCCTAAGGAGGAATACAATGTACCCCAGCCCCGTATAACCCTAAAATGAACAACCACCATCCTGCTTATACATAGACAGATCTAAAATGTAAAATTCCATGGGTGAAGATACTTAATGTTGAAACATGCCCACTGAATGCCCAAGGGAAGCAGAGGGGAAACTTCCCTCCTGTTGAAGCAGGCAGGCATCGCTTAACCAGTCCAACACCTGGAATAACAGTTTGATCTAACAAAATGTCACGTGCCCCCCGAATAAACGAGAAAAGGTTTCTCTTATGTAGGGGAGTGGCCAGTTATCTCCTGAATGCGTTGCAGGGAGGGTGTATTAAGTCTGAGTGGCCCCTTGATAGCGTTCCAAAGAGAGACAGTGCAGAAGCTCTGTTCAGAAAGGCTTTGCTCTGAAGAACGCAACCCAGCGCTCACAGGGATGCAGGGAGACAGAATCTCTGATGAGGTGTATGCCAGCAGCTGGGTACAGGGAGAGGCACCTTTCAGATTTAACCTAGGTGTTAGCACATTAAATATGGTTTTCTTTTCCCTTCCTCACCTGTGTCTTCAGTTGTATTGTCTTTTAGGAATGTTGCATGTACTTTACTTGCATTTTATTCAGAGTTAAGAGTATTTTCAAAGTCATTCTTCATCCGTGAGTACTGAAGACTTGTAAAGCAGAGTGCTGAGGGCACTCCTGCTCCTCAATAGGGGTTTGTTTTTTTGTGTTTTGGGGTGTTTGTTTTTTTTTTTGAGATACAGGGTAAAAGACTGCTCTTTATTTGGGTGCTGCCGCCACAGAGAGTAGAAGAAGAAATGTCTTCAGTGGTAACAAACTGGAAGTTCTCATGCACCAAGATACTGAGAAATACAACCGAACCAAGTATTTAGGCAGCCACACATTAAAATTATACTTTTATTCCACACATTTCTCATAGCATTTCTGATTTAATCAGAAATTCAGGGAGATACATGAAACTTAAGGGTATTGGAAAGTTTACTTGGTTTTAACATGCACTGTGCGTATTAAAAATATGGAGATGCAGAAAGACTAAGTGCTTTGCTAGAGACAGCAAGGAAATACTACTGCAAGAAGAGAACCCAAACTATTTTACACAGGTGCTGTACTTCACCCACAAACATCATATTTTCTGTCTGTGATGTCAAACATTTTAAAGCATGAAAGGTCTTACAAGATCTTCTATTCGGTGTGAGCAAACACTGTAGGGAAAAAAAAAAGGTATTATTTATGTTCATAAGATTCTAAATAGGCATCTTTTTTCATGCTTGAAGAGGTCTGACACTTGCTTAGGCTGAATCAGGTGATGCTGTCAGACAGACTTCACTCACACAAAGCTAACAGTTATGTACTACGACTGTGCCCCAGTTAAAAGTTTTATGATCTCAGGGATGTTGCATTTCTGAGGTGAGTTGTAATGTTAATGAAAGGATCACAGGAGATACTGCAGCTCAACGCATGTGTCCTCCATGGAGTACTGGCTATTTTTATAAACAGACCAAGAGATGTATTAGCCAAGTGCAAAGATGTGTTATTATATTCCATTTATCGAACTGATATTATTTCAAAGCTTTGAACTGAACAAATTTTGGAAAACATATACTAATACCTCAGATATTTTGCAATATTTAATCAAATAGATTGACTCATTACAGGAATTCTTGATTTTATCTTTTATCTGAACTACAGTAGACTGAAATCTTAATAAGGTAAATTCATATATTTCCTCATATTTTAAGAAATATGTAGATTTACACTGACAACTGGCAGCTATAAAGTTAAAGAATAGTAAGCCTCTGGTAAATAAACTACAGTACTAATGAAACTAATGCTGCCTACAAAATTCACCAGTCACACAGAATAGACGTAGCTCTGACATATCAATGTAATCTTTCTTCCACCAAACTGCTGATGCACTTCTCCATTGACCTCAGAGTACTTTGCCACAGACTGGCAGATTATTTCCTTTCTGTGAATTGACTACCGAAAACATCTTTTTTTTTTTTCTGTCAGTTTGATTCTTGGTTTCTCTGCTGAGGGTATCAACTCAGTGGGCAAATATTCCGAATTATGCCACTGTGAGTTCCTGATGCATGCACTTGTTACTTCCCCAACTTCCAGCAGCCCATTTCACTGTAGGCCACCAAAAGTCATAAAGATGATCCAGTAGCAAGTAAATCTTTTTTATTCTGATCCATACCACCCAATCCAAGCATGAAATAATTCTACAAATATAGTTAAAACTATATAAAGCACAAGATGAAAATATTTTTGTGTGGTACTTCCAGTGTTTGACCTGAATCTCATTAAACATGAGTAGATACAGCCATGTAGTATCCGAGGGAACTAACTGCTGAGTTAGCACCCAGGGTACCAAATGCTGTAGGTGAGTGTATCAAATCAGCCCGAATACCACCACAGCCAGATCTCTGCTGCCATCCTGGCAATCAACAACTTATTCTTGTAGATTTTTGGCAACCTCACCTGGATACATCAATGAATCTCATTGAATCTCACTCGATTTATTATTGATTTCCCAGAGGGTGTATCTGAAGCAGCAGTTCTGGTGATAGATCTTCAGAGTGGAAATGCAGAGCAAAGAAAAAGCTTTGCTTCTAGAGAGGCACTCAAGTGGTCACACTCTAATAAGCTCAATTTGGGGGATTCTTCCAACTGAGGCAACAAAAATCTATGCAGAAAATCTGCAGTTTTGGGGAAAGCGTAAATAGTTTAAAACACATTATCTGCTTTACTAGAAATCTGAACTACTTCAAATTCCAACACCTGACTGTTAGCAGATCTGAAAATAGGTATCTTATCTTAAACCTAGCATATTTGTGACAGCTGTCATATTTGCTGACATACCAGAGATTGAACTCTGAAGCTGTTGAAGCAAAAATGAAGGCTGATATAGCCTGAGCTAATAATCCCTAGATTGAGCTGCAAGCAGATTCTTTCTAGGAAAGCCATACAGCAAGTTACGCAGGCAGTTGTTAATACCAGATACGGCATTATGACATCTCAAGGAGAGTAAAGCTGTTAACATTCTAGTACCTTGAATGGAAACATTTAATGTACTGACACTTGTGGAGTATCATAAGGTATTAGTTACAGAGAGAGTTGCTGTATAAACTGCTTTTTAAGACTAAGCACAGTCTTTTAATCTAACTTCAGAAGGACACGAAGTATGGAGAGTTATCAAAATTTCATATAGAAGGAAAACATGGGTACAGCAGAAACTGCCAAGGGGCGAGAGGCAGAGAAAGTTACAGGAAAAGGACACAAAAAGAAAGATCTGCCCTTTTAAAGGCTTAACCCACAGAGTCTTTTACATATGTAAACCCATAATATTTATTATGACTGCAAACAAATTGTATTTTAAATACTAATATATTAATGGAAAATACACTGCCTCTATAATGACCTGTAAGTACAGACATGTACTGCAGTGGCCAGTATTAAATTCACTGAAATCAAGGACTTTCCCTAAGAAAGCCCTTACACCCAGATTCTTACACCGCAATTTAATGCTTTGTTACTAGATTGCTTATACATACCTCTATTTTTTGTAGACCAACATCAACATTTTTGATAAGTAAATCTAAATTAAATGTGTAGCAGTTATCAACTGTGATGATTTCACATATATGGGTGTCTGTACGTAGACGAAGATGGCAGGGTTTTGGTTTGTTTTTTAAAGAAAACTACATCCACTCTACAAACTTCTAAATTCATATAACCATGAGAATTTCAGATGGCAGTTATTCTAAGCTTCCTGTGCTTTTGTAAAGAAAGCAATCCTGGAACAACTGTGTAAACTGGTCAACAAGTCATCTTTGCATGCTTTTCCTTTTCCTCACTTCTCTCAATCCATTTGCTCACGGCAGCTCCAGCAGTCAGTGCCAAGAGAACATGTAGGAGACACGACACATTGGCCCTTGTAAGCTTGTGTCAGCCCATTTCTAATGTGATAACCTATTTTGTTGTATCAAAATGCATGAAAATAGCCTTTAAAGCACATCCTACTATGGAGTTAAATCCTTCCCCAGGAGGAGGGGAGATAGTGAAGATTGTTGCCATTTACACATGCCAGCATTCAAAATAATCACAATGCTTACATTTGGCTGGTATTAAAACTACTTGCCTCCTATTATTTGGCAATGCTTTGCTATTTTTTTCAGATTTTAAAGTTTTATAGAAGTTTCTCTCACACATGCAAAAAGATTAGACAAAACTAAGCACTACAGATCACACAAATGAATATATTGAGCTCTGGAGGAAAGCTGCCATGACTAACAGGGAGCACATTTATATATACACCACTAATTAGTTAAGGGGGAAAAACCCCAAAACAGATATTTTGATTTATTTATTCGATCACATGATACGCCATGATTTCAGTGCGCTCTATTTCTTGCTACTTTAATGGCAGCTCTATTATATTATCCTACAATGCCTTACTTGTGACCTAGTTCTTTAGATAGGTGAAACAGTCTCATTTTTTTACCCCAGAAATCCCAACATATACTATTCCAGGATTTTCTATTCATGCTTCTGGACAAATACTTATGTACTAAGTTGATTCAACAGCTGTAAATGAAAAAAAAATATCTGTGATAAGTAGAGAGATTCTATGACCATAATCATTCTCTGAATGAAGATTTTCAGTAATATTCATGATAAATTCTGAGAATTGAGGACAAAATTTAATTTGACAAGTAATTTCATTTTGCTACAGTATTTAAGAGTCAAGAAATAGTCATCACTTTTTGATATTCATGTTAAGACCTATTTTAAGTACAAAGAAAATTATCATGCACCTACTTTCTCTGTATTCTGTGAACAACTTCAGCTTCCATTAACTTTAAGTAAATGCTTTAAGATTTCGGCAAAACTGAATTGCAGTAATTCTTAGTTGCAAAATGTGGATTTTACTGCTTCCTTCTGAGGATGTGCACTTAATATCAGTTGCTCTGCTTTAACAGTTACAAGCCATTAGTTTCAGTGTATTTACTCTTGGTTTGCAGATGTGTAACTAAGATGAAGTTGAGTTTCTCAAAAGGAAGTTTCAGACTAAGAAAACTAGTAGAAAAAATAGCTTTGTTTTCTCCCTTAGTAATATTGACTTTTAATGAATACAATTCATTCAAAGCCGCTTCCCTCTTCACAGAAAGTGAGAGTTCTAGGAATTTACAGCTTTAAGAAAAACAAATTAGCTCAGAGTTTTAGCTGAAAAATCACAATGTGGCATGTGATGTCAGGTTGAATCAGTCTTGCTTTATTCTATGACACAATTCACCAGGAGTGACACAATCCAAAGTGACTTTGCACAACACAACGTCAGCTAAAAAACCTGAAACAAATTACTCTTATCAACATTATAGCTTAGAGAAATGCACTTTTAAGAGTGACAATGCACTACCTCCACAAAGAAAAGGATATGGCTAAAATGTTTATAAACCATACAATAATGATATATACACTAGAGACTGCCAGGGATTTTACTACTTCTCCACGTCAGCTACACATTCTAGTGCGAAACTCACACACATGCATCATCTGCCAGTGCCTTTGTACACATGAATCCAATGAAAATCTAATTCAGTAGAAACACCAGCAATCATTGCCAACACACATGCACCCCTACTTTCTTAAATTGATCAACAGTTGCTCCCCCGGATAGGACTGGAGTTCCTACACACCTCATACACAAAGGCTGTTTGGAATTTCCACAATGTAGTTTGCTCTGATTTCTCTTGCTAGGATAGGCTTCTTGCTCCCTGATTTCTGAAACAGGAAGCTTACTTTCCTCTTATCTCTTTGTGATAGTGACTGTACTTTTATTAAGGTAGCAGGCATAATGCAGAGACAAGAAAAAGGTTCACAGGAGGGTTATTCGGTCCAAACAGCGAGTCATGCGTACCTAGTTAAAAAGTTAATTGATGTATTATAACACTACCCAAATATTTCTGTTCTTTTCTTTCTCCTCATGCAAGGAGTTCCTTTGTGTTCTCTCTCCACCTAAACCCACCATTTCTCCAATTATAAAACTCAACTGAAGCAAAATTCAACGTTTGTATATTAGCACAGACTGTGATTCCATTGCAGGTAGGTGTAATGGGCATCAGGTCAAATGTTGAGATGAATTGTGCTTGACATCTTTCAGGGACATTCTTGCACATCTGAATTGCAGAATGTGCTCTGTGCCGACTTAATTCAATTGATAATAGAGGCTCCATACTGACCATGACACATTTCACATGTACAATCGTTTAAGCACAATGGGATTTTCTTCATAGAACATTTCTGGAAACATAATGACTTGGGGATTATATTAAGAGTATGATACAATACAAGGTTAAAATCTAAGTGTTATCTTTAGCTTTCGGGGGAAAAAAGCAATTTTTATGCATTTTAGCATGTCTTTCAGAATCATTCTTAAAATAATAAAGTTACCTTCACACTGCTGAGACCCTAACTGTATTCAGAGAGAGAATATGCCAGATATTTACAGACATGTTCTCTATATGTGGAAATTTAGGAAACAAATGTATTTCCTATACTCTATCTGAACTCGGTGGAAAATGTCCTACATAGCATCTCGAAATACTACTTGCTATTAGGACCTCAAATGCCAGCCATAATCTACACATCTGTAATTAGCCAATCAATACTTTTCACAAGAAAATAAGAAACCATTTTCCATGTGTCATCTAAAAAAGAAAGCATTTAATTCTACAGAATCATGTGCCTTCTAAATTGCTATCCCTAACTTTACTCCCACCTATAAATCAAAAACTAGAAAATGTACCAATATTTTATGCATTGCACCGTAAAAATTTAAAATCAGATTAGAAAACATAGTTGCCATGGTACCTGAGAACTACACTTTCATGCAAAGCACATTAACAGATGCAAAAGAATTGAACCTTACAGCAGGCATGGTATAATTTTTAGATAAACTTAAGAAGAAGCTGTAAGGATATTTCCAGCTCAGTCTGATGGCCGGATGGTTCCTTGTTCTGTATTTCAGGCAGCTGCATCTCTACGTCTATAACTGCTTCAAACTCTCTCCAAGGGCTAAAATGTTCCTAGGGTGAAATCTTGATGTTATTTGAGTCAAAGGGGGTTTTGCCACTGACTTCAAACAAGACAAGGTTTCCCCTTGGCTCTTTGAAGATGGATGGGAAAAAGAAACATTTAGGGAGAACAGCAGTCTCAAGCCAAGAAGGTCAGGCTAAACCGCAGTATGACATTGCATCTTCGCTCAGAGAAAACCTTCATGCAGCCTGTTTTTACAAAAGCTGCTTCTCTGGATCCCCTGAATTAAATTTAAGGGGAAAAGGTTCACAGAGAAATGAAGTTAATTTCTATTTCACAGTATGACTGTAGGTGTTGAACACCTTATTTTCTTTGCACAGGGGCACCACTAAAGAGAGAGAAGAACAAAGAAAGACATATCAGGAACACTCTAGCAAATAAAGTCAGAAATAATAGGGACCAAAAAAAAAAAACCAAAAAACCCACCCCACAAACAAATCACTAAACAGTTTCCTGTGCAATTCTGTGACAAAAATGGCGTATTTTCATATTTTTTTTTAAGGAATATAGCATTGGAGCTCCTTCTTCTGACATCACTGAAATCTGATTCACAGAGACATCTAAGTTGCCCAAGAAAAATCTACTCCTTTGATAACTAAGAACCACCTCGACAGCTATTAAATTACTCTTCAGAAGTCTGAACCAGGCTTTCAAATTGTTTAACACCTACTATTTTCTGTTCTGGCAGCTGAATTAGCGGTCAGGAGAGCAAACTGGTCATTTTTCCAGATTATTTTTAACCTGGTCAAAAGACCCTAAGTTCAATGCTTTTTAAAACTTAGTCATTTCAGCATGACTAAATATTAGAAAAGGTGGTTTTAAAAAAAAATCTGTTCCCAGCAGTTTGCTCTGTGCAATTTATATATCTTGGCCTGCGAGCACATTAATAGCAAGACCTGAATCTGAACATAAAAAACAGCCTCCTATTTTGCCATGCCACCAAGAGGCAGTGCTCTGCCTCGCACTGCACTTCTTCATTACTTGATTTCTGTGCTCATCCAGGAGGAGCAGATGTGGCCAACATGTAGCTAGAAAAAAAAAAAAAAAAAAAAAGGAAAATGGCAACATCTTCCTTTGATGCTTCAGTGAGATTATTTACTCTAAAAGACACACTCCTAAAACAGACTTCTGATCACGTCAAGTACCACAGAGGGTTTCGTACACTGAAAGAATTTCAGAAAAAAGCAAGCCAACAAACAGGGAATCTGCCCCAGACAGGTGACTTGATTGCTGTTATTCTGCAGCCCAACGGGATTGCTGAGCAAGAGAAAAGATAAAGGAGGCCTTTGTAGATACTTGCGATGACACAGCACACGTGTATGCACATCATGTAACACCTTTCTCTTCTTTATCCTTTGCTGCTGGGGTTTAGTTTTGAAAGAATTATCTCCCTTTATAACGTACACGATTGCCAGTGGTTTAAGTAAGGCTTTTAGGTAGCTGTAACTCCCTTTAAAACAGCATTTTAACAGACAAAAAAAAACCCCAAACCCTCACAAGACTCCCTCTCCCTCAATGAATCATTTAATCTCACTGAGAAAAAACAGTCATTACATTGGGATGGCAGCATAATATATTGCATCGAGTTGTGAACTGCTGAGACAATATCCTGATACCAAACTTGAAGGGCCACATCCTTCGCTGCTCACATGTTTCACCACCTCTCTGTACAGCCAGATCCCACAGAGCCACCTTCTGCTCACCGCTTCCTTCTCCATCAGGGAGACAGAAGGTGAGGAACAGGGACAACCACCCACGGCAACCAGCCGCTGCAGTACGTTGGGGTTCATTAGAGCACATTTGCACAGAAAAATCACCGTCGTTTTAAATACTGCTTGCTATGACTAGAATTTGCATTCTTCAGGAGAAATGAACACACAAAGATGCCAGTGCTGTGTCTATTCCTCATTAAGAGGACACACAAAAACTTTGGATTTTTGTTTCCAGGTTGTAAGGAAAGAAGAGTGGCCATCGCCACCTGGTGTCTATCCCTGCAAATTCAGGGAGGGGTCGTGGGAAGGGAATCCAATGAGCTCTGGCAGAGCTCATCCCTTTCTGGCTATTTTCTAGCATTTTTTTTCCCTGTTATCCTCCAACCTGCTTGCTGTGTCTGCACTTAAGAGGCCTCAGAGCTTCTGCCAGCCAGGAACTGTCATCCTGGGCCAGTTCCTTCTTGCCAATGCAGTGGTGAGGGGCTGCTCCTGTTTCCATGCAGAGCCAGTGCTAAGGGGACACGGAAGAGGAGACGGAGTTGTGGCAGGTATCTGCTGCAGAGTCTCATTTGCAGGGAAGGAGGTTATCTGAGGTTTAAGGGACTATAAGAGTATTCCGTCTCCCACAAATGGTAAAAAAAAAAAAGAGGTGTTATTAAAAGTTGACTCATTTTGGAATTGAACTGGTGATGAAACAAAGTTTCTTGAATTTGCCAGAACAGCTGAGATGCCATTGAGACTGTTTTTGAAGGGATCGCATATTTTGATATCTGGGGCTTTTTTTATAGTTCTTCATAACTGATTTTTCTAGAAAATGAAGTAGTTTGGGACAACGGAACTGCAATAATATCAAAGAATTTTCTTTACTAACCTTCGGTATGCCGATTTGGGCAGGACCCAACTTGTAGTAGACAAGGACAGTAAATGTGAGGAGTTACCAACTATGAAGAGAAGCCTGCCTGTGGTCCATGTATTCTCTTTGTGCTAAAGCATCTATCTGTGTGTTTCACTCAAGTCTCTACTGTTTGTATAGATGAGAGCAAGGCTCACCCTTACATTTCTGATTCTAATTAATAAGGCTATAATAGCGAGATACTTGATTTTTAGGTGTAGGCTACAAACATTTCAATTTCTACTCTTTTTTTCACTCAGCCTACTCAGAAAAGTTATATAAGGTTCAAACTGTTTAATTCCATTTTGAAGAATGCATTCAACAGCACTTAAAAAGTGATACCATTAGCTATTCATTTTATTCAATACATTTCATATTAACAATAATCTATCATAGTGCATAATGATTATTAAAACCTAAGGAATAGAAGCTTTAGAATAAATGAACTGGCACACTTGACTAACCTTGAAACCTGCTTTATAGATTAAAAATGCTTTTTTGCCATGAACACTTCAGTCACTTCACTTTCCTTATATTCTTCATATCTGAATTATATTTCCTACTTTCCCCTCAGACACTTGATTCTATTCAAACAAGCCAAATAATTTTGAAAGCACTGATCACCAAGTTTTCCCACTTATAGGTCATCAACCGTGGGCTCGTACCTGCACCGAGATTGTCAAAACTTCACCAGAGAACATACAACATGTACACTCATACAGACACTGAGAAATTTGCAACACGTTTATCTAGGCGGTACATTTAAAATTTGTATCTAAAGAAGTTTAATACTCATACTCATTAACCCTAGTTTTCATGCTGATCTCTAAGTTTAAAACTGAATGGCTTAGAGTATTTAAATTAAGGTAACTGTGCTGGGTTTGTGTGTGTGGTGGGGGTTTTGGGGAGTGGGGGAAGGGGCTACAGAAGTGGCCCCTGTGAGAAGCTTCTCAAAGCTTCCCCAGCTCCAAGTGGAACCTGCCTCTGTGCCAAGGCTGAGCCAATTAGCGACAGCAGCTGTGCCGCTGCGATAATGTTTTTAAGAAGGGGAAACTGGGAGGAGGAGCTGGAGTTGTGAGGAGAAGTTATGAGATGGGCACCTATGTGAACACCAAGGAGAGTGGAAGAAAGCAGGAGGAAGGAGGGGTGAGGTGTACCAGAGCAGAGACCCCCTGCAGGCCGTGGGGAGAGGGCAGGCTGTCCCCCTGCCATCCATGGGGGTCACCAGTGGAGCAGATGCCAACCTGCAGCCTGTGGAGGACCCCACATCAGAGCAGGGGCTGTGCCCCAAGAAGGCCGGGGCTCTGAGGGAAGAAGCCTCCACTGCTGTAGTTTGGTGCTGGGAGAACTGCAACAGGCAGGAGGGATCCACACTGGAGCATCTCAGGAAGAATGCACCCCGTGGGAAGGGCTCACGTCAGAGAAAGTTTGTGGAGGACTGTCTCCCGTGAGAGGGACACCACGCTGGAGCAGAGGAGAATGTAAGGAGCCCTCCGCCTGAGAAGGAAAAAGCAGCAGGACAGACTGTAATGCCCATTCCCTGCCCCCTGTGCCACTGTGGAGGAGGAGGTGAAGAAATTGGGAGCAAAGCTGAGCCCAGGAAGAAGGGAGAGGTGAGGGGAAGATGTTTCTTAGATGTGCCAATACTTATTACTGTCCTACTCTGTTTATTAAGTGGTGGCGGTGTTAATCTTTGAATTAAATTGATGTTCTTTTGCTTCCCCTTACAAGTCTGTCTTTTGCCCATGAGGGTAATGGTGAACCATCCCCCCCTATCCTTATCTTGATTTCTGAGCCTTTTCCTTTATTTTCTCCTTCCTATTCCTGAAGGGCTGTGTAGCGCTCAGTTGCCCTCTGGGATGAAACCACAGCACTATCACAGATATAGGATATGCTTAGTGACTACAGTGTAGTGTGAATCATGACAACAGTCTAGACTGAAAACCCTTAATTCGAACAAAACCTGTTTTTCTATTATAAAAAAGGGTGGGGGAAACCCAACAAATCAGGAAGAAACTTGCAACAGGATATTACCAAAAGCTTGTAATTTACAGGGCACAGGAGAGAGACTGTAAAATGGATAGGACATAACATACAATACAATGATAAAAGAAAAGAAAGGGGGGAAGAAACGTAACAGAACTGAAAATAAACACACACCTATATGATTTGTGTACACACACAACTGAAAGGCAAGCAACCAAAATTACATGATAAAACAACATAAAAAAAATGGTGCTTGAAACAAGATAACAATCAAACCCAATGTAAAGCCACTTTAAGTCCAAACAGAAATAAAAAGGGATAAAATAAAAATCCATAATATTAAAAGGATTAAAAATAATAGGTCATGTATATAACACATCTCTCTTTCCTATTTTTAATTGACTTTAACATCTAGAGCAAACAACAGAGGTCACAGTGCTGCAGGTGGCTGCACAGCAATTTTTTCCTATAAGGAAGGCTTTCAAATTTGTTAATTATTCTCATTAGAAAAACAAACACTTTTATGAGTTGAGCACAAAAGCCTTTGACATTCTGAACCTGTGCAGAACGCACTCATGTTCGGTATCCAGCACGCAGATTTGCAGTTCACGAGCAGAGGGCTGGGGTGTTCGGAGATAATAGTTACGCTACTTGCAGACAGATAAAGGACAAAATTCCTTCCTGCAGGAAGTTGTAACAGTCGTGTTTGCAGGGGAAAGATGCCTTGGGAATCTTATCCTAATAAACTACTCACCCATAAAAGAATGTATTTTTGTAAATGCAATTGGCTTCCCTTGCAAATCAGAGGAATAGCTAAAAGCAGTAGATCCAGGTAGCCATAGATCTGTCATTTTTTCCTCACTCCTATTCTTCCAGCTTCTCTGGCTACTACTTCCAAGCTCTGATGTGTACTTGTGTGTAAGGGAAATGCGTAACACAAAGTGTATAAGACAACAACCCTCCTCTGCCCCCTCTCCTACGTGTAGCAGCAGCATACTTGGGACTAGTAGCAGTCAGGGCTTTGGCCATTACAAAAGGGTGTAGGATGCAAATGGTTATTTCGACTAGAAAGGGGGAAAAGAAGTCATGGGAGGAAGGGTCTGAGCTCATACTGAAAAGCTACAGTTCTTCACATATTCTTATCTTAGAGGATAAAATTATTCCCACATTCTGCTCTGGAAATAAACTCTCCTTTTATTTTATGCTAAGCCCCAGCTTATTTGCAAGTCCATGTAGACAGCTGATTCCTGGCACTATCTGGCCAAACAATGACTAATTGTTACTGACTTCCCAGATGGTCATTCTAATAACTGGAGAAGGGCAACCAACCTAGCAATCAGGTTTCATTTAGTTGAAGACAGCACAACAGCTGTCTTTTTCTTTCCTACACACTCAAGCAGAGCTTTCTGTTGTTCCAGTACTCTCTTGAGCATGCAGCAAATAGAGCTGCAATGAGCTGGAAAGTCCTGCTTTAGATGACGATTGACCAAGTTCTCACCCCCTTCTCCTCCTTCCACAATTACTTTGCATTTCTGTCCACTACAGTTGCACAGTAACTTTCAGTGGGGGAAGTGGCTTAAACACATGTGCTATCTCCAGCCTATTCAAAGCATTTGAGTTCAAAGGCAAGCATCTGATGAGAGAAAAACCACACAGAAAGCAGTTACAGAGTCTCTGCAAACTGACAATTCAGTTCAGTTAGTTCTCACCCAACCGGGGATGAGCCGGTTAGTTCCCCAGACTGACAGCAGCCAGCTAGTACCAGGCCTTGGTAAAATAGCCGAGTAGTATCTCTTGTGTGCAATGAGCAACAAAGTCAAGACTCAGATTTCATCAGCCTCATAGAAGCCGGGATACCAAGGATGGACATAAGAGCATTTTTAGCTGCTTAGTTAAATTGCAGTAGATTCTTCTAAGCTATATCCATCAAGGCCAGCAAAACTCAAACACCTAATGCAATTAGCTGGCCTCTATCACAATACATTTACAGGGACCAGAAAGGCATTGAGTTTGTCTGTTCCTGCAGCTCCTGATACCATTCTGTAAGAAAGACGTAGATAGCTCAGACAGGCTTTTCCTGAAGAATATTACAGCAATGGAAAACAAGAGAGAGCAAACCTTCGCCTAGTACAAACTGTCCTGGCTTAAAGGCCAAATAAGTCAGAACCTTTGAGGCAGAGACAGTCTGGCACACGCTCTGATATAAACACTGAAAACTGGGATGATGTTCCCCTGAACTGCTTTGGCCACAACAGAATTAAAACTCTTTCAACTGTGTGTTTGCACTTAAGCAGAAAATAATTTATATCCTAAATATATCTTCTGAATGTGCTACGGTCCCTGACTTCCAGACTGAATACACTTCAGCAAAGTGCTAATCTCACAAATCTATCAGCTACCGAGTCTAACATTATCTCAGGTGAGAAATCAGATCTCCACCATGGAGTTTTAATTTGTCACATTTCTTCCCTTGCCTTTCCAGACTAGCCGTTTAGAGAACATATTCTGGTCCCGCACTAGGCCCAGGAGCAGCAGGTTTAATGGAGCACACGTATAGCAGGAGACACAAGATACACACCTCAGAGAACTGAGGGAAGAGGAGCGTGTTGACAGGTGCAGCTGCCGGAAGCCTTGCCAGCGACCCCAGTCACCACCGCATGGCACTACTTTAACTCAAGAGCCAGCTCCTTGCGGTGCTGGCAGCAAAACCCCACGCTGGCCGGCTTCCTCCCATGGCTAGCATTTGGATTACCCTGCAAGTCCTGTAACAGCAGAGTTCCCCTACTAATCACATAATGCAGCTCTACCCCTGGAAAACATCCTCCGTAACAAGTCTCATGTGACCTACCCTACATTAGCCAGTTGCAGAACAATTACAACGGTAAATGCTACAAACAGCTAATCCCAGCATACAGTTTCCCCTTTGGTTCTTTTCCTCCCTAAAAATACCAGACCAGCGAAGTCAAGACTTGTAACACAACAAAATTCCACAGTACTTCTTTCCTCACCGTTTTTAATTGCAATCATGTTGGAAAAATGAAAATGGCGTTACGAATTGTATCTGAAATCCTTTCACTGTGAAATACTATTATCTAAACACCAAGAGATGAATTTACAAATAATAGGAAAAGTCGCTCGTATATCTGAAGGCGAATTCATTACCCTACATTTTTGAAGTAAGCTGCAGCCATTTTCTTTGGCTAGCAAATCACTTTTCAGCTAAACACAATTTTTGCAAACGTGCTATATAAAATGGTCTGAATGATTAATTTTCAACTATTTTTTTTAATGAGCTGTATGGCTTTTATATGTATTACTTTTTATGTGTAGCATTTCCTATGAAACCGCATAGGTACATCACATTTGCTTAACAGAACTGGGATATCCCAAGGTATCTGAAATTTTGGGATTCAGAAATTATTCCACACCTTTCCAGCAATTATTCAGAATACTGACTAGCTTTAGTATGACTCAGTGACTCTCAGTTAATAAAATATTCACTGATAAAATACAAAAATTAAAAATTATTAACTAATCTGTGGTTTTCTTTCCATTTGGCATCTTTATACAAGTATCATTGGTGCTAACATTCCTGAATTTGGGTCTGAAGAGTGTTTCAGTCACATGGACCCCGGGTGGGGAGGAGAACATAATCCGAGGGTACAGAGATTTTCATCATGACCAGAAATTAATGTGAAATCTTCAGTTTAGAATATGAACCTCTATTGACTGGGCTGAGATTTTAAACTATTAGCCTGGGAATGCAAAGATTCAGCACCTCTACAGACTGAGCATAGAAAGGGCATTTACACTGTAGTAAGTAGCTGTGTTTAGGGAGACTGTTAATGCTCCATAAATATTTATTTCTTAAAAAACGTCTCCAAGTAGGAGCCTAACTCAAGCCAAACACATCTGAATATGAACATAACCTAATAAAGTGTTTTTATTTTTAAATTATACATTGCATTCAGGATTTTAGAATACATCAAAAATTCTCTTTGTTAGCTTGGATTAATATTTTAAAGCTGAAAGTATGACAAGGAGACAAAAGGAGTATTGTAGCAGATTAAACTAAAAACACCCTTGCCACATTAAAATAGCTTTTAGAAATAAAGGGACAGCTGTTCACAGGATGAAAAGAAGTTGGAATAAATGAAACAACTACATGATGTCTTGATAGCCTGATGTATACACTCCAGTGCCACAGCTCTCTTTGTACAATATTTATATTTGTTTCTCAGTGAGATTAACTGTGTTCTTATTATTCATTTGCATTTATGACTCAGTTTCAGAACAGCTCTCAGACCCCCTCCACATCTCAGTTTTGCCTCTAAGCATGATAGGAGAAGAAAAACAACACCTGTGCCCTGCAAAAGAACAGTGTTCTTGCAGAATACACACTAATTAGAGGTCAGGCCACTTTTTTTTTTTTTTTTTTTTTTTTTGAGCAATAGTCTGACCACTGGTATATTTTCTAATTTTACTTCCACAACAAAAGAAAAGCTAATATTGTCTGCAAGCTCCTTTGGATAAATAAAATAGTAAGTGTTCTACCCTGTGACTATATCTGATTGCCCAAGGGAATCCTATAAACACCGGCACTCAAGCTAAGGATCGCTCACAGCACAGAGGCCACAACTCTATTAAATGCTAGCACACAGACAAGTGTGACTGCAAGCCACAGAGGAAAATTAACATATTTTTCTGAAATACAGTTAGGTCAAACATTAACCACATCTATTTTCCCAGCTGGCTAGTTAAGTGGTTTGATTTTAGGGCTAGCAGTTCATCCACCCAGCTTCCTCAATATAGGGATCTTTGTTGCTCTAAATCCTGTGCACGTCATTTGGGGTGAGGTAAAGAAAGGTTTTACTCTCACAGGAGGGAAACCCGAGAAGCTCTTGGCTGCTTCCCCCAGCTCAATCTCAACAGCGAGCACAGGGAAGATACCTTCTTAAAGGTGTCCTGTGAGTCACCAGAACCTGCGAATGGCCCTGACGTCCATCATGCGAAACATTCAACAAACAGCCATTGGAGATTCTTGGAGAGTCACACGTGGCATCCACTCCTGTAATCACTGCATCTTAGCCGTCAAGTCTTTCTCCACAGCAGAGTCCTAACACCACACAGCTGACAGCATTACCACTAAGCCTCCTTGGCACATGGAATAACTCTTCCCGTAGTGCAGTTCTCAGGGGATTTTCCCATAGGAAGAAAGGAATTGCCTATTCTGTGTCAGGACTGCTCCTGTCCCAGCAGCTGACTGACAGTGGGGAGGTGAAGATGACCTCCCCAGCTCTTCCTTCCATTTCCAGCAGAGAAATGGGCACAGGTTGTAGAAGGGAGCCGGTCTTCAGCACAGCACTAGGGTGAATACTGACCGGCTGTGAAGTATTACAGGTACCTTCCTGCGCCAGGCTGTTGACTTACCATGGGTGTGATAGAAAACACCCTCACAGCAACAAGTCAGTCTGGTCTGGAGAGGTCCAAAACAAAATCACAAAGATGAGGCTGTGTATCTGAGGGTGGCACTCACCACCGGATCTCAAGCACCATCCCTTGTGCACTGTAAACTGGTCATACCCTCTCCCAGGAGGGAGGTGCCTGGGAAGGCGTCTGCACTGTGCCCGCTCTACAACAGCTGAGACAGAACATTTTGTAGAGAAGAAAAGTGTCACAAGATGTGAATAATTTTAACATTTGAAAATAGTTAAGGGCCTCAATTCCATGTCTAGCTGTACAATAAGACAAGACATTTTTTAAAATACGTCAGGCTTTTATCTGTTCCCAGCGATCCATATTTTATTCCAGCAGTACAGGTGTATTGGCCCATATCCTCTAATTCACAGTAAAAGGGATTCTATTCTGTCTCTGCTAACTAACATTTCATCCGTTTACCCTTCAGAAACATACCATTTTGTCTGCTTGCAAAATTACTGCTTAAAAATATCGATCCATACAGGCAGTGTTTTGCTCTGAACTTATTCATTAGAAAAGGATTAAGGTGAGCAGTAGAAAAAAAACAACACAACATTCTTTGGAAGTGTATAAGCAGCATTTTAGAAATTAAGAGCCACAAAAGTGAGTCATAGGGTTGAACAGATCGATGGTAAAATTCAAATGAATGTACTTGCAGCTAACAAGTGATCCAGAGATGCTGATTCTCACTGCAGGGCAAGTACTATGTTATAAAGAAAGCAAAAAAAAAAAAAAGAAGTATTTATCATACTGTTCTTCACTTGAAGCAAAGTGTGAATACTTGATAAGAAAAAATGTATAAAGTTGAAAAATAAGATTAATGTAAAACAATTTTGCTTTGCTTTTTGTCCTCTTGCTCACAGTGAAGCAATGCTCTACAAATTATTAGCCCAATATAGACCAAGAAAAGTTTCAAGAGAAATCTCTAGAGAAGTCTGGAAGGCAGAATGGGAAAAGAAAACAAACCAACCTGATTTCCTGCCCTGTACTTTGCTGGCCCAGCACTGTCTGCATATATCCTGCCTCAGAGAGTAGCTAGCAGGAGCTACACTTCATTATTGCCTCCATGAGTAGATGTGCCTATATGCTAACAAGAGACCCTTACGTTATCACTGCCTGAAGCTCCTTAAATCAAAGGACATAACTGAACGTACAGTCGCATAGAGGCAGAGGCTGCTCCCAGTAGCCCAGTCTCAGGACAGGCTTCACACAAAGGAAAACCTGCAGCAGAACCTGATCATATGATGTTGCACATTCAAATAGGCAGAATCCTGAACCACGATCTTTCATTTAAAATAAACCAACCAACCAACCCTTGATTATTACTAACAGGTGAGTATTACACAGAATCACACACACGGTGCCTGAGGTTCAAAGGTACCTCTGGAGACCATCCAGTCCCACTCAAGCAGGGGCAGCTAGGGTAGTTTGTCTAAGACCATGTTCAGTCAGGGTTTGAGTATCTCCAAGCACAGAGACTCCGCAGCCTCTCTGGGCAATCTGTTCCAGTGTTTGATCAGGAAATCTGAGCAGCTGAGTCAGCCACATCAGGTCTGTGCCAAACCCCTCTTGGTCTACAGCTCAGAAGGACCTTTCAGAGAATCCTGCTAAGCTCGGTCTATCCCTCATTTAGCTGGTGCAGATGAGAGCAGCCTTAATGGTGTTTTAAGTTACACCATGGAATAAACAGGCTACCAGCTGTCCCAAGGCTTTAGAATCATAAAGGTGGTTTAGAGTTGTTAGGTTTTTTGATATATTTTTATATTATTTTGATATATTTTGATATATTTTTATACTTCTTCCACTACAGGCGAGGACTGACTCTATTATTGGATACCCTGTACGACAGTTCAGATGCGTCTTTCTGGACATTGATATTAATGTTTGGAACTATTTTTGATCAAGATCTCTCAGCAAGTGTGTACCAAAACAAGAACTATTAAGTAACTGGGTAAAGTCTCCTGTTTACCTAAGAAATTACTTCATAGCAGACAAACTCAAAAAGCTCACTATTTTTCTGAAAATGCATGCAACAGTTACTGTATGACTTAAGGCAAAACTGTACATATCAGCATAGTATGATATGTGAATAGTCTTTTCCCCATTTCAGTGTCACAGTCCTGGTACATAGTCTAGGAGTAATTTGTTACTGGTTGATAGTCTATCTACCTACCTATCTACCTACCTACCTAACATGCGTGTGGCACATCATACCGTGCCTAGCACATGAATCCCGCTGATTCACTGCCTGCACAAGCAACACATGATGAACACGTCTTGCTTTTGGACATATTTTCTAAACAGGATTGACAAACTTGTTCTTTGTTATTTTCAGATTAAGCTCTTTTTCTTTGACTATGTTAGAAACGAATAGCAGAGACAAAATGAATCCCAGACTTTTCTGACTGTATCTGCTTTCTTACATTGAATGATGCTAATGTATTGCTTCCTTTAGGGTCCTATTCTAGCTTGATGGTTTCCAGTAATACATTTCATGTCACTTCTAAAGCTATCTGAAAATTGTTCAAAAGGATTTTCATAAAACTCCAAACAAGCTGAGCTATTTCTAAGTGTAATTAGGTAAAAAAGTAACAAAAAAAGAAACGTGACTTGACTATCTTGTGGGCAATTACACAAAGCAGCTCTAATATGTAAATACAGCTACATAAATTATTTGCAAATTCTGTACTGTAGATATGAAGTAAAAACAAATAATTACAAGATACTAGATGTAGGGTTACCGGTAAGATAGACCATTTTGATTATCCACGCTTCATGTCCAAAAAGTTAAGAGTTATTATCACATCATGTCCATACCTCTTGATTTAATTTGCATGTGCTTCATTGCAACATAATGAAGAATCTGTAACATCTCTAGATACTTTGGATGCTGCATCATCAAGTCAACAACTAATTCTGGGTCACTGCTTCTCGTCACAATCCATAACCATACTATCATCCCTTTGAGAACTGTATTTTATCACTTAATAAAATGTTTTACTTCTAACCAGAATTATTCTAGAGTCAGTTGTCATTTTTAGATCACGTCCTTGACTATCACAACAGAACAGTTTTATAATCAAAAATTATTTTCCCAGTGTTTACTTTCCAGAGGCAGGTACTTCCCTATTTAATGGTCAATGTACGATGTATATTATAGATCATTATTACAACTATACATAATATCATAAACAGCTTAAGTATGAACATTAGTATGAAACAAAACATTAGGTGCAAGCACGTCCAAAGTTTATATGGTTCAAAAGTCTGGGGATGCATTATGAACGCTCTGGTTGGCTATTATTCAACTCTATTCACTTCCTTTCAGGCAGAATACCTTAATTATAGTAATTGAGCAAGAGGCACTTAGGAGAGAAGGAGGATAAGAAACTAAATGAGTGGGCTTGATTAGTACATCCACTATGACATATAAGAAACAACAATTTAGATAAAGCTGAATAGAAACCATAACAATGCTGTTACACAATATTTGTGTCCCCTGATTTTTCTGCATGACTGAGATTGTCCTGCAGTACTATAGCTTGATTATTGCAATTTTTAATGGTTAATTTACTTATAAAGGGGCACACAGAAACCCAGTGTAAACCAACAGTTTTTAAATAAACCAACAGTTTGTCCATGTTAAAAAAAAAAAATAAAATCTATACCCACATGTATTTTTAAAGCTGAAAATATTATAACAAATACATTAAAGAAAATCTAACTGAAGTTCAAATTTCCTCTGGGCATCATGATGTAAACACACTTGTTCTGCATCACAAATAATACAGTCAATCAATGCTCAGCCTTTGAAAAATCTCAAACAAAGTTTCTTTCAGAATGATCAGAGGTAATCACACTGTGGGTTGCTGCCTAAAAGCTTTTACAAGTGTGTTCACACCAGGTTTCATGTGGCTTGTATACCTCCTATGGTTACCTTAGATATTTAGTGATGTTGCTGGATACATCCCACAGATGTTTTGGTAACTCTTAAACTGGTTATTCACAGAGAACAGGTCAGTTAATGGACTGATGCTAGAATGCCACTTGGCAAGAAAATTTTTGTAGGGAAATCAACGGCAGCACTATGCTAAGCAATTATGAAAGAAAAGCCAACATCTAGTAAAAGAAAATCTGCAATCTAGATTTCTAGATTCCAAAAATACAGATCCAAGTATTATGCTGACAGTACAGAAAATCTGCAAATGATCAACTCCCTGATTATAGAATATCGTACGAACTACATACACATTATAGAGACACTTACTGAGCCCTCAGGCAAGAATAGAAGTTTCCTGACAAATCTGCTTGATTTCTTTTGACACACACTGAATCTGATGCCCTGGGTTTTTTTACATTGCATCAAGGGTTTTATATATATATATATATATATATATATATATATATATATATATATATACACACACACACACCCCAATACCAATGTGGCACTTCTACAGCTATCCTTGAATCTAACCCTGAAGTATCTTCTGCTTCAAGATAGTAACAAAACACTCCTCCAGAGACCAAACATGACGTCTTTTGAAGAATGCAGAGTCTAAGTCTGCATTTATTAGAAAATCCGGCCACTCATTCTGCAGCCTGCTACTAAGATTTACCAAACTAAGTTGACTTCAAATAAGCATGATCAGCACTCACAGTTGGCTCCTACTGCAGTGCATAAAAATTATTGATCAATCTGCAGAACACTTGGAAAGGCAGCCTGAGGAACTGGGCATGAAATACCCACAGCAAATATGACAATTCCACGTTGTTTTTTTTTTTTTAAAAGTGCACAGAAAGATAAATAACTTTCGTGTGATATTAACCAATTGTTTAAATAATATTTAGATTTAAATAATCAAGATACAACTCCATGTTACAGTGAAACTTCTTTATAAAAAGTGCGGGTGTGTTCCTGGAAGACAGCTGTCCTCAAAACTGCTGTTAATTTAGCTATAAAAAACTTGTTGCTTTCAAGAGTAATAGCTGTAGCAATGCTGGTCCTTTTTGTACTTAGGCTAGTCAAAAAGGAGGAAAAATATTCATAAACTTAAAATGTCAAAATCAAAATCTTGAACATAAACAGCAGCAACACTCAATACTCCTCAGAAGTTGGTTTGGCCTTGCTGTTTTATTCACGCTAACCAGAAACTATAGGGCAAGAGTCCATAATCCAAGGATATGGTTATACAGAAATATGTATGATATCTTTCATTCATTTTGTGCAAAACGGACTTTAGCATCAGCTTCCTTAAACTTTCACCCATCGCAGAAGTGGCAGTCACCTCCACAACAGAGGAAATGCTCCACATTATAAAACAATTAATAACTCTTCCACGCAAGGAAACTTTTGCTGAAGGTACTGACCCAGCACAGCTGGAAGTCTGCCAGCACACTGAGTTAATAACTGTTTCTCTTAACAAAAAAAAAAAAAAAAAAAAATTTTGTGGCCATGGCTTTGGTTTTATACTTTGCATCTTAAAGCTGACACTGCCAGACATTCTGTCTTCGATAATGACATTGTGACTCTCAGAAGCACTGGCAGGAGACTGATCTCTGTGTCCTACTCAGAGACATAGAACAAAGGTTATAGCTAAAGCTCCCTTGCTAAACTCAGAGCCACGAGGTCCCAAGGGTATTTTTACACCCCTTAGTGCCGTACTCTGGCATTCATTTCAGACCACGCTGCTTCTTGATAGATCAAGAACTGTATTTAGATATAACAGAGCCAAATGACAACAAAGACTAGTTAAAATCAGGGGTTTTTTGACAAGGTCACAATCAGTGACCTTTCTATTACAGCATTGCCCAATATGTAGAAAAGGCAGCTCCAGGGACCCACAAATTGCTCCTTGTTCTGGTTTTGGCTGGGGTAAATTCTTCACAGTAGCCGGTGTGGGACTGTGTTTTGGGTTTGTGCAGGAAACAGTGTTGATAACACAGGGATGTTTTCATTATTGCTGAGCAGCGCTTACAGAGGGTCAAGGGCTTTTTCTGCCTCTCACCCCACCCCACCAGCGGGTGGGCTGGGGGTGCACAAGGAGCTGGGAGGGGACACAGCCGGGACAGCCGACCCCAACTGACCATAGGGATGTCCTGTGCCACACGGCGTCATGCTCAGTGTGTAAAGCTGGGGAAGGAGGAGGAAGGGGGGATGTTCAGAGTGATGGTGCTTGTCTTACCAAGTAACCATCACCCATGATGGAGCCCTGCTTTCCTGGAGCTGGCTGAGCACCTGCCTGCCAAGGGCAAGTGGTGAATGAAATCCTTGTCTTGCTTTCCTGGTGTGTGTGGCTTTTGCTTTACCTCAACCCATAAGTTTTCTCAACTCTACTCTTCTGATTTTCTCCCCCAGCCAACTGTGAGGAGAGTGAGCGAATGGCTGGGTGGGACTTAGTTGGCTCCTGGGATTAAACTACAACACTCCTCCTAACGTGACTATACTTACTGAAGTGATTTTAAAATAGTATAAGTGCCACAACTGTGTGGCACTGTATCCTTGTAATGTCTCTGTTACAGTGTAAATTATAACATAAAACTTGCTCATATATCAGTTTCTGTAGTAACAACAAAAAATGCTCAGTGCTTGCTTGAATACATCTTCTTAGGTATTTTATTCCACAAGTCCTAAAAACCTTACATTTACAAACTCATATTTATTGGTTAAATAATCAATAATCCAGGACTAAACCCAGCAATTCTTGTATTCAGTCAATATAATAGTTGCCTAAAAATCTCTTCTTTTACTTCTATCTATAATGTCCTCCTTGACTTTTGTACACCAAATCTTCTGAATGAGAGGTACAGGCTGTGGAAGGTTTTTAGTGTTATGATGATTTAATTGAATTTTCCATGGCTAGAAAATTAAAAATGTCACAAACTGTCGTAGAGACTTCCTATTCTTCCAGTTACTCTAAACCTAGGCAAATGCACTAGTCATCCGCTTCGAAGTTTCAGGGATACGTTTTGAAATTTCAGACAGACATAAAAGATGATAGACCCCTTTCCTTCTGCTTGCCAAAAACGTGGAAATTTATTCCCCCTCACTCCACCTACAGGACTGCTTTTGGCTCTGTCACCTTGAGACCCTACTCTAAAACATCAGTTTTTCTCTTTTCTTCCCTAGCCCTCTCCTGTGGCTTCCATCTACCAAAGGGTATCAGATAAAGTAAAGTGCCTCTGTCTCCCTTTCCCTTTTGGCAGTTCTGTGGAGAGCTCTGCCTGAAGGACAATGACGGCAAAGGACGTGAAAATACTCAATTCTCTCATTTTATGTACCAGCTATGCTCAGAATAATGGAGAAGAGCGAAGAAAAACTCCTTTTCCATTTTAATAGAATATAAATGAGCAAGTAATAAAATAACAGTTCAAAGTGAAGGTTTACAGAAGAAACCGAAGCTCATGTATCATCCCTTTGCAGTTGCTCTCTGTGCCCGTGCTGCACCCTGTGCTGGAAATGATAAATGGCCTAAAACGGACCTCTCCTAGCAGCTGCCTCCCATAGCACCTCCAAATGCCACTGCAAGGAAATGTTGTCTGCTTAATTTTTCTTCGAACTGCTGCATGTCATTTCTGAAGTAGGACAATTTTTCTTCCTCACAGGAGCCACCCTGAGTGCTAAGCAATTTTACTATAAACCAAGTAACAGAAGGAGAATGAACTTCACTGACAACCCCCATGACTTTTAGGTTGGGTCGGTTTTGTTTTTTTTTTAGAAGTGTCTCAAGGCATAGCGCCCCAAAGGAGGTGAACACCTTACTGTTTAACTTTAGAAATCACCAAAGCTATAAAATCTCATTAGTAGTATCTAGAGGTTCCTAATTCAGTGATTCCCATTTTTTTTTTTGCAGGTATGTCTCACTTGCACCCTCTCCCTCCTTGCTACTGCTATCTAGACCACAGCTTCCTCCATATTTCTCCACTTCAGTGTTTTGACTCCTGCTACTTTTTCCTCTGGTCTACTGTGCCACAGCCCGCTGCTGTCACAGCTCTGCTGGATCTTTCCTCAGCATTCCTGCCACTTTCCTTAGACTGTCTCAACCTCTGCCTCTTGTTTCTTCACCTTCAGACAGCTTATCTTAGACTGATATCAAATGTGGGCTCTCCTCATGATGGTCAGACACCCCAAAATCCACGTCTGAACCTCTTTCTCACAAATGTTTCCTTACCCAGGAAGTTCTGCAACAATTTCACAAAGCTAGGACAAATCAGGCAAGATTAGGATCCTTGGACTGCTTTGTTTAAAAGAGTTCCAGCAGGTCCCTGTACACAGAAAGTAGGCCTGTCACATTCTGCAGGTAATGGCGAGGTATAAAGGACTAAGCTGGTTTTGTTGTGTTTTGGGGTTTGTTTTGGTTTGTTTTTTTAAAAACACATAGTCAGGTATGAATTAAACCGGCTTTTCTGAAGCATTTAACTCTTTGCAATCCCCATGGTACAGCGCACTGCAAATTCTTCTATGAATTAAAAACTGTCCTCACTTTAAGGTGAGGAGCAGGTGCTCTACCTGACTAAATAGCTTTTGTTCAATGGAGATTATGAAGCTTCATAATCCTGAATGCCAATTCCATTTGGATGTCAGGCAGAAATATTGCAGAAGCAAAGCACAAGGCCTCGATGTTATGAGCAGGTCACACTGCTGCTGTAGATTCTACCTATGAACCTCTGAAGTAGAGTAAAAGGTTATAGATATTCATTTTCTTAGGCGGGAGTTTATCAGAATAGTCAGTATTCAATATTTAATGTCGTCCCCCCTCCAAATTTGCACTTAGGTTGAAGGAGTGTTTTAAATAAAACATTCATGTGCATAATGTCAGAACCACCTGCTCCATGGAAGGGAATAGAAAATGAAAAATATTGAGATGTTAAGCCTTAAACACATCATTATTTCTTGTTGGCTTCCTTTATGTCTCAAGTTTTGTTCTCTAGGATACCCATAGGCTATAATCCCTTTGTATAATATACTACTACTTTCTTCTGCTCTCAGAATTTTTTTCAATTGGTTTGGGAGAAAAGCAAGTTTTAAAGATTTTTTTTTCTTTTTTGCCCTAAAGACAATTTTTTTTTTTCTATCTTCAATTAAATATCCTCAAGATCCAAACTCTATCTTTAATGTATTTATTTATGTCCCTTATATTTACTCCTGTGTTCATATCATGTGGAAATTAAGATTAGTTAAATAATTCCTAATTTCTTATTCATCCATTAACCCATAGGAAATAAAATCAAAATGAATCTTTCTCACCTGTTATAAAGTAGCTTTCAGAAACAGATTCATTCATGTCTGAAAAAAAGCATTTGGCAGTACCCACCTAATGAAATCCTGCCATTAATGGTTCCAGCCTAAACATTAGAAAAGCCTGGTTTATCACATACAATATGAAATAAATATCAACAGTCTGTATGTATGCTGAAAAATACCGAAGACAAAGTTGGCTTGAGGCTGCAATTAAACCCACCATACATTACTCACAGCAGATGTGATTCTTTTGGGTGAACAAGCAAAAACAATTAAGGGAGATTGAGAAGGAGCAAGACAGCCCACAGATAAAACCATTCTCATTTGGGCACAGACCTAGCAATTGTATCAGCATTATCAAACCAGGTAACACTTTTCTAATGCTTATGTTTCCTTCTTTTTTATTTCCTCCTCCCTCCTTTTTTTTTTTTTTTTTTTTTTTTTTTCCTTCCCCTTTGCTTTCCTACTCAGGCTTTCAACACCGAGCATGTCTTTCAGCTGTGTGACAAAAGCACAGATATATCAGAAAATCGTGTCGCATCATGGAGGGCAAAGGTCAGAGAAAACGAGACAATGATGATATTTCATAGGTTATAGCTACCACATAAAATTTTTAAATGCCTAAGTGAATTAGGTAAACACATTTTCAACTGAAACTGGGCCTTTAAAGACCCCTAAAGTTTTGAAACTAAGGCAAAGTAACCTCCATAGCTGCAAATGCTTAATATTAAACACAAAGACCTGCATAAGTATTAGCAAGATGAGAATCTAATGCTCTCAGTTGGTTGTATAAACAGAACACAGTGACACCAGAATTACTGTCACTGATTAGGGATGAACTTCTGTAACCTACTGAACTTATGTTTTTCCTTTGTCATTTATGCATGCCAAAACTGTTCCTATTCCACTTTAAAAGAGATTATAACAAGGAACTTAAAATTCTTGAATATCTATAATTTTCCAAATAGAACCTATAACATTATAAAGGAACTAATGTGCAGGTTGAATAGGTGAAAGAGAAAAAAATAAAATAAATTGGTCTAGCAACATTTAAATTATGGCAAATTTAACTTTAATATAAAACCATATTAGAACAATTGAGAATCATGAGAGGCTGATTTATTATTTATATAGCACACTAAAAGTTATCTGCAAAGGAAATTGTGTAATATGCAGTAAATTAGACAAAGCTGCACTATAAATTGGGATTAAATCTTAAACTGGTTTTAATATTTAATATGCTATCATGACTCACATTTTCAATAACGGTTGTTCAAAGTTCAGGAAGAAGCTTGAAAGCAGACAGAGGAGGATCAGTTGCAAAGCCTTGCCTCCTGATGATACAAATTAAATCAGATGATCTCTTAATTGCCAAAACCAGACAAAACTAGCACATGACCTCTGTTGAGGACCTGATCCAAAATTCACCAAAGACACTGGAAAAATTCCCATTAAACTCAACAGAGTCAAGATCACACTAACTGCAAGTTATGTAACTATTAGTGCTAGATAAATTCAATTACATGGGAATAAAATAATTGCAAATTCATTTCGTTTATTTTTAATGATTATCCCAGTGGAACACTGGCAAAATTCATCCTTTGATGGGAGCAAAAATGACATGTTAAAAAAAATAATTATCCCAGAGGAGCATTCAGAATTAAACTGTTTGACTTGAACAAAGTCAGAGCTGAAGTTCAAGAGCCCATTTGGAATTCCAGCTACACACTTAAGTGGGCAATATCTGGGCATGAAGTGACATGATTATATTTTTTCTAAGTGTGCAGGGCGCAAGAAGATCGGTTCTTATGAAATACGTTCTAGTACATACAAGTTAAAACTAGTTTTACTTATGGTTATATGGAACACTAATGTGAAAGGTTTTGATCTGCATGGCTTACTCCTGCCTCAGCTATTTATTGTTTGTACTACTGAAAAAAAAAAAAAAAATTGTCTCACTTAAGGTCAATGGTCTTAACACACTGTGCAAAGAAAATAAATCAAAGTCCTTGACTGAAAGGTTTATAACTGAAGATGTCAAACAACAGACAAACAAAACCAGGGACAGTTCAAGGAAACCATGATACAGCTTTGGTCAGCAATTTAGTCAGTGGTCTCAGCACATTGGCAGCCTAACTCCTGTCAGTAGAGCTTTAAAGAAGAAAACATTTTTATTTTGTTGAGGGTTATAGAGAGTTTCAAGGGCAACACAGAAAAGGCACCAAAATACCACAAGTAGTCTATGGGTCCAGTTGTCAGGCCAGAAAGAGAAGTCAAGCTACTACTACTTCCTAGAAGATGACAGGAAAAATGGAATATGGCTTTACGGAGAGAAAATTATTAATATTCAGTTCAGTGGAGTAGGAGGAGACAGTCACATAATCTAGGCTGTGATTGCAGCAGCAACAGTCTGAATGGAAATGGGTGGGTGACCTTATTGGTCAAAACCAGAAAAAAGGAGATTGCACTACTAATCAAGACATGACATGATAACGTTATCTGCACAATACTTAATGTGTGGATCACTAAGAAAAGTCATATCATAGGTATGCTGTATGGAAACAACTTGCAAACTATAAATAGATTTATATCTAAGTGTAAGAATAAGGAAAAGTCAGGGTAAATATACCATGTTTTAACTATCTACTAACATATTAACATGTCAGATGTCTAAATGTATCTATGAATCAATATGTTGAATCACAATTCAACCAGTCTGGCTGTCAGTAGTATAGTTGGATAATTCCATATTAAACCCGTTTTATCTTTGTTGTTGTCCAGACAAACCCTCAGGAATTTTGTTTGTGTGCCTGGGCCACAGTTTAACTCCTCCGCACTGCTCTGCTTGATAGAGTATCACTCCCTTAAAAACTCTAAGAACTTTGAGTAGAGTAGAGTTTTTTTGTGGGTTTTTTTGTGTGGGTTTTTTTTTTTTTTAAATAAAGGTTTAATTTGCAGTTTAGACTTTACTAATCTTTTCAGGGTTAAGGTATTCCACACAGAAATCATATTTAGTTGTCTGGAAAGTTTTGAGCTGCTTAAGATGCCTAATTGTCATTCTGATGAACGTAAAATAGTCATAGAGCAGGTAAATTTGGTCCACGCTGAATTGTCATTACAAATGATAGTACTTTCTGGCACTGCCACTGTAAGAAAAGTCGATTTTAATTAACACTTTACTTAGAAAGACATTGCTTTGCACATGACACATTAGAAAAGATTTCCTTATCTGCGTGAACTTTAGACCGCTGTGCTAAGCATTGTGGCTGGAGTTTTCTTTCAAGGCTGAAGGAGAGCCTCCATTAACAACTCTTATGGGGACATTGTTGGTTTTAATATGGTCACCTGGTTCTAGGACAGAGTTGCGATATTAAAAAGATGTGTCTATCACACCAGACAGCTGCCTCCTTGAGTCACTTCAGCTCGTGTAGATTATTTCTTCTTTGTATCTAAAACTAAGGTTTGGTCATGACTAGTTACGGTTCTAGTAAAATGTGAAACAAATCAGAAATTATAGTGTATTAATGGAATATACCATTGCCTATCTGTCTTCTGGCAAGTTTGGTTAATTTAGTATACTGACTGTACACTCTTAGTGCAGTATCTGGGCCTAAATAATCCATGAGAAAGACAAATATCTAGAAAAAAAACACCTGAATTAATGTATTTTGGAAACCAGTAGGGTTTTGTTTCCTCTGACTTCAGTAGGAAGGCTTAGACATTCCACTAAATCCATTTTTCTCATTTATGACAGACAGTCTCATTAAAAACTCCACAATTTGTATCTTCGAATATGTCTGCTTCCAACTTTTATTTATTTCCATCCTTGCTACAAGTACCTGAAAGCCAGCAACAGCGTTTGGGAGTTGGCCTCCTGTAAATGCATAGCCTGACTAGACTGCTTTTTATTATCTAGCAAAACTGGTAAAAGATATGAGGATATCTTTAATTCCAAAACTATCCAGTCACTTTATCTGTTGTTGAAAGAAAAGTGATAAATTCTTGGTTCTTAAGGGAAAGGCAGATTAGGAAGTAAAGGTTTCCATTGAAAAGCACACCATTCTCTTTCTGCCTTATTAGAATCCATGTTTATCAGGAACTATTTATCTATATGTTTTCCCAAAGAATATTTTAACTAAAGATTTATTGATTTCTGGAAAGTAGAGGCTACACTGCAGATTATGAAAAAACCTGCTGCATTTCTTTTACCTAAAGACACCTGATGTTCAGAAGGTAAAGGCTTATAAATTAAAATTCCAGACATTTTCTGCACCTACTGACTCTAGACTCAGTCCCAGGATAATAACTGCCTGAAAACATACCTAACGGCATGACCTTGACAGCAGTGGGGGTGAGACCCACTTGTCACTTAAACAACTCCCTCCATAATTAACCATTTTAAAGGCTATTCCTGCAAACTCAGACTCCTATTGACACCAACATTTGGCTAGCTGAATCACACAGGGTGAAAACCGGGATGCAGCTTTGCCTCTACCAGGCTACGTTTGATGCACAAAAATAATCATGTAGCCTCTCCTATGGGATAAGAAACTCTGGGAGTGCTTCCATGTTTGCTTGTTCCCCAGACCAACATCTCTAAATCCCTCTTGCTACAGATCAAAGATGACAGGATAGACAAATAGTCCATTTAAATATTTTCAGGCATGTATCTCTATATACTATTACCTCTTTATTGACAAAATATAGCTCAGATAAATGTAAGTCAGCCTCCTTATGGGAGAACACACATTGAAATATATTCCTAGTCCTGATTATAAATACTAAAGATAATTTATTTAAAAAAAATTCTCAGCAAGAACATATCCAGTCTTTATCATGATATGAAAAAACATTATGATTTCCAGCCTGGTATTACTTTTATGAGTTCCATTCTTTCTTAATAGAAACTTGAATAAAAACTGGTCTGGCCAGACTTCGCTATTTTATTTCTTTTATTGTAACCATTAAATCAGCTTTCATTTCATTACTCTAATTGTGCCTGGGAGCAGCAACTGCCACCTTAAGGCGCATAACCTAATTTAAAATGCTCACAGCTCATTCCACCTTAAAATATATTGCGGTACTTAGGATCAGCACAGCAGGTCAAGCTATACAACAGCACTGTTGTGATCAGAGGACTTTTTGGCAGTTAAATCAGGAGAAAGACTGAGGCAATGTAAAAAAAAAAGTAACATTTCTCTTGCTTAAAAGATACGTAGCAGTTGACATATCCATTTTTTATTTGTACCGTAAGTGTCTCCAGAGCATTCTTATTTAGGTAAAGGTTTCTCACATAAGGAACATTTCTCTGCACAGCACACAAACATCTAATTCACCAGGATGATTTTTACCATGGGGATTATACATGTAAAGAGCCACCTTGCTGGGCTGTGAGGGAAAAATCCATAATGATGATAATATATCATGTCTGTTTGTGCTATTTGTGTAGGCCCCTTCTCCCATTGTTCCTGACTATCTCTCAATCTTTATCTATTCTAAACCTCCCTGTAAATTGCATATTACCTCCGTTTTACTGATGGGGAATCGAGACACAAAAAAAAAAAAAAAAAAAAAAAAAAAAACATTACATCAGGGTGCAAAGACAGAGCTGGGATTTAAGTTTAGGTCTCCCGATTCCCAGGTGCGTGCTCCATATAAAAGGCGCTGTTGTACCTATTCCTTATTTCCTTTCTCGTTATAAAGTTAACAGACTTACCAATATTTCTACATCCCCTACATCATTGTTTCTAAAAGACTTTCCTCTGGCTAAATGATTCCAGCTCCTGTAAACAAGACCATAAGCTAAATGCTCTGCTTAAAGAGACTAGGGGCAGATCTTCATTAACAACAAGTGCAATTACAAACCTAAGTCTTGTAATGTTGAATAAAGAGGCAAACCATCAATTACAGTATTTAACATCTACGAAAAAAACAGAAGCACATCCTTCCTACCTACCTAGCGTTTGTTAACTGAAATCCCTGCCTACGATGCTTTGTAACCCGATGCACAGTCCCTACAAGACCAAAGGTAAGGAAGCCAGGGATGCCAGGGAGGAGACAAATCCAGGAGGAAAAATAGGATTTGTGTGATATGAAAGGTCTAAGGGAATTCAGTCCAAACAACTGATAAATATCTGCTACCTGATTGCATGCCTTGGAGGTAAGAGTGGGATGTTTTCCTTTATCTTGCAATGAATTAGCTCAGTAAGAAATAATCACCACCATTCCTTGGAAGGCACCAGCTAAGTAGCTGCTCATTTCACTAGCTAAACAGATACTAATTGCATCTCGAAGCCAGAGACTGCCTATAATAAAGGATCAAGCAGTCATCAGACTGGATCTATGCAGTGATTGGATCCATTCCACTTATGCTGCTGGTTTGGCTATGAGAGAGCAAAAGATGCATCAGTGGATCTTGACAATACCCCCCCACCCCCAAAAAAAAAAAAAAAAAAATCTTACTGTGGACAGGTACTATGGTGTAACATCTGCATAAGGACTTGCACAAACATACAGACATACGTGTTTCTAAATACATGCACACACTATCCATCTACAAAATAGATTCTCAGGAAAACTACTCCAACTTCTCTTCAAATATGTGTTCAAAAAAAAGGCAAAATATAAATTCCAAGATTTCTTCAAACCTTCTTTTCACAGATATTTTTAAACAATTTTTTTCCCTTCAAACGAATCAGCATATTTTAAAAATTCTTCAGTTGAAGTGTCATTGATGAAATACTCCAGGCTTGGGAGCTTCACTATGTGATAAGAATGACTTAGCTGTTAGCTTAGACATTCCAAAAATGACAGTTTTCAGAAAACCCTGATGCTGTTTTCATAATGTAAATCAAATGATTGAGTGGCATATGGTTATCATGTTGTTAGGATATAGCATGTGTATCTTTCTTTTCTCTGCATCAATAAAATTAGAACTTGAAAAAGGCACTCATTTAAATTGGAACATGAAAAAAAGCAGCGATTTATACACATCATACATATAACGTGCAGGCACATATGCCTGTACATAAGCTTGACACATATTACATCTGACATAACTAATCTGCTTCAGAGGTAAAGAGGCAATAGGTCACTGCAGACCCAGGGTTTTTCCATCAGCCAAACTCCTAAATGTTTCCAGCATCAGGTCATGGACTTCACACTATATTCAGTGCAGAAAGAGGCTACCTTTCAGAATATGGCATATGTTTATTTGAATTGCTGATTGTTAGGCACCTGATTATCAATTAATTTTTATAGACTTTGCTATTCCCAACAGTACCACACATGCTGAAAATACTTTGTCTATATTTTCAGTGGTTTCCCTCAAATATTATTGATCCCACCCTAACATCTTTTGATTATTATTTAATTATTTTTACAAAGTCCAACAGCCCAGGCAATGGAGACACTAACCAGTTGCCTCCACGGGTACTTCAGGGGCCCAGGTACAAAAAGCTGCTACAACTCTTTCTTTCATAGCCACACGACTGCTGTAATCTCGCTATCCAGCAGTGGGACACTGGCATCTCCTCCCTCCTATTTCACTGTGTCTTGTGTATGCTCAACACATGCAATTTTAACAGGGAATCTTCAGCAATAGAAGGAGTGGATCGTTAATTCTGAGTATCTTCCCTAGATCTTTTCTCTGAGCAGCTCTGGAGCAGAACACAAACATCTAATCCATGAGGATTATTTTTTACAATAGAGATTATATATGGTAAAATGTGTCACATAAAATCTTTGTGATGCCCTGGTAGGACGAGGGTGTGGGGAGTATGCTTATTTTGACAGTGTTGTTGGAATACAAGTGAAAAATATAGTTACCTGACAAGGCAGATGCACCTGCAAGCACCAAAGCTTTTAGCCTATGTTCAGGCAGAACTGGCAATCACCGCAGTAACTGGCTGATAGTTTCTGTGATGCAGTAACTTTTTTGTGCGTATTGGCAGCTTGCTTCTAAAATAAACTTTGTAACCCAAGTCTCTAGCATGTTTAGAATTGCAGATGTGTGTTCTGAGAATTTGCAGTGTTTGCCAGAAAGACACTATATGATATTAGCACAGTTGGTTCTGAATTTTAAACCCAAATCTGATGTGCTATGACTCACAGCCTCAGGAAAGAATTAGATGAATAGCTCATAAGGGGAGAGACACTGCCTGAATATCTTTATAGAGGAGATATGCTGAATAATAACCATTTTCTACATACCACAAGCTACCATTCTATTTAGGATATGGTGTGCTGCTATACAAGCACAGAGTGTCACACAGATAGTCATATCTGAATTATCTTTAATATACCTAGAGCACCAGAAATCAATGAAACTGCAACAGCACAGACCTCACTGATGGTTTGTTCTTTCAGTTCGTGTCCAGGATGCTTCACTGTCACTCTCGGACAGTCCATTCTGAAATCTATGCTAGCACAGAAACTCCATAGGTGCTAGATAAAAGCCAGACCAGGTATCCCTGCTTGCGATGTAATCACACCTCTCACTGCAGCATGGACGGAATCCAAGTCAGGTATGATACAATGAACCGGTATTTGCAATACAGAGGGTATTTGAAATGCTGTCTCAAGCTAGTCAGCCTTTAGGTAATGGGCATTTAATTTACAGGTACATCTTTCCTGTAGCAAAAGTCCCTCACATTATCTAAAAAAACGATAGGTAGAATGTGAATCTGGCCCCAAGTAGGTCTGGGCGCAATTTCTGTAAACAAAAATATTTAATACATATGGTTCTGAAAAGTCTGAGTTATTTCATTGACTGTGGTTGTTACTAAACCTAGAGTAACCTTATTTTCAGGGTTTCAAATTCTATTGTGTGCTAGGATTTGCATTCGGTATTCCTCTGGTTTCTAGGGCTCAGAAGCATGATAGCTGACTTCAAGAACTATAAGTAAACTGTCTCCAAAGAATTATAACACAGAAGTGAACAACAGCTTGTGGCATTGTAAGACTTGTGGTCCCATGCAAGTCAATCTGCTCCAAGGATCACCATTATAATTCTTTTTGAAAGACCAAATAAATGTCTGGACAAGCTGATTATAAATCACAAACCTTTTAACGACTTACAGGAGGACACTGCTTTGCATGGGGAGAGGTGCACTTTGATTTGGCTGGCTTTACTACCTCACTAGCCTCACATCTGGAACATCACAATTTACGGCATGTTCTTAGCCATAATCCCGTGAAATAACAAGGAAACAGTTCCATTCAATCTGCATTTCTAGAAGATGCCCACACCAAACAATTAAACAGTAGCAGGGTTGCTCCTTTCTGACTTATGTATTTTACGTTTCTTTTTTACAGTAAGAGACCTCATGACATTATTCTCAAGTGTCCTGAAATTCAGCAGTAGGACCGAACAGAGAATATCAATAGCCAAATAACACACTGTTATATTTAACACAATAGCACCTAAAATTCCTACCAGAAATTGAAGCCCCACTGTACTCCAGTGCTATGAAAATACACCACGGAAGGCACCCTTGTTCTGGAGAGCTGTATGTTAAACAGCCCAAAAGGACAGAGTTTGGAGGGCGAAGGTGGGTTAATTTGTGTTTTGCAGCCTTCTAAGGATGTTGTATTGTTTCAGAGTCTGCTTACCTCTTTCTTCCTCCATCGCATTTCTTTATCCCATTGTCTTATCAAATCCACAGTCAGCCTCTGACTCAATTATAAATGGAAGGACACTACTGAAACATTCACTCGCCTTCCAATTTCTGATCACAATTATTATGACAAGACTGGGAGCTGCAATAGAAATAGGTATGTTTTAACAAATATCTGGCACTACTTCTGGCTCTGTACTTTCACATCCCTGTTAACGTTTCTAGACAATACCTAGGATGAGATTGTGTGCTAATGCTTGCAGATTTGGCTTGTGAAAAATGTCTCCATAAATAGAATTTATCCTTTAAACATCAGTCCGTCCCCTACTGTGCAGAATGTTTCATATTTCACAAGGTGCAGAAAGAACCTACTGATGATAATGTCCCTTTTCTTTTCTAGAAAAGGAAAATCTTAAGTCCCTCCAGGAAAATATGTCCCTATTTAACAAGTAACTGAATAAATGCAAACTCCGCGGGCTTTGCTTAATGGGGCAAGTCCTTCTGTTCAAAGCTAAAGAAATCATGGATACTAACTTAAAAATACTTTCTCCTGAAGTTCGGCTCTACACATAATAAAGGAAATAAATTCCACAGAAAAAAAGAGTTTTACAAAGTAAAAAAAATTTTCAAAAAATTTTTTTTTTTTGCTCACTTTTGACCCTTTGCTCTCTCTGAAGGGAAAAATACCTTTTTTTTTTCTTCTTCTTTTTCTCCACTTTTTCTTTTGTGATGCTGAAATTTTCAGCCATTCTTCAATTATTGCAAAAGGTACAGTATGGAAAACAGAAGGACAAAAGAAATGGGAACTAGAAGGAATAAAGCAGCAGGGAAGAAATCCCAGTACCTGAAGAGCAGGAGGCAAATAAAACCTAAAGGCCTTAGTAACAAAGTAAATATCCTAAAAATACTTTGGTATATGTACATAAAGTGATTTTTCACTAAAAGACATGACTTTTCAACAAAAAGTAGTCTGGAGTGGAAAGACTTGACTGACCCCCTGAGTACAGAAGTGCTCATAAAGCATACCTGGGGGCTCTGCCAGTCCCCCATCAACCACAGCAAAGCTTTCAGGACGCAAATACTAAACTTCCCCAAACCCTTTTGGTTTCTCCCATGCTGGTCACCTAAACAGAATGATTAGTAAACATCTGCAAAGGCACTTCTTGTTTCCCTTTACAGCCCTCCTTAAAATCTCCAGTGCTGTAAGGGACCTACGAAACCAATGACAGCTTGAACTGGACAGCTGAATATTGACACTGCTGTACCGCATCTGAAGAAATATCGTCTCCTGGGTTATTTGAGATTCTCCATAAAGTCTTTTTCTTCTCCTGAGAACGCAAGATTTTGGAAGAAAAGACTAGCACCTGAAACATGAAAACAACAGTAGCAACACCTCAAAACCTCTCACTTGTTACTGCACGTTCATAACTGGGAGGTTATAATGAGTTTCTCTCCTGCATATAGAGGACAACCCTGAGAGAACATACAACACCCATAGTCTACAACGGGTGCCAAAACACTTCCTTTCAGCATAATCTGCTTTTGTTAAGGATCTCTTGGATATTATTTTGAGGCTCATGCCTGAAGTTGCAGGGTCCAGAGAATACCTAACGTGTGGCAATGTAATAGAGAGCTCTCCGGTTTCTGGAGCAAGGGGAAAACATTAACCTAAACATTTCTAAGGGAAAAAAATTAATGGTAATAACGTGACAACAAGATTTAGTTAGAAATCTTAGAACTAATTATTCATGTTAGGGAATGTGAGCAAGGGCTTGCTTTTGCAGTAAGTGCACCTACTGAAAGCAAGAAGGAGTAATAAGCCCAAATATGTGCTTGCTTAAGGGAAAGATCTTCAAGATTCACTGTATAGAAGTAATTAGACTAGAGAGAAAATTAGAATGGGGAAAAATGTCACCAAGTCACACTGTAAAAAATTGCAGATTCTCCTTATCCATGACATACACAGTGGACTGAATGTCCTATTTTCTGATCAATCTTGTTTTATCACAAAGACATTTATTTTCTAGTCATGAATGACTGGTTTCAATTAAAATATAGGCTGACCTGTCAATTAAATTAAAACAGAAACTCTCTTGACATTCAGAAATAAATATTAAAAATCACCAATTACTACCAGAGGCTGCTATACTTAAAATTATTCATACACAGGAATAGAATATGTTCTGTTACAGGATTAAGGCAAAATGTGTACTGTCTATTACCCTGTTGGGGGTTAATTTAAAGAAAGAGAAAAATGATAGCCCTTTCAAAAGTCTAAGGATTTTCTTAATTATTTTTTTTTTCTTCCAGCAGCAAATATCACAATAGCAGCACTATGTATATATGCAAGGGTATCATAAATTATAGGGTGACTTAATAAGGCAATAGAATTTTTGAATACACTTAAAACCTGACAATTCTTTAGTGAGTTTATTTACTTAAACTGCCATTTCATTCACATACTTTGCTGTATCTCATTTTCATTTAGCTTACTTAAATGGAACTTTGTTACATTTAAATATACGCATTCTTAGTTTCAGTCTGACTCTTAGTTTATTCCACATTGCTAAAAATAAAGATATCTGTTGATGTAAGCACTCTGAGTACATCATTTCCTTATGAAATTGATCTTGAAGTTGCACTAAAACACCTTTTTAATGTGCTCTGGAGGAAATATTAATATTTCCTAGGCTCCTTACTGCACCTTCAATCAATACCTACACCTCGCAGTCACCTATTGCATCCTCCAGCTGTTAAGGACCTGTGCCCATGGCATGCCGATCCTTTGTTGTGGCATGATCTATTTATCCTACTCCTGCAGAAAAAAAATGCTCTTGCTCACACGGTCTGTTATCAGGAGAGACTGCCCTTCACGAGCAGCAGGGATAGCAACGGACATACCAATGGAACTCGGTCTCTCATGGGAAACTTGACTCCTCAAACAGTATGAGGTTATCAGAACTTTACTAGGATGTCTCAGCTGTCAGGAAGCAGAGCTAAAATTCCCTTGTTAATAAGTGCTAACAGATCCACAATGGTCCTGGAAAGCAGGGTGATGTTAAACTGTTTTAACATCACAGGAGTTTGTTATTGCTGGGATTTTGGTTTGGGGTTTTCTTTTTTGGTTTGTTTGTGGAATTTCCCCCC
>NW_020799125.1:3214648-3282205 GCF_003259725.1 Athene cunicularia
CCCCCCCCCCCCCTTTTTTTTTTTTTTTTGTGCTTTCTTTAAAAGCAGACAACTAAAAAGGTGACTTCACGCCTCTGTTTTTCTTTAGTTTTGCATTTAGGAGGATTGTTCTTTATTCTTTCCATTCTTCTATTGATCTGGGGGGAGAGGAGGCACAGAGGGAAGATGACAAATAGGCTGAATTTGTCCCTTCCCTTCTGTCATTTGTTTCACGGATAAGTGAGTAGAAATGAAGACAGCATGTTCCACACCGAATACTGAGAGCACAGAATATGGCCTCTAGCTAAAGCACAAATAATTTCTATGCATGATGAATCCTTTCAATAACAAGAGCCCTGCTAATGTGGGATCAAATCACAATCATTAGCTCTTGGGACTGTTCTTAAAAAGATGATATAGAAATCCGAACAGCATCGAGCCATAGTCCAGTATCACACACACGCGCGCCGGTATTTCAGTTGGTAATTTACTTTTCTCATCAATGTGCTGGTATAATTAGAAAAAATACCATCTGATAGGATAAACTCTAAAAGCAATAGCCTGCTTAAGAAAATGATGGATCATTCTGAAATAAGGGGCTGTGGTATAATTGTATTGATGGATGAATTGACTCTGCGACTATATCAAGATCTGTAACCCTGCATGGAGTGATTTGCCATGGCAGGTAACAAACATTTGAAACAAAACCAGCTACTCTAGTGCTTCTTATTTTGAGACAACAGTGCCTTCTGAAACCATGGTAGTCACAGGAGTCACACTTACTGCAGCAAAAATACTTTCAAACTGAGTTCAGACTCTTTGACCGTGACCCAGAAGCTTTACGTTGTCATTTAGAAATACTTCTCTCTGCCTCGAGCCATCTTTTGCCCTTTTTTCTTTTTTTTTTTTAAATTAGTATTATTATTTTTACATAGTTAGTAGCTACTTTCAGTATTTTACCTATTGAAAAATTTTCTTGCTGATATCCTGCAATGTGTGAATTCTATATTCGCTTAAAATCCCCAAACAATTACTTTTCCTTAGTTTAAGCATACATGCTATTTTATTTTTAAACAGTACTTTCTTTTGGGGATTTTGGGGGTTTTTTATTTGCACATTCTTTCAATAACTGTGCATCCATAAAGATATTTTGCATTTCATTCTTAATGGATTTTTCCATGAACAGAAAACTAGTAATTAGTAAAGAGTTCTACTTAGACGGCTGCTTCTGTATTCCCCATGCTACTGTTCTTTAGGGAACAGTGTATGGTAAAATAGATACTACTATTTTATAAATGAGGTTCCACAGAAAATTAAACTTCAGCCTGTGTTTCACATTCTCTCAGTCCAGATAAGGGATGTCCCTCATGTATATATTTTTTGCCAGTAAATACACTAGAATAACTACTGCTTTCAGAAATTGTCACATTGCTATTGAATTTTGTGGTTTGATACACCACTAACATCCTGGGTCTGGTCAGAGTGTGTCAAATAGAAATGGACTCCATTTATTATCCAATTAGGCTGCAGAAAAATTCTAGTTAATAAATTCTTTTGAAGTGCCAGCTGAGCAGTAAGCATGTTGCCATGCTGCCCTCCAGTATGTATTGACTCCCCAGATATGATGTTTATGGCCTTCACTGACATTATGGAACATGTAGTTGTCATTCTGCTGAAATCAAAGACAGACAACCTAAATAAAGACCAGCCTTCTAGACCGTGACAAAAAACTTGCTGACCAAATAATTCCAAAAATCCTTGATGCTTAACTAACTCCAGAAGCATCAATAACGTGAAGAATCAAATACTTGAACAAAGAAAGAGATACTACAACCAATCCATTCCAAATTAATGGGTTATTTTTCCAACACAGAAAGCACTGCTTTTTACATCTAGAAAACACCCTAAAATGTTCAGATTTGACTAGCCCAGGCTAAGACCCAGATTATACCATCCCAGGCCAATATTCAATAACATAGCAGAAGAGATAAAAGATGGGTGTGATGGTTAGCCGATAACTTCCCCTGTTGTTCTCTGAATTACATACAAATACAGTCCTGAAGCAGCCTGTATTAAACTGAACCCAAAAAGAGGATCAAGTGGGATAACATTTTAAAGTTGAATCAATACATGCTGATTCTGAGAACAAGTTTTTATGATGCTGCCATATAATCTCTTCTGGAAGAGGATACATGTTCTGTTCCAAACCTCTTTCGCTGACTTTCTCTATGCAACCTTGGTTAAAAATAGATTTATTTGGAACTAAATTCTCACTGATATTTGTATTTGAAAAGAGAACATAATTTTTTTTTAAAGACATCTTGACTTTTCCCTCATCCAAGAGGAAAAGCATCAACTTCTGCTTCTCATTAAAATCTTAACAGTTACCAACAGCAAAGTATTCAACTGAAGTAAAACAGAATATGATAGACTTTATAAACTTATAGGACATAAGATTCTTGTTTGGATCTCTTCATACAGAAGAAAGACACCATTCACACCTGAGTAAGCCAGTCTGAGATATTTTTCAACTCTGACCCTTTTCTTAATCTGTGTAGAGAAGAACTGACCCACTGTTTCCCTTAAACTCGGGCACCTCTCCCCAGCGCTCCTGCCTGTCCCTCCATGCTGTTCCCAGCCACTGTTACCTGCAGACATAACCAGGCCCTCCTGACACAGCAACACCAGCAGCAAGCATCACATTACTCAAGAAATTTAGTCTCTGTTTTGTATTTCCACCTCATTCCACGCTTGTTACAAGGTCTGAAGAGGGAACCAGTTTATGTTCGGGGTGCATTAGCAGAATATTTTAAAGCAAGCTATTCTTTTTTTACACCTGCTGCTAAATTTCTAAAACTGGACATCAGTGACAACCATTGAATACACCTGTACATTTTCTTCTGTAGTTCTACCACAGAAAGAGCATCAATACAAGAGGATTCTAACGAACAGAAGGGAAATATAGTGCCTCTAGACAGATGATTGCAGGTTTGTGTCTAATGACATAGCATTTAGAGAAATATAACTACTGCTTTATTTAAGAACATCGGATACTCTTCTGGAAAAAACCTTAGCGACCACTGTTTCCGTTGCAAGCTACCATATTTTACATGTTCCCTCTTAAAAACTAATATTAATTTTCTATAATGTAATAGGAAGATCAAAATTAGAACAATATTTTCATCTTCTGTTCAGTCAGTTTGTCTCATCTAAAAGAAAAGTCACGGCTTGAGCTGTGTAATCTCAGCAAAGGGTAAACCTCAGTTTATTATGTACCAAGACTTCCTAGTAAGCCTTTTGGCTGAATTAAGATCATCCTTCCATTTTTGTGACAACTTATGTCATGACATTAAAGGTCATGTTCCTTCATTCCTGTCACTTTAAATTATGCCATCAATATCATGAAGTGATTCAACAGAGAATTTAATAATGGTGCAGAATTATTATAATCATACTAGGTGGCTGCATTTCATATATTCCTGCGGTTCCTTTTATGATTTCAGCTAACACTTTACATTCTTAACAGGAATAAACAGGTGCCTTGAATATAATAGGAAATAAGTTGAGGATGCAAGTCTGGGGAGGAGGAGTAACTTTAATTCCAGTCACGCCATACCTATAATCATAGCAATAGCACCATGCATGCATTCATTAAGGAAATGTTCAGTTACCCTCTTTGCAATCAGGTTTAAAATGATTTAGCTCAACACTCTATCCCCAAAAGCATACATCTGTATTAAAATAAGAAATAAATAATTTAAAGGTATAAATGTTTATTGAAAACATTTGCATCTGACTCAATCAAGTGCTTAGTTGTATACTTTTCAGTATGACTATTTTACTTCCATGTTGTTCTTTAGTTTTTAAATGAGAAATTTAGTTTCCATTTTTCAAGCAAAGCACCTTTCTGATTCCCCCACCTTCTGGCAGGTAGTCCCAATCTAGTTGCTAGACGATGACTTGGAGTTCCCCCCTGGAAACACAAAGTAGAGGTGTAATCCAGCTGTAATCACACCGTTTATGTTCAGTTGTGAAAAAACCAACCTGGAGAATTAACTGCCACACAGTAGTGTGACATGTGTTCTTCCCTTGTTTAAGAAAGCAGCATGTACTCTGGGAGAAGGAAATAAAATAGTATTTTTTATGTGGCTGCAGATTAAGATATGACGCTTTTCCACTGGTTTAATTATTATGGTGCCAGAGATTCCAATTTTGTAATATCTCTTCCTTAGTTGATTAATATTTCTATTCTTCAGTTAAAATTCTGAATCTAAGTACATGCGTTACACGTTCCAGGAAGCAGAAACAGTCATTCAAAGAACTGACCAGCTGGATGCTCACTATGACATGGGTAGAGGTAAACCACGCATAGGGTTCGATAGATCTTTTATTAAAATCAAAGGGTGGGAATAAAATTCTCATAACATTGGAAACATCTGCATGGATTAGCCTTTTCAAAGCAAACCCGACTCATCCTACCATCATGGAAACCAGGAAATCTCCATCGGATTGTAACAGATTCCAGCAGTATGTTTGAGTCAAAGTAGGGTGATTTGAATAGAAGACCTCTCAGAGCTAACACCATCAAGTCTTTCTTCATATAGAGAAATTGGCATAAGCACCACTTCTCTCTGCTTGTTTCTCTCTTCTATCACAACCCTGCCCATCTCAGAACTCTACAACAGTTCAAATCCGTGTAACATCATGCATCATCGGTTCCTGTTCGGTTGTAACACGTGTTTCATCTCAGTGCAGAACAACACAACACAAAAGGAAATACTCTATATTATTCTGATCCACGTGTTAATAACATCTCTAATAGCTGTCAGGGCAGGTGCAAAAATGTTTTTCTTCTTCTTGACTTTGCTACTCAACATTCAAGGTGTAATATTTTTCTGAATATTTCTGAGTATGAATCGCTACTCCAACCTGCTTAGAAACCTTGTATTAAGGTATTGAGTAAGGCTTAACTCCTCCAAGATCTCAAGGAGCTAGATAACTTGTTCCAAAGACAGCTAGGCTGCTCATAATCACCAGAATTATTTAGTGAGCAACACGAAATGCAGTCAACGTCGGAGCAAGCTTCCCATGGAGGGTGCAGACATGGAAGCAGTAACAGAATCAATAAACCCCATCATCACTAAGTCCAGGGAATCCATTCCTAAGTACAGTTTCTGCTTAGACCCTTTACTAACCATTTAAGTAACAGCTGGAGTACACGATTCATATTTCCTTAGTGGATTTAATATTTAGTCTATCAACATGATCTTCTGTTTTTTCCCCATCTAAGGTGAAACCATTAAATGCATCAAGGCTCCACACTGAAACAGATCAGGTATACTATGATACCTTCAGTATTAATTTACTGGTTTAGCAAGTTCCAAAAAAATTTAACTTTTTTTCCTAGAGCATGTTTTCTTTCAGCGTATCATACATAGCTCTAATAATGCCCCTGCAGTACGCCTTAGAAAGCCAGGTGACCAATTCATTTATCAATTACCACTGTTATTAGTTTTTATTTTTATGATGAATATGATATCTCAGGACTAGAACCCATTTTACTAGATATATAGTAGAATTTAGTCTATACACTGAAGTGCATAATGAAATGATCGTGATCAATTCCTTTTTTACTTGAACCATTATCCACTATCATGAATATGTTGTGTTAAATGCTGCACATGCATATTATTTCTATTCTAAACATTTATAAGAAAAATAGAAAAAGCAGATAGGAAATGGAAAGACAGTACTACAATTAATTCTGCCTCATGAATAAGGAGGCACAGAGAGATTAAATGACTTCCTTCAAGAACACACACACACACAGAGTTAGTGGCAAGGTTGGGAACTGAACTTAATTTCCTGAGTCCTACCTCGTACCCTAACTACAAAACCATCCATTCTTTCAGCCTACCTGCTTTTAGAGCAATTTGTTGAACACCCAATCAAAGAAAAGCTATAATAAATGTGCTTAACAAAAGCTACTGAGTAACAAAAAGGGGGAGAAGAATAGCCTCCAAAATAAGTTAGAGCTACCCATGTGTAAAATTAAACATTTTAAATACTTTAGTTGCTTAAATAATATTAAATATACATACAAGTTTGTGGGGTGTAGGAATATCCAGGGAGGAGAAACTTTCAGTAGCGCTAGAGTTCAAAAAGAAAGAGGAAAAACGAAGAACAGAATGTAGAGCACAGCAGTGAAAAGAGGGATGAGGGAAGGGGAAGAGGAGGGCTCTGGCAGCAGGACAGTGAATGAAAGGCTGCCTGAGAAATCTGAAAAAAAACTTCACAGACATAAGACCCGCAGCCCACCTTGGCTGTGGGACCCTGCTTATAGTTTCCAAGTCCGGTGGTCCTTCCTGCCTCTCCCACCTGGAATTACATTTATTTTTGTCACTGCAGCTTCCAGAAAGATTTCTATCATGTGCCAAAACACTTCTTTCATCACTTATTTTTTTCACAGGAAGGACAGATCATTATACCTTACATTTTCTCTTTCTAGAGTCATGTTAGGGGATGGACATATTCAGTCCTGCCAACCACTTACTGCAGGATTTTTTGCTGAACATATAGAAGCAGCTGCCTTCCCACTGACTCCACAAATTTTAGCTATTTTAACCCTAATGCTCCTTTTAACTCTTCCCCTTTCAGCGAAGAAGTCCAGTATCTCTGGGGAAACAGGGTTGGCTCAAACACTTTTATACCTAAACTAGTTGAAGTCAGACCATGGGATCTACAACTCTGTGCTTGCCTAAACTGTCTGTGAAACAAAATTTCATCTGTCTATGGAGAATTTGCTTTTGTCAGGATTTAATTGTAGTCAGCGCAACTCCTCCTGTGAAAGAGATCAATGATGCTTAGGTACAGTCAACTTCCAAAATAAAAGCCTAGGTTCAGCACAAAACAAGCAGGGAAAACCCACCTCTGTTATCCTTTGGGTTGAAGTGATCAAGTTAACATTTATTTCAGACATTAGTGATAACTCTTGCAAAGATTTTGTACACTGATTGCAATACTGAAACTAATTTGTTTTCCAGATCACTCACACTCAAGGTTTCAATCTTAGTTAAATTTATTAAATGTTGAAAAAGCTCCTGAGTTACTATAGAGAGAGAACATATCACTGCACATAATCTAATTTTCAGAGTCACTGGTTGTCTGATTTCATATTGTTCAGATCTTATTTGTTAAAATTGTTACAGAGCACAAAATTGCTTGCTTTGAGCTCACACCTAGCAGCTTGGCATACAGATATTTGAGTCAATAGTCAAAAATCCCACAAAGGAAATTCACAGCTATTAAGGAAAACTTTGCTGCACTCATTCGAAATTGTATTCTTGAATGTCTCTGAACATCCAGCTTCAAACCTAATTGTCTGAAGGACAACCGGAATCGCTATATAAGATTAATGTTTCATTATAAAATATGAATATTCTAAAATATTATTATAAAGAAGCAGCTTTACTTTTCTTGATGAAAAGAGTAGATAGAATATTTTTAAATGTAACTTGTAATTTTAGCGTTTTGCATCGAGAATATTCCAGCAACTGCCATTCTTATTTAGCACATGCTATACATTTTTTGTTCACTCTGTGATCTTCTCAAAACCATATAGTCAAATCATTGGGAGTTTATGTGCATGAGAAGAAAGCAACATAGGCATTTTCCTGCCTAGGAAGCAATGTCCATTAAACTACCTGTTGTCTGCCTACCCACTAATTACAGGCAACACCACTTTAGAAAAATAGAAGTAAACAAATCACAAGGCCCTTCTCGGTCTCACAGTCAAGGCTCACCTCCAGAAAAAGCAAGCCAGGTCCTACAAACTCTTTTTGCATATGAATACCCTTTAGTCAGGCAAATCTTCTCAATACAGTATTTCAATTATAATGCCAGCAACTACTCACATGTAAAGTTTTACAGTACTGAACCCACTAAAAACATTACAATGATGTAGAACCATCAAGCTGTATGTATTATAGGCTTCTGTCTCAAAATCTTTTGAATTCATTAGGTCAGCAATAAGGTTTCCACTTTATGCTAATCATTCATTCAACGGACTAAGTCAAACATGTTGCTTTTAATTTGTTTCTGAAGGAATATATATATGTGAACTGCATATAGTTTTGGTCCTCAGTAAATGATCACAAGTAGCTCACTGGGCAGTTGTATTCTGCAGGGAATCTTACACAATGAAGAGTAAAAACTCTGAATAATTTACACTAAAACCTGCTTGATTTGCAACCTTCTGTTCTATCACTATGGGAGAGAGTGTATGTGAATGAGTCCTCACAGTAAATCTACTTTTAATAAAAGAAAAAGTTAACAAGCTCCAGGACTGGCCAGGCCAACTTAAATAACCCTGACAACTAGATAACCTAAATTCCAGAAATAAACAAAGAAAACAGAAAGAAAACGAAGACAAAGCTCTCACAATAGCCATTTTAAACTCTACAGTCTGGCTATTCCTAGCTGAGTTACCACAGTGCTATAACGGATCTGGGCCCCACTGTGTCAGGTGTCACACAAATACAAAACAAAGATCTTACAATGAAAGTACAAAACAGAAAAAAAAAAAAAAAAAAGATGGATACAAATGAACACTGGAGTCCAAGCAAAAAAAAAAACCACAGCATTAGCGAGGGCAGGAGACTCAGGACTGCAGCAAGCCTTGCTATTGTTAAATTTCTTGTAGCAAAGGAGAGTTTGAAGGCATACAGAGGAGGAGAGGGATGCGTCTTTCCAGATGCTTACACGGAGCCTTTGTCAAGCACAAGAGCAGCAGAGGAAAAAGCACAGAGGCAGCCTGCTTCAACGCCTCACACTGACCTTGTGGATATTGGTATCTCTGGCCACTGTTTGAAACCCAGTGTTTGAAAACTTGTACCACTTCTGAAGGCAAACACTTAGATTCCTGCACAGGCAAAAATACCACTGAATAAGCAAAGCATTTGCCAGAAGACAGAATGAGTAAAGGCTGAGCAAAACCTTCAGGCGGTATAGCCTAACTTTTAGAAAAAATTCCTTTTTAAGGATCCCAGGGACATTTAATTCAAATTTGGCTGTTAACAAAGCCAAACAACTGCCGTTTAGGCTCTTAAAATCCTACTGTTTAGCAGGAGATGAATTCCTGAATATTCATTATCTTCTTGAATTGGAATGAGCGTTGGAAAATGAAAAATCAGGAGATGTCAGAAACAGGGAAAACAGCCAGACTTCCTCTGTGTGAAACATATGTGCTAGATTTGTTGAAAAATGAGGAGAAAGAAGTTCTTTAGATTGCAGCACATAGGTAAGCTATTTACAAATACAAAGCTCATGCTGACATCTTTGCCTTTCCTGCAGTCTATTCTTTGAGATCAGCTCAGGCATTAATTACATAAATGACCTCGCTGCCAACAGCCGCGTACAGAACACAGGGTGCAGAGATCATCCTCCATTCGGGAAGACAGGCATTTGGCCTTCAGGAAGCTTCTGACTGCAGTCAGCTATTGATACCGGTTACTGTAGGATGTACACAGCAGTTATTGACACCACATAAGTGTTAAATGAAGATATCGTTTTTTTATAGGGATGAACAATACAGACAATAGCCATGAACACAGGGAAACTGTTTGTTGTACCTGAAGCAGCAGCTTTGAGAGACTGGAAAGGTCGTACCTCTACCTCCCCTTCAATAGACAACTCAGAACTACTGGGGTGGGTTTTCTTTAAACCTATCCTACAGACCAAATTGTTAAGGATAAACTGCCAAGGATCAACTTTGGAAAGGATGTTTATTAAATCTCCTCTTCAAATGCAAAGGCGTAAAAGACAAAAATAAAGCAAACTGTTGAAGGGAAGGAATGCAGTGTGTGGTGCTGATGAGGATGCTGAGAAACGAGACAACCAGGAATGACTTTCCTAATACATTTGGCTTGTATGCAAGGTTTCAGTGTCCATGTCTGGCTTCCATAGACTGCTCTTCTCAAGGTGCAGCACTTGTTGAGTCTGGCCATCATTACTGCCGAAAGACTCAGTACCATCCCCTGCAAACAAAGCACTATAAGGAAACCAAGACAAGCTTTGGAAATATTTAATGCAGGCTAGCAATATAAAGAGAAATCAGATCCGAGAGGCCTAATCCAAAGCAACCTGGAATAAGGGGAAGTTTCTCTTTACTTGAGTAAGAGCTGGATGATCCAAATAATTTTTCAAAGCCATATACTTGGAGGGAAAGGGAAAAACGCCACTCAGTTTTAAAGTCAACTTGTACAGAACATTGCTGAGCTCTTTTGCAGCTAGGTAGGTTTCTCCTGCAAAAGTTACTTTGAGGAGTAAGGTTTCTTGCTTTCCAGCCTGTTGTTTTTACTTCATTCAGTAATAAGGAGCAGCATCAGTATTTCTGTGCATCTGAACAGCTGTGTGTAAACATTTGCATCTCTTCCACATGTTTTGCTTCTAATACAGGTGAAGGACAGATGAAGCTTATCTTTACCAATATTTTGACCAAATTCAAACACATCCTTTTTCACTTTAAAAGCTTCTAACATTCTGTATACTACTATGGACAAATACATATTTCTCCCTTAATTTGACTTCCACCAAACACCATAGTTTAGTTTCACATGAAAAAGGTCATAAAAGATAGAAAAAAGCAGAGTTCATATAATGAGAAAATATGTACATCGCTCAAAATTAGGTTTGCATATCATTTGTCACTACACAGTAAGACAGAATGATTCATGGCAGAGAGCCCAAAAGCCAAATAGTATAACAGCTACAGGGGAATTAGACATAAATTGCTTATTCATTTGAAAAATGACAAACCAAAATGAAACACCAAACACCACACCAAACAAACCAAACGCCCAAAACTCTAGCCCAAACCAAAAAATACCCAAGGCATAGATTTTTATCTGTTTTTAAAGTACTTTGAGATCTGTTACTAGAAATCTGCATCCAAACACTAGATATCATCTCTAATACAGATACAACAGCGGTCTTATATTTGTTGTTACATTGCTTCTCAGAGGAATATCCAATGATCAAATTTAAAATCTGCTGATATTTTTCATACATACGAAGAAATTTCATTTAAAAAGCACTGATGAATGAAACAAGACTATCCTGTGATATATTCTGCACGCACAGTATTGCCTATTTACAGGCAGATGAAACGAGAATAATCTGAACTTCTTTGCGGAATGGCAGGTACAGAGGACTAGAGGCATTCAGATGTGGCCTTCACATTCAGAAAGTGCATAAATCTTACACTGCTTAAGGTATTCCACAATTTTTATTGCAGTTTTAAATGATAGTACTTGAGAGATGAAAGACTGGCATTCCATATTTCTTATGAAATTATTTTATGCATTATAATTATTCTGATTGGAGGACTGAGGTCTGGAATAGCCTCTCTCCCTTCCTTGGGCGTTCTGATTATCTGTCGGAAAAAGGACATGGGTGTTTCAAACGAGATATGTTTAGGTTCTACTGAAATACCATGACAACTTTCTGAATTATTTATTCCCAAAGCTTTTCCAGAATAATCTGTAAAGAAACATCAAATATTTCATACTATTATGGCAGAAAATGAAAAGTGTTCCATTTCATGCTTAATTTATTTTGTAATTATAAATCTGTTGGTAAACAGTACCATAATAGGCTTTGCTTTGTGCCTGCTTCTGCTTTTGAACTATTTGAGTTTTAATATATTCTCAATACAAGAAACGTGATAATAACTGTTTTTGAAAATAACTGGCTCGATGGGTTCATCCCAACATAAATTTTAGCAGTCATCACATACAACTGCTAGTAGGGGACATTTAAAAAAAAAAATAGGTAGAAAACAGTGTCAATTTTGAAACTGCAGAACAGAAGTAATAATTTAGAACTAGAAAGATTTACTATTAATTCTACTGTAACAACTGTCTTTTCAGAAAATTCAGGAAGAGTTTTCACTCAAACCCACTTTTTGTATAAAATTGTTAAGCTAGCATATAGGTGACATCTCACAAAGCCAGTCTCATATTTTACTATACTCTGATGTACCCCTGAAAATAAGAGTTTTAGCTTTTTCCTGACATACGAGAGTGTACTTTTGCTTTCTGTTGCTCTTTTTGGAGCTTCACAACCACTTAAGATAGTGGGGGTTCATATTTGAATATTTGTATTACCAAAATGAAAGAATATTAATTCATTGACAGCCTATACTGTATTTTAGAAGAACATCTTTTGTTCTGCTTCATGGTGGCAGTACATTTTTCTCCTTAAAGCAGGAGTAAGCACTGTCCTGCAACTATATGCAAGTCAATTATCAGAAGAGCCTTCTATTTATATATGCAAAATACATGTCTAATTAGGAATACATTTTGAAAAATAGTCTGACTTCTATGAGTCTTTGCTCATGTTTGCATTCAGTCTTTATTGATCAAAGTACCATCACATCCTCTAATATTTCTAGTACAGAGTAGTACTCTGTGTAATTTGACATTGCCGTGTTGTTAACAACTTCACCCTCAGCACCACCCCCCCCCTCCCGGGACTACAAATTTGCAGAACAGACAGATATTGGAACTTGTATACCAGCAAAACCAAGCATAAATATTTGCAAGAGATCAGGGAGTTCGTAGTTTGGTGACAAGCATTAGGAAAAACAGGGGTTTGTATCTACGATAAGCAGTTCAGTTTATGTGGCCTTACAGACAAATTTACCCAGTTTGGTATTTCAGCTTGGGTGAATAAGAAAGTTCAGATAGAAAACTCCTTTCAACCAATAAATAATTTACCAGCACAACTACACAACAGACTCTAAGGCTCTCCTATCACCGTATCCTGAGCAAAAAAGGAAAGCCTACTACGCTCTAGTTAAGTAGAGCAGTTACCCTTTCAGAGAGAGTGACTACGTTATGAATACAAATTTAAAGACCAGTCTAGGTAGGTGTTTATGAACTAGAGCGAGCATTGTGGCAATTTCTCATTTAAGTCTGTCATGACTGTGTAATCCTGAAGATATACTTTTGGTAAGGGAAATAGCAAGCTAGTTGTCACTCAAATGAAAACATAGATGTTGCACAGAACAACTCTAACCGCAGATGGGAATTCCCTTATAGCCCTCCCTCTCCCAGCAAATCTGCTCCTAAAAAAGTCAGAAAACAACTGTATAATTTTATAGTGAAATATATATTTAAAGTAGTCTGTAATAACAAGAAGTGAGCGCACGGATGTGTAGATAAAGAACCTGAAGTAAAAATTCAAGTGAGAGGCTAAGGTACTTTTTATATAAACACATTGCCCACAAGTTTACAAGAACTCTTACAAATTTTGTCCTTGATTTTTAACAGAATATTTTAAAGAAAATAATTCGATAACTAATCTTTCCAGGTTTACTTCTTTCTATAATCATTGGATGGGTAAATACCTTTATTGTATATTGGTATCTTTCGATGCACAAACATCTGGCTTTATTTGTCAAGTTCCAGCATGCATTCTGTACCTTTTGTCACGTTTTAAAATTGGTTAATTGAGCGCTTTACTTCTATACTTGTCTCTTGGAAGCATTATTATACCTTTTGATGTCGTGACTGACAAAGTGAAAAATTGTGGTTTATGGAACTAAGATCTGTTATCTAGACTAAGGAAAGAACCCTCTATTTCTAAGATCAAATGTGTGTAGTTTCACGTCATTTTTGTGCAGTATAGTAGAAGACTGGAGTTTAAGAATTTAATTGTTATTCTAGGATATGATTGCATGGTTTTCATTTATAGAGTTTAATAACATAGTAACGGTCAAAATATTATTCCACTTACAACAATAGAAATTGAAAAAATGAATGTGCATAATTGCAAAAATTATTCACAAGCACATTGTTGTACCAAATAATCCTACTATTTCAGATGAGGCCAACATTACTTTGACTTTCCTCAAGAAGTCCAGAAATTTTCATTATTAACTCCATAAATTTTCCTTACCAAAAAGTGATTACCCATTATTCATAATTTATTATTCACATTAAAAAAAAAAAAACAAAAACCAAACAAAACCCCCCAAAAAAAACCACACACGACAAAAACCCAAAACCATAATTCAGGCAGAAAGTTTAGGTAACTGATTATGGAAGCAATAGTAAAACAGAAAAGGGGAAAGGTTTGAAAGCATAATGGACATGTCAGTGTTGAAAGTCAGTGACAGAGGAGCTCCTCTTTTCTTTTGTATTTAATCCCATCCTTCCATGAACTGTAAACAGAGAAGTTCTAGAAACAGTTGATAGCATAATTTGCTTAAAGAAATAGCAAACACATTTAGGAGTTAAGCCTATATGTATTTATCTGCATCTGTATATACAAACAAAAGCAATTAAAGGGAAAAGGCTATTTTACTGGATAATTTACTTGCAACAAATCATTCCGCTAACTTCTTAAAAAGTTATTAAAGCAATTCTAAATTATGTATTAATAAAATATGCACATGCTTCCTTCGTGTTTACACAGTACTTGGTACACAGGGATCCTGATGAAGGACTAACAGCTTTTACTTTTGTCATTTTTCTCCTTTGCTCTGTTTGTAAGAACAGATTTATTTCTAAAAATCTTAATAGTACTGTTACTACACTATGGAATTAACATTAACAAAAATATTTCTACAGTTATAAGGAAAATTTCTTGGTATGCTGTGTACTACAGTATTTTCAATAAAGGAACCAAACCTTTGTTCAGTGGAAATGTTGGTAATGATCCCAAGAAAAAAAAAAGAAAACACCTTTAAAAAAGAAAATATCTACATAATGGCAGATTATATAGTGGGACCACAGGGTTATCATAGTCAAATAATAGAAAGTTGAGGATGACACCAGTAGATTAAGTACTGCAAACCTGAAAGCATTCTAATCTCCTGGAAATGGGCAAATTATGTGTTAAGCAAACTGGTTTTAATATGAGGATAACACACTTCCTTAAAATCAAATTTCAGGAACCAGTAATCTGTGTATGGGTCTACTTAAACTGCATACTTAATATTTCAAAGTCTCCTGACCGCACAGGTATCACCCAGACATCTAATTGCTGACTTGGGGCTTACACTAGAGCTATGGAGACTGGAGTATCTGGAATCTCTGCGGATGTCACAAGAGCAAGACAGAAATATACTGCTGCTTCCAGATCTAACACATGCCGTCTGGTTGGCGCATGCTCAGAAGATCATTTGAAATCATGGAACTCAAGTTTGACCCTGGCAGCTTGTAAAAAAATTGGGATCAGTAAACCAAAAGCCTACCATCCATGCCTTCACAAATTCTGGAATTTCTAAAATGTGTCGCTCCTTAAGACCTTCAATCTTGATCCCTCACACAGGACACTTAATCCATAACGCTGTGTTCCGTATCCACAAGAATCTTGATGCTTTAAGTTAGTCAGTAAAATGTGAAGGATAAATTTCACACATCTTGGGGCAATACAAACCCCACAAATTGTACCTTACTATGGGACTTATGGTCCAAATGTATACAATATTTCAATTGGATTGGGAAAGGCTCTAGGCTTATTTTCCCTGTATCATCCAAGTAGAAGGTCATTTTAAAATCCTTTAGGCTGTTCATTTTGAATGATTTTGTCATGAGAAATTAATTTACAGGCTTATGGACTTTGCAGAAATGATAGATCTCTAAAGACTTTTTGAGCGGTGAATAATGAACTTTGTCAGCCTCCTCAACACTCTGAATTATTTAGTTTCCTGAATAACTGTGGCAAGTGGTGGTTTTATCTCTACATTGAGGTCAAATGACTTCTGATTGGAAGCAGCAAAACTGAAAAACTGAAAAACAAAAACTTCCACTAACACATAAGAACACAGTGTAAAGACCACATCACTCTTTCTTGTACTGGAGCACAGTTCAATCTTAATGTCTTGAACAGTAATTCTTGAGAATTATGAACAGGGAACCCTGACTAATATCTAGCAATGCAAAGTAAGAGGTTTATTTCCCGTCACACTGAAAAAAAAACGCTTGAGATCTATAGGATGCTAATTTTCTTCATGTTCTGAAGCAATCCCAAATCAAGTTTTCAGGTTTTTAAATACAACCAGTCTTTAGCATTGAAGACTTTATGTCTAAATACTGTATTTGGGGATAGTTTTTTTCATTTCATCCTAATATTTATTTCATTAAATCCTCTGCATCAATGCAAAGCAAATAAAAGATAATTTATGTGTCTCTGGCATAGAAGAATGCTTTAGGGAGTTTGATGGTCATAAGAATTAAATCCATGGCATAGGTTTTAACTCAGGAACAGGCAAAAACCTGAACAGTTGTGATTGTCCAGAGGTGTTATCCTAAATCAAAATCAGCAGACAGCATGACCGAGGCTAGCATCTGTCTATACATATATTCATATCTTCCTCAAAATTTTGGTCTTTGCATTTCCCATTTTACAGCTCTTAAGGTCACCTGTTCAGCACGTTACACTCTATCCATGTTGCCCCAGCACCATCATGCATTATAAATTCCATGATTCTTTAGAATACATGAATTTATAGCCTCACTTTTGTCCCAGAACCAGCTACATTTTGATGAATGAGATCTCAGACTAGATAGGTAAATAGAAAAAGGGTGAAGGATGTAAGCTTGCAATGTATAATTTATTATAAGCACCACAAAATACCAGTGCTGAGAGAAAACAAATTATTGGCCTCTCATGCAGTGACCATGAGAAGGTGATAAATATTTCATTATATAGTACTCATCAGACATTTGAATAGCTCATCTGTCCTATTTATGCCAGCTAAAATGAATTCAACCTATCACTGGCAAATGTATTTTTAATGTTTCTCTTTACCTTCTGTGGAAGAGCTAAAAAGTCCATCTTCCACAAGAATTATTCATTTGATTACATACTGTAAACTGTTTATTCTCAAATAGGCTTTTCCTGTTAAAACCAGCCCTTCAGATCTTAAGAATATTTCATGTATAATGCTCATTCTGGTTACTAGGAAGCAGAAATTACCACAGTTTTCCAAGCTGTGAAAACATTGTATTTTGATGGGAAAACACCTATCTCATACTAAACTTTAAAAACATTGAGACATCCATGGGGACTCCCTTTGGAAAAGAAAAGACAAGCTGGATAACACCACTTAAGCTTCTTAAATGGAAAAAAATGCATCATGTTTTTGTGCAAAAAGGCATCAGTTCTCATACTAAATATTTTAAATTGTCACATCTGTATGATACCATAATTTTTAAACTGTGACAATGAAACAGTCAAAAAATAAGATATGAGCAATCTCTGAGGTGGCATCACAATAAGAGGACGACCCTGCTTCTCGTATTGACTATAAGAGTTCCATGATGTCTCCATAAACTCTGGAACATTTCTTAATTAAGTGGTCATGTAATCAGCAGTCAGTGGATCTGAATTTTATACCTTATACTAATTAGAATCTTTACCTTGAAAATGTGTCCTGCATGGAAGCCATGCCTTTGAGTAAGCTTCTAAGTAAAAACAGAATCATATTTTCAAAAAAATTCAGTGTCAGCCTTTCAACTTTTTGGAATTTTAGTTCAGGTTGGATGTAAAAAGAAAACATAGAACTTGAAGAAGCACCTGTTAACAGTGGAGCTTACAGCATGACTACAACATACCAGAAGGGTCCCCCTAGCCAATAACATAAATAAGCTTTACGGAGTCGCTGAAGACAGACAGCGCAGCCTTTTCCACACACAGATTTCTATGGGAAGCTTGATGTTCACCACCATGTCCAATTTGAGGTAGGTTTACAGAATTTTTAACAGACTTGCCAGCACTAATGCGAAGATGGCTATAGGATACGACTGGCAATCTGAAAATATGGTTGAAAACCCATGCGCAAAGCTTTTGACAAAAAAAAAAAAAAAAAGCTCTAAAAGCACAGGAGCAATGGCAACCTCCAGACATATAACTTTGTCACTGGTTTTAAAAAACAAATAAAGAACTCGTACAGGGAATAGGTCATTACTCTAAATGGCCTTCTATAAGAAATATAAGCTTGAAAATCAGCAATTGCCTGAAGAAAAAAAGGCTGGTGACAGTTGAATTTGTACCTGTTAACTCTCAAGACTATACATTTGTTTTCCAACTGAGAACAGAACTTTTAAAGATATTCACGAACTCCAATGGGGGCATGAAGTTACACAAACCTGTTACAACTCAGAAGTAATTGGAAACCATTATTACCAAGCCTCAGCTAGCCTCTGTTGGTTCCTAACCCTAAACTTCTCTGAAATATAGGAACCATCCAGAAGTAATGAATGATTAATTCAATCCTACTTATGCCAGACCTATGCTTACAGATTTGGATCTTGTTGAACACTGCACTTAGTGACATACATCCTCTACTTTTCCTAACCCAGTCTTCATTCTGGCCTTAACATTTAGCTTTAGCCCCACTGTAATCTAGAAAATTTAATAAGGAATTCAAAGTCACTTACCTCCCTAGAACTTCGCTAATACTGCCTGCGCTGAGCTTCCACAGACTGTTCCTTTCCTGGCTTTATCTCTAGAGATAGAATGGGCAGGGAAATGTGAAGAATTGAGAGTCCTGAAAATACAAGTACCAACAGCTATTTAAAGGTTAGCTTTTGGGTTCAGAAATAGGGAATTCCTTTCATTTCTATACATCTCTGATATCCTTTGACTTGCATTACTTATAATCATCCCTCTGTTGCCATGGTGCATATCAGACTCGCAATAGTGAACAGGCTCACTGTCTCTACACTGACAATAACAGAGAACACAGATGGCCACTGCTATTATTTCCACTCTCTCAGTGTGTTCTTGTGCACTTGATGGGGTCTGGAAAATGTCTGTGTTACTCCACCCATGTAATATTGACCACCACAAAAGCTGTTGGAGCAGCAATAACAAGATCAAGCACAGAGTTTCAAAAATTTCTGCCTCCCAGTAACAAAAACATACGAGTGTTACATCAGAGACAGAAGGTCCTATCAAGGATATAGAAATGAAAAAAAAAAAAAAAAGAAAATTATGCTTTGATAACAAGCACTGAGCAAACTCAGAGTCACCAGTAACCTGGGGCTGTTGATAGGGACTCAGTTCTCTAGTCCTTACTTAAATAAAACCACCATTGGGACCATGAGTAGGTTAGTATGAAAAAAACAAAAAGATAGCATTGTGCCAAGAATCATCAACTGCTAAATGAGCTGACTCATCAAAATACAGCAGAAAATACGTCTTTCCATGCTCTCCATATCCCAGTGAAGTTCCCTATCTTTCTTTCTGAGACTTTTCAAAGGCATTCTGTCCTAGTTATACCTGGAACTAGGTTCCTCCTGGTAGAGGTAGAGCATTGTGGACACTAGTAAGCAAAGCATGTCTATCAAGCCTGAAGGGTAAGGGTAGTAAATAATTATTGTCAGCCAAGCAACTCTGAGGTATCAAAACATTCCTGTGGGTGGCCAATTATTTCAATATAAGAACAGCCTAATTTTAAAAACTGATTTTGATATGATGTCTAATTTTTGCCTTAGTATTTTATGTTTGAACACTATGGTTCTGCTGCTCTGCATTTTCCAATGCACCCTAACATTAGCACTGTTTCCTCTTCTTGTTCGCTATATTTTGTGGATGAAAGCACAGATGTTTCAGCTTCCAATGAAGCTTGTATTAACTTCAATGCCAGTAAATCAATGATCAAAGCTCAATTCAAAAGTTCTCTTCAAACACTGCAGAATGAGTTTCCACGTGCCTTCCGTGTAAACACAACAATTGTCAGGACAAGATGAATTCCAAGGCTGCTTTAAAACAGAATTGAATGAGGGCTTTATAATGACATCTACCAGCAGCTGCAATTGTACACCGGCCCGTGTTTCTCTTGTAGCATTTTGGTAGACGTGTAGAACCTCTCACTTTTGAAGAGCTGTGCTAGCTGGATTATAACAACATACTAGCTTTCTGAGAACCTCTGTTCCAGCTTATCCTTATGGCAATACCTCTGTTAACAGTTCAGTAGGTGCCTTTATATTTAAGGAATCTAGTGAAACTTCTACCATTAAGTTAAGCTACATCAAGATTGGACCAACAGTTTGTCTTCAGCCTATTCAAATTCGTTGATTCTTGTTTCTGACTGACAACAGAAGAAAGTAAAATAGAGGCAAACAGTCCGAGGTTTTCCTTAATATGCAAAACAGAGACATTATATCCACTATTTGCAGTAGAATTTATGATAGACAAAAGTGGTTTTGAAAGTTATTTTCCTTAAAAAATTGATTTTGCTTCTGATGCCCCATTGCTTTGCATTTATTAGCAAGTGATTTATGAAGGAAAGCAGTTAAATATTAGAACTTCTGTATTTTTATAGTTCATTCTTTTCTCAACAATTCCATATATGCTTTTGCTATATTATGAATTCTGAACTCCATATTCAGTAATCATTCTTTATGACAATCTAAATACGTACTGCATTATTTGTGAATTAGAGCGCAATTTATTTAGGAATCTCAGAAAATTACTTTTATTTTAGGTGTTATTTTACAGCCTATCCATTTTCTTTTATCTACAATTGCCTCTTCTATGTCACATGAGCCTTAAGAGATATTTCATACAGATATGAATTGCAGGATTACAAAAAAAAAAAAGTTTCAAAGAAAAGATCCGTCTCTGATTGTGGCCAGAAGGAAAATAAAAGCTCTGTGAATACTAGGCAATAGCTAAGGAACAAAGCAGGACCTTGTACAGGGCTACTGTTAGGGATTATATAAAAAAAAATATATCTAATGACATGCCTGCAGTCACACAAGTCTGGATCTGACAATCAATTCTAAGATCCCACTTCAGTATGAAGCAAGATTGCCCCAGCATCCTCCTAAAACATCCTCCAGGAATTTCCACAGAGAAATACTTTTCCTATGAATTAGAAGACTTCACCTGACCCTAAAGTATTCTTTCAGTTGGATTTTGTGAAAGCTCTTCTTCACATACTGAAGTTAAGTAAGCATTAAAGGCTCAGTTCAAGACTCACATTTCCACTGGAGACACCTGGTGTCTTCAGTTTAAATAAAATATGGCTACAAAAAGAAAATTCACATTACACAAGAAACACTTGGCAAACTACATCATACACATGCAGCAGCTAAAGAGAACAATATTTTTGCTACACATTTAATGTGCTAATGTGAAGTAATTAACACTTAGAGTTGAAATAACGATTTAGCAGTTTTTTCATTTGTAACCCAGGTGCCAAAAAAGGCCACTTGAGTTTCTATTGCCTTCGCCTACCTCACTCTAATGAACACTGCATACAATGGGAAAGAAAACAAAGGTGGTTTTAGTTCCTCATTAAGAAATAAGGTGAATTTTACTATTTCAAGAGTCTGGACCAAAATCTTGGACAGAAAGATTTATTAACCTGGAAATCAGGTTAATTTCATCTTTTGACTCCATTCCAAATCTGCAAATATTACAAAACAGGTTATATAAAAATACGGAAATGTAACATATGCAGAAGACAATCCACTGGAAGGAGGAAAGACTTCTATCCAGCTGGTCTTGTGCTAAAAACTGAGAGTCAGGAGCACTATACTCATCCTGGCTGCTAGCCACATGAATATCCTGCACCAAGTTGTTCTCCTCCCCCTTGCCATGTCCCATCCACTGGCTGAAAGCTGGTTTTGTACAACTCCTCAACCCTTCTCCTCCATAGAGAGACTCCCCAGCTGGGCTCTTATATCACTCCCCAGCTTCTTCTGAGCTCCTCCAGGACCCTAAAGAGCCAAGACAAGGTCTTTTATCTCTGTTCTGACTCAGGTTCCACTATGTGCTAGGTCAGAGATTGATAAGACTTTGAATTTTCTTCACATAAAACTTGCTGTGACCAAGACACATACACTGTGGATCTAAATTATTGATAGAAACTTATTTACAATTCAGCTATGAGAAAGAGCTGATTGTAGACCTGGAATAACAAGTTTTACTTAAGTTTAACTTAACTCAGCAGTAATATAAATGACAGGCTGAAGTAAATGATTGTCCAAAGCATGAGAGCAGGTGCATCAAATTAAGATCCAGCAAGAAAAACCTGAACGAAGGCAATTAACACATGGGGATGCAGTGGAGAGGCAGACAGACCAACTGAGAGAAAAGTGCAAAACCCAAGATGCACTGGATTCCCTTTGGATTACAAGAATCTAGGGCATGACAACCACATCATGAATATTAACTTCATCTCAAGCAACTTAATGAGTAGTTAAATGAATAGTAACCTCCCACAGAAGTACCCATTTATTAGGGACAGTGTGTTTGCTGCTGTAGAGGTGCTACAAAAGCCTTGCACATCTTTATGCATAAACTGTACCAGAACCTCGTTTAATATATCAGGAATCTGCTTTCGGAAATTTGTAACCAAGTTACAGCCAAATTCACCAAAAAATCTGGCCTACGACTGCTGTGTGGTTTTCAAGTCAAACCTTTCTACAGGCTCCTCAGTGACATTTAATTGGAAGTCTGGGTGGTACATTCATCCTCACAGCAGCAAAATGCCTTGGGTAAACAGCAATAAGCAAACTTCAATGGGTTTATTTACCACACAGTTAATAACTTGGGTGAACTATTTGTCTTGGGTCTAATATTTATTTTGGCAGAAAACTTGGTAAATGTGCTTTATTCTTTTTGACTCTTATATGTACGTAAATTTTAGAAATAATCCATTGACAAATAGCAAAGTTCAGAACCTTTTCCTGAAAATAAACACTGCTCTATTGCTTTTGTATCAAAACGTTACTAAGCACTGATTCCACTCAACAGAAAACAGAAGGTTCTCTTACCGTTTCACACTTGCATCCTTCACTTCTTTTAAACAAACAGTAACACTCTCAAGAGAACATGTACCACAGTGAATTACTTTATTTTCAATAAAATCCAGCAGTGGTACTATAGTAACTGTCTGCACCATGATTAATGTAGGAAACATTTGGATAGCATGTTATTATTATTCTAAATTACATTTTGCTTGAATTAATTTTTATGCATGGTTACTAAGATATAAAGAGTTCTGAATTGCTAATTGCAACATTCATACTTGTGAGATAAAATGAGATTTGAAGAACAACTACATGTTGCTGAAAGACTTTCAGCTTGAGAATTAGCCAATAGAAAAGAAAGGTGCAACATATTGTAAAAGTCAGTCTATAGGCTATCAAACCAAAATACTATGGTGCCAATGATGTCCTTATAGTTTTCTGTTAAACTCCAAGACCATAATGTACTTCCAGTTTAATGCTGTAAAAGAAAAGAATTTTATTTTGCACTTACATGATGCTTTCCTTCTTATCACTATTGTTAAGTGTTAAATCTTCTCTTTTCTTACAACTGTTATCTGTTTTTCTGGCAAGGTAACGCACATACTCGTAAAATTGTGACAGATTAAGATGTGCTAGGATTATCAATCGGGTAATACACAGTGGGACCTTGACAACAGTTCTTGCTGTAGATTTTGAATATTGCTTTAATGACATCTTTGGTAAACCTTATCTTCAGCCCATACACTCCTCAGTAAATGTATGTTTTGCATACACAGAGAAGTATACGGATGTGATTGGAAAAAAAATATGGAAAAAACACTCCTCCCTCTCCTGTAGTTTCCATAGCTGTAAACAACTGATCCTACAAAAGACAGACCTGGAGATGGAAGGAAACAAAACTATGGGCATATCAGGGACCAGCTCTTCCCTGCTCTAGCAAGAGAGGAAGCATACAAGCAGGCAGTGAAGGTTTCAGAAACAGCACAGCCCATTTCCCCATTCTTTCCTGGTAATAGCCAAAGTAGCCAGAAGTAGTAACTTCCCTGTTTGTAACCAGCTACAGCACAATTAAAATTTCTGTGCAAGGATTAAAGCTTGAGAGAACCAAGAGATGCTCAATTCTAACTAGATAATGAATGTTGCCTCTGAATTCAGCATTGCTGCACAAGAATTCCTTTCAATACAGTCAATTTTCTGACTACTTGGCCCATAATGGTCCTAAAATCCTAAATAATCAATATCAGAAACCTGAAGTGCAGAGTCAAGCACCACTGAATTTAGGGAACTAGCATTAGCACAGTTTTGAAATATAGATACAGAAAATAATCAAGAATTCATCTTGTATTCTGAAACACTTTAGTGTGGAATATTCACAGATAAAATGGGGGTGGGGGGAGATATTTAACCCTAAAAATTAAACATTTGCTGTAAGTAGTCCCTCTCTGTAGTTACAACTATGCTTTCTCAAACTTACACTCTAATTATTCCCTGCTTCAATATCTCAAAGGCAATTATGCATCAAAAGTTACTGGATAGTAATCAGTACTTTCAACAAGACCCAGACAAAGCCTACCCAATGCCTTTATTTATTTATAACAACACATACTTTGATTTATATTGTATGCATTCAGCAAAGAAACACCATCTCTTGTGGAAAGAAAGCTCCCCTGTTTAGCAGATAAAGATGTTTCACCTTCAACCTAGACAGAGTTACTGTCAACAGTCAAAGAAAAACCGTGGCTGTAGTCCTGAGAGCAGGGAGTATGTATGGATTGCATAAAAATGTGCGAAGTTGCTAACAGTTATTATGTGCATAAAAGGTTGCAGCAGCATTGTCACCCAGCCAAGAGCTAGTTCTCTTTGTCTCCCACTTCTCTATGCCTTGACTTCCGTGAGCATCAGTTCGAATTCAGCACTTGCCTTTCTCTCAAATAAACTGTCCCTCTTCCTTACTGGGGCTCTGGTGTGGTTGGAGAATCAAGGACATTCACAGTTACCTCCTCAATCTGCTAATAACTTCGCCAGCTAAGATCTCTCTAGATTGTACTTTCTATAGCTTAGAGTTTATTTATTTTTCTTTCCTGCAAGTTTAGGCTTCCATCCACACTCAGAGAACATTCTTTCATAAACTGCAATGAAACTTTAGCTTGAGAAAAAAGAGGATTTAAAGACCAGAAGGAAACTGAAATTCATATTTCTCTTTATGAAAAGTGGATTGGTCATTTTGCCTGCTTTAGAAACCACTCAAATATAGTGAATCAATTTCTGTAGTTATAGGAGAAACCATAAAATTATTTAAAAGTAAAGTAAGAGTGTTGTAAGGGGAGAAAAAGAAGAAAAAAACACCACCAAAACAAATTTAAAAATACATTACTAGTATCCACTTGATGGTGCCTAACTTTTTGGAAACACTTTTATGCTTAATACATACCACTGATTTCTTTTTAGGATGAAATACGCTGTGCCTTTGAAACATTTCTCTTCAAAACTCCACTTACAGAATATGGCAGCACAAAAGAATTTGAGAAAAACCTGGAAGGTATCTTACCTTGTCAGTCCACTAAAAATCTGTTTTATAAAAAAAACCCACAACCTCAAACTTTTTGGCTTAGAGTGTTACATACTGCTGGATTACTTGAAGGGATAGCTACCAGGAAGAATGGCTTCTCTCAAAATATTACAGAAGCATTTACCCACAGACCACATTTAGAATGACAAAAATTCAAAGTTCTTAATTGCAAACTTACCCAAACTGTTACTGGGCTGAATTCATGTAACACCATGATGGATGAGATGTTACCATGAGGTCAGGGACAAGAACACAAAATACAAAGAAGTTAAATTTGAAACACTTCAGGTATTATCTGGAAGCCAACTGGTTGTCAATAACTGAGAAAACTAAAACAAATGTAGAGACAAGTTGGAATTAGGGAATCCTCCCCTTACAAAAATGAAGTCTGAGATGGAATATGATTTTATAAATTAAATAAAGGTACGAGCACTGGAATACAAGATGATTTATTCAAGCTAGAGGCCAGTTTTGGCACTGACATTTTCAGATTTCCATGGAAAGAATATTTATCTTCAGAGATATTCAAAACCTGATGGACAAGGCCCTGAGCAGCCTGATCTAGGCTGTCCCTGCTCCAAGTGGGGTCTCAACCAAATGAGTTCCAGAGGTTCCTTCCAGTCGACTATTCTAGGGTTCTATTTTAAGGTTTATAAGTATTAAAGCAAATGGGTTTTAGCATAGTCCTACAACAGAAGCAATGAGGATAAGAACTTCACTGCATCCAAACAGCATGGTCACTTCAGGAAAGTGAGCGCAGATCACAATGCCATCAATAGCAAAGAGCATGACTCAGTGCCCAAGAACGTCTCTTCCAGTCTTACTTTCCTAAAAAAATGTTAAAAACTCAATTCCAGAACAGCAGATATTAATGTCCAATAGGCTTATTCATTTCACTGCCATGTGGCCTAAATTTCTTTCCATTCCATTGAAATACTTGCATTAATAACTGGCATTTCAAAGGGAGACTTACCACACAAATGCTCTGTCACGATGATTAGTTTAGCTTTTACACTTTAAAAAGTCTGGGTTTTGTCTGAAAAAAAAATGCGAATACTAACTTAACAGCTAATACCTGTAAAGCAAGGAAAAATAGTAAATGGTAAGTTATTAGTGTCTGGACAGATGCTATTGAGGAGTTCATCTTAAATCACTGCAAGGCCAATATATTTTATGCCTATAATTGCTGCTCAAAGTTCACAGTGGCATTTTGCTGATGTGCCTAAAATAGTCTTCATGGGTGCTGTTAGAGTTGATTTGACAGTAGTTAAAGTATAAGGGGCAATGATCCAGCTGAATGCCTGTCCGAGTCATTTTGATAAGTGTACAGCCTGTGCAGAAACTTCTTAATTGCTCCAATATTCTTCAGTTGTTCCTGTTCACAGAGTCTATTGGAAAGGTCATCAATCACACACCATGTGAAGTTTTTATGTTTTGCTTGCTTAACAAAATACATTTTAAAGAAAGTAAAATCAGTTAATAAGAACTTAAGAAGGTTATGATGTTCCCTTTCCTAATAGCAAATTTGGAACATGAATCATTTAGTATCTGTATTACAGGGGAGGCACATGGCTAGTGCTAAACTTTGCTCTTACCTTATTCCTGCTTTGCAACAGAAAACATTATCTGTCTTATTCAGATGTGAGAATAGTAGTAAATACATGCACATTAATTCAAAAATTGTGATATAGTGAAAGGGCCAGATTATCTGGTTAAGTATGAGACAGGATGTCAGGAAATCTTATATTCTGGTCCTGGACTTGTCACTGACTCAAGCAGATTTGGACAAGTCGTTTAGTAGTTTTCCATTTTTGACTAGTCCTGAAAGAACATAGCCCCCCTATAGCGGTGTGCAGTACGTCTACAGACATCTGAAAACACAGAGCAGCTTCATAGCTTTAAGGATGCTTCCATCACTACCACATGACCAAGACACTATTGACTCTTAATTTGGAGGCACTAAGACAAACAAACCTAGGTGCCTGTCACTTTTTTCCTGTCTGGAATCCAAATTTAGCTGTAAAGGCGACAAAAAAGCTAGCGGGTTGACTTTATTTCTCTGGTCAGCCCCTTTGCTTTGGAATAATCTTGATGCAGAAGGCGGCGCTTTCATCCCATGAGATACCAGGTCTGAATTTGACCCTTTGCATCTAACACTGTATACATTTCAGCTCATATCAAGGTTGCCATAGTAACAAAAAGATTTGTATTGAATGGCAGAAAATTAAAAAAAAATATGATGTATAAATTCCGCATAATTTGTTGACACCAAGTATTCATTGCCTTAGGCCTGTGTCACTTAAAAGTTACACATTTTTGCTAAGAAATAAATTGAAATCTTGATAAAACACTTAAAATTTTACAGAATATTCCCTTTTTTTTCACTTGCTGTTTTTGAGAATACCTATTTATTAATACCATCTCCAGTTAGAGAGCTCTCCCAGGTTTTACCAGTGGGGATTTTAAACACAAAGCAAGCTGTCATTTATGTAAAAGAATAGATTAAATTAACCTCTACCTTCCCATTTCCCCTTTATATTTGCCTTTTCAGTCCAGCCTCTCATTAAGAGCTTCTGAGATATTATCTCCATAATTTCTCAATATTAGGGAATAGAAAAATGCTAAAAACTAAGTAGCCCAAAAGGTAAAGTTCCATTATATTTCCTTTTGTTGCAAATATTTCATATCTGCAGTGTTTCAACCTCAACGCTTTTCCTTCAACCAAAACCATACCAATAAGTTCTTTCCCCCAGTCTTTATTTGATATAGTAACAGATGGATCCCAAACTGTAGAAAGACACCCACTGACTTCAAATCTGTAAAAGTTTTAAAGTGCATCTGTAATGTGCCAATCTCCACTGCTTTCCACATTCCTATGGAAAATTATAATGGAGCGGATTTTAGACCCCAATAGAAGCCTTCTGAAAAATCTCCCTCTCAGTTGTACCATTTATTCTCTAAAATGAGAGGGAAGAAGTAACCGCACATTACCAGTTTTCCAGCTGCCAACTCCAGTTACAAAAACAGAGACTGTGTGAGTGGGTGCAAGCCTGACCTGATGGTACTGCACCTCCATCGCATTACTCTTCACTGACACAATAATTTGCCCCATTAAAGATCTTATATTCTCCTGCCCCATTTGCTTCTCCGTCAGCATCTGGCATGAGGAGAAAACCCACAGCGCTACACACTGAAATACCTGTAACTGCTCAAAAAAGCAATTGCTTGAGTTTTAGCACAGGATCTCTTATCTGATGTCTGAATATGAATAAACGAAAGGCTTCAGCATCACAGTGGATTAAAATGTGGATTAAAATTCCATTGTATGTGGAAAACTGGAAAGTGTCCCTTAATTCCTGTATACATTTACCAGCAGTACTTTTTATGTGAGTTTCAGATACTGACTCATCTAACAAGATTGACAGTGGAAGAGGATTACCAACACTTTTAGAATGCATGCTGCACTTCCACAACTACAGCATTAGGTTTGTTATATGATAAACAACAATGAAACAGCGTCAAGTAGTTTTGTGACAGGTAGAACATGGAAGTCTCCCCTGATCCACACTCAGTCCTAATGAATTAGTAATATTTCATCTCTCCTTGCAATGTAGATCTAACAGGCTATGTGTTTTTCTATTAAACTCAGCCAACAACTACATAGCTTTCTCCAAAAGATACTATTTTTTTTAATCTCATTTTCAGAACAGGAACTAATTTTTGAAGAAGTATTCTGAAAGTTACTGTTAGAACTGGTTTTAACGTTCTTTGGATGTGAAATATTCTCAGGAACATTGTGAAACAGTGCAAGAGAAAGAAATATTTTTGTATCTGCAAAGAAATTCTACTAAATAGGAGATTTGGTGCATTTTTGTTCCTCTGAACAAAACTAAGAAACAGATTTCTATAGCTGGAACAGATTCAATGCAGCTTTCATTATACAGAGACCAAATGAAAATTACGCATATCTGGAAAGTCTGGTGCCACAATTGTTTCAGCAATTAATGAACTGAGGAATTTGCTATAGTCATTGACAACTAGGACTAACAGACACACAACATGCCTTCCCGTTACTCACAGCTGTTATTACATATGACTGGGCGATAACAGCTCCATTACTTACTTTGATTCAGGGTTATCATATTGCTGGCATGTGCAAGCACAGTTTTTCAAATTCTACTCGGTTACAGCTCTTTGAATTTTGTAAAAATTTGGATTCTCCTGAACATTTTTATTTTAATAAGCTACAGTAGACCCATTTCTATTTGGAGAATATTATAGTAGTAATATAAATTCCATTGAGATGAACATCCAGACCTTTGCCATACAAGGCTAAGAATTAATTATTAAAATAACGGAGGTCAAGATCACCTAGTGTACACTCTTGTGTCTTCATGAGTTAATTTTAAGGACTACGAGTTGGAATTTTTGATGACCTGTGCTCCAGCTGACTGACATTCTTACATGAGTTACTTCCACTCTATTCTAGACACCAAGTAGTCCTCACAGTAATTTTTCCAGCAATATTAAAGAAAATGCTCACATATCCACCAAGATTAAGTTGATGGAACAAAGACCACAGATAGAGGGATTTTGGTTTTAGCTCAATGATAGGGCAAAATAATCTATTGTACCATATCACTCAGTTCTTAAGTGAGGATACTGGTCCCCCTCAGCTGTGTAGGAAAACAGAAGTGAGCTGTTCTGATATTTTATTAAAGCTGAGCATTCCTTTCACTAGCAAACATTCCTGCTTCAGAGCATTTGTATCTTGGCCTATGCTGTTCACAGAAGGCACTATTTATTTTTAACTTTACAAACAAATAATTATATTTAAGAAGCTCTTTAAAATATTATACTAGCTATAAATGGGTTGAACTTTGCCTCTTGGCTGATCAAGAATGGCACCTAATTACACAGTTTTATGTTACTGCCATAGGCTTGGCAAGAAATGAAATAAACAAAAACCAAGCAATTGTATTTCCATAAACTGCATGACACTGTTGACTTCCCTCCATTTAAAAAAAAAAGAAATCATTCCTCAAAGCAGAGGTAGAAAAGATTTTCTTTGAATGAATGAAATTTTGCATTCTACACCAGAAAAAGTATTTAAAATTTTTTTTTAAAAAGCATAGTTAGTAGAAGGTGATCTGTGTACAGTGGTGAATAAAGCCACGTTCTGAGAGAGACATAAAAATTTCTGTCAAGTACTATTTCTAACTCTTCTATGTAGATGGCAGTTTAACTCAGGGATCAGTGCCAAATAACTTCCATATATTGCAAAGATAACATGAATAGATGAAGAGTGGAAAGCAGCATCAGGGAAAACCAGATATGCCTCCCACTATCTACAGAAAAGCCACAACAGTCTAGAACAGAGAAAACCAAGTCACTAACGTCCTCTGTTCTGGACAGTGTGTGGATATCTACACATCGGTTTGAATCTCTAGTTAACCACACCAGCTTTTGGAATATTCTATAGCTATAGGGACTTGCCCACAGTCTCATCCAACATTGAAACAGTATCTCACGCTGCTCTTTTTTATATCACATCTACATATGCAGCATATGGTGTTTCTAATCTACTTTTGAATTTTCAAAACATTGGGGTTTACTCCCCTAAGAACGATCCAAATTAATCTTCACTTTTGCTCTTAATTTTTATGATAACAGAAAGACATAATACAAACCTGTAATGCATGTTCTGTGTTTAAAATAATAATATTCACCTTTTTTTTTTCAATAACAGCATCACACAAATGTTTTGAAAACTTGAATTGTGTTGGTTTATACCTCAGTGCTTAAAAAGATACATTCAGGTTCCCAGCAGGGTTAAGATGGTATGTTGTGTTTAAAACCCCTCTGTAACTGAGCAGAGACGTTTGGCATAAGATACATCTCCCCCACACACACCCCAGTAAAATATTCTACACGGCATTAACAAGAAAACATATAGCACTGTTTATATGGCTTTTACCAATTCACCACAAATAATCTCTTCGCTTGTCAAAACCATAAATACATACTGTAGTCCAGAAGCAACTTCAAAAGTTCTTATTCTAGTAAAAAAGGACTTCAGAACCAAAGCACATTGGCCTGCAATTTTTCCTAAGACCGAACATTTTAACACATGCTCCCCACGTGAAGGCAGCACTGTCATGTGTTCTAGTAGAAAAAATGGCAAAGCCAAGCTAACAGAACCCATGGAAATGTTGCTCTCAAGTTAAGGATTCACTAGTAGATTCCTTTTAGTGTGTTTTACCAAACAATGCTAACATCTGAACTGCTGTCCTGTTGATGTATGCATCTGAAACATGCCTGGAGGAGAAACAAAACATGGATTAATCCTTTCAACTTTGAAGTTATTTCAGTGCTACGAAACTTTCTGCCTTTGCAAGACTGCCCTACCTACTTAATACATATGAGCATTTGGAACAATAACTTGATATACTGGAGTAATTTTGACACCTCTGCAGCAGCCCTGGAAGTGAAGCGCCAACAGATCTAAAGTGTCAGACTCTACTATGCCTGAATCTCACCCGAAACCTTCCCTGCTGTTATGGAGAATCCCCTGCAGAGATGCATTCTGAAAGGATAATACGCCGCTGCAAAACCCCGCCAGCCTTGGTCTCCTTGCTCAGGCCACCCTCCCTGCCCTCCCCTCGCACAGCACCGTGTGCTCCGAAGGGAAGGGCTGGGGCAGCACACTCCAGCTCTGCAGAAAAAAAATGCAGCCATGATCAAAAGTATTAGCAGCATTAGTGTGTGGTGGTCTCTCAACACCAAACATTTTAAATTCATTAACTCTTATGTTTTAAACAATGTTATCATATACAATTATTATTATTATTGCTTTAGTGAACAGTTAACTCATGCTTCAGTCAAGTCAAAAGTTTCCTTCATAATTAGTCTTCTCTCTATTAACCTCTTAACATTTTTGCAAGTAGTTCAATACAAAGAATCTATTCTTTCCTCATAATTAGGAAGAATTTTAGTTTCAAGTCCAACCTGGGCCAGCAGGAGGGCTCAACAGACCTTCAGAGGTTTGTTGGAAGTGAATTTCGATCTCTCATTGAGAGAAGCAGAAGTAACTTCACATGGAACAGCCTGATGCTCCAGTGCAGCAGTAAAATCTCATGACAGATCTTTTGAAAAAAAAAAAAATAAAATCAAAAAACAAAACAGTAAGCAATCTTGATATTTACCAACACTAACAAACCCATGGTTTTCACACGAAGAAGTCAGCAAATAAAGTTATTTTTAACTATGAAGGTCACAGAAAATTGCAGAGGTTCATAGGCAATACTTCAGGATTTTCTATAGATTGAACTTTTGCTGTCCTGACTGCGGAGAAGAGAAGGGATTCCCAGAAAAAATTATCGGATCCTTCACTGAGAAGTGCATCAAATCATAAAATCATTCCTCTTACTTGCATTAGGTAAGTAAATGGAGAGAACAAACAATATTACATGATCAATCATGCCAACCAACATGTGCAGCACTGACTTTGCAGCAAACCCCTTTTACAATCAGCGGAATTAGAACAGAATAAACTGCAAACCTTTTTGAGTAAATTATACTACCAAATGAAATAATTTTGATCTTTTTGTGGACATTCTAGAAATGGAAAATAATTTATTCCCTAACGTCCTTGAATGATGAATATTTGGATTTATTTCAGAAGGAATCAGTAGAGTCAGAGTGTGTGAATTTAATGAATTTTGTTGCTGATACTGGGTAGCAGTGAAAATGGATCTATCATCTTCTTCTTGCCCATTAATGCTAATGCATGTGCATTGAAAAGAGAATGTAATCCATAATATATGCACAAAATCTGCATTATTGTTGGTGAAAGTTATGCTTGTCCTTGGGCTTTAGTAATATTCACTGCTGGTGCTCTTTTGTTTAATAAAAGCTTCATTATTTTTCCTTTTAATTGAATAATTATGCTTCAGAGCAGCATTACTAAAACCATTTTCAAGTGAATTTTTACTATAACTCAACCATCCTTCTGTTTATATCTCTTTAGGGATGAGTGAATTTGCCTCCAAAACTTGATAGGAGCCAAATATGATTGCCTTTGAAGGTACAAAACAGTGGAAAAAAAAATCTCTTACAAAATAATTTTATAATTTCTTCACTTCTTCAGCCTTGTATAAAAGATACTAATGTCCTGCCAAAGAAAGTGATTTCCAAGAATACCCCTTTCCAGCTGAGGAAAATTCTTACTGGCATCAGCTGGGTCAAGACCCCACTCCTTAAAAATTATCCTTAAGGCAGATTTAAAATGAATAATTTTTTTTTTTAAAAAAGCCATTTACAGATCATGTTTCAAGCCCGAGAGGATTAGGCCAATACTACTGAATGCATACAGGTGTTTCCTTTACTATTTTTTATGTCATCTGTTGCATGCAGTATATCAGTTTTCATTGGTGCAGCTGTCACCAAATATTGACAGTTTAAGGTGTTGTGGGATTCTTTTCTCTGCAGAATTAGACTGAATTTCCTGAAGCTGGTCCTTTTGTGAGAGATATTACATTCACATCTGTCTGTTGTAACTGCACAGGTGCAGTTACTCTGATTAAATAGGGAAGCAGTCTGTCTGGAAGAACTCAACTTTTCGTGGAAATGTGAATACCCACAATATCAGTTTAAAAATTGCAGCAATAAAGCTATAGCCCTAGTTGTTGCCTCACAGATATAAAAAATGACAGACGTATGCATTCAAAAAGCACATTTCTAGCTTGTCCTATTCCTACTGCAGCCCCCAGAGCTCCATCTTCAACTGCAAACTGCAGTACTCTGTCACAATATTCAGAGAGGACTTGTATGAGTCAAGCTTGCTCTTCCAGGAATGCTTAGCGAAAATAAACAAAACCAGTGAGTTTTGCTTAAGAAGGGGAAAAAAATATTTAAAATAATAAAATCCAATAATAACTGCTGGAATAAAAAGGGAGAGAGCATTTTAAAGAGTTGGGAATACAGAAAATATCAAGTTACCACACACTTCAAGCTTTCCTCTATCACCAATATACTATTATTTAGTCATTAGAATTGAATTTCTTACATGATTCTATGACTCCAGGAGCTGGAACATTTAAAAACTACCAGTCCTGTAAACACTATCTGGCTTTTTCCCCACACGTGCTCCCATCTGCTGACACATGCAACATTTAGATGTTCTACAGCAGATCCCTGCCTTGCTCAGAGCAAACCCAATGCAACAAATACAGCATTAGCCATGGCCTTTGCTGCTTTTATAGAGAGAAAACGAGCGCTATTTCTTGTACCTGAATGTATAATCTACACTAAATTGGCAGTGCCACAGAAATAAGTTTTTCTCAGTAAATAAAATTTTTTAAGAAACAAATAATGACGCTATTGGCAGCATACAGAGAGAAAGGAAAAATCTGTCTGTGCTTGTTCTTCCTGCTTCATCAGACCTACTAATTACAAATGGGATCTCAATAGTCCACAGCAACCTTTTTATTCTATCTTAGTCTCCAAGCTAAGGTGGGAATGCACTTTGGCTCGTTTTAGTTTCATTTCCCATTCCTTGTTCTTCTGCAAAACAAAACTGTTATTTTCCACAACAAGAACAAAGTAAAATGTTTCTGACTGTAAAAGGGGGGAAAAAAAACCCTCTAATAAATCTGAACAATTCATAGGCAGAGTATGCCATCTGGGAAAAGTGTTTCTAAAAGCAACAGTGGTTGATCCATTCAGGTAAATTACTATATGGTTTCCCCAAACAATTTTACATGTTTCTTTTTCTCCAGCTGAGGTACCCAAGGAGAAAATGTCTGCATTTGCTAACAAGTAAGTATAGCAAGTTGTATTTTCACCGATTTCCCTATGCAGGATTGCAAATATTCTATATCGGCCATTATTTAACAATTCAGTTGATGACAGGTAGTCGTATGAGCCAAAATACCTCCCCATCTGCTGAGCTCTCCCAACTTCCAGCTTATAAATCCTAGATGGGAACATTTCAATGAATGCTTTTCTAACACACCTGCGCAATTAAATTGCCTTGATTTCTCTCCTCAGATGTATTTGGAAACAAAGAAACAAGCCACCCCCCCACTACATACCCAGAGCTGTTCTGAGCAAGACAGCAGGTTGAGACTAATGCTGCAAGTGAAAGGGAAGGGAGGTCGGGGGGTGAAGCACTCCAAACAAAATCTTAAAAATTAAATTATTTTGAAGCCACTTAAGTTTTCCTTCCTACGCAATCATAATGCCAGGTTCAAGAAAGGACTCTGAACATGATTGTGTCTTGCGATATTAATTCAATTTTCATTTCAGGTCCCATAATGGAAACGACCCTAACTCAGATTCTCTAGAGAAGATGTTTGCCCCTTGTCATCAGCTTAGATTTAATTTAAGAGAACATGAAAAAAAAAAAAAAAATTAAAAGGTATAAATCACATCCCTTTGTTTGCTGTACTAACATGATTTGTGTGAGGGAATGCTGGAGAAATAAAGAGCAAAGAGAGCACTTGAAATGTTTTGACTACAAAAGCTTGCAAAAATGGTTTATTTCTGTCAAAATAATATGTCAGTAATAACCAGCTTTCCTAAAATGAGACTTAAGGACGTAATGGCCAATATATAATTGAATGGGGCAGTTGAAAACTTGTGGTTTAATGGGTAAGGACGCCCAGATTTGATTCCCTACTTTGCCAGAGTATAAAAACAAACAAAGAAAATATTTATTTTTATTTCTGAAAAAATTAAATTAATAAAACCATCCCAAGAAAACGAAAGCCAGGTGACTTATATTAGTGGAGAATCACATGTAGCAGTTTTGTGCTTCATCATAACCATCCTGTTCCCTGCATTCTCTTCCATCATACTCCCCAGACAAAGCCCCAGCACAGCTCTCCTTCCTTTAGGCCAAGCCACAGCTCATGAGGTGCTGCAAAAATTTTACATGAGTAGAAATTCTGCAAGCAGAGAGTGCTGACACTGCACTGGGCTGGTGCAACAGCAAGCTGCTCAGTAATGCTAATAAATTGGCTTCAAAGTTTGAAAGGGCTAGTTACCTTATTTCAGTTACTCAGCATAAGGAAATCGGAGGCCAATGTTTGCATGGTTATGAATTGCAAAGCTATACAAAAGCCTGTGAAATTCTACTTGTGCTCATATGCACATGGTTGAGAGAACACATACATGTATAAGGGCAGAGTCAAACATGCTCTTATCAATCAGGTTAAATAATTCAATTGTTCAGGGTCTATTTCCTCCTTAAATATATTTTTCAGCAATTTTAATGACATTAGGTGACCAATTGATCTGCTAGTCATTTGGGATGCAAAATTAAACTGGTTCGCTTCAAATATCTCCAAGTTAGCACCTGTGTTCAGGCATGTGTACCTGCACATGCTGTAAGAACATTTTGTTTAGTGAAAACAGTAAAATCTATGTGAGCACAAACACTGGAAGGGCAGTTAAATGTTTTAGTAGGTATTAATTCCACAAGTGACAGAACCGATGTTGTATTTGCACAGACCTCCTAGAATCCGATTGTCAACAGCTCCTGTATTGTGTCGTAAATTATGACATTATTAAAAACAGGATGACATTCTTAAAATCTGCATTTAGATGAATAGATACAGGCTGCGTGGTTGCACTTGAGGCAATCATTCTGGAGAACTGTCATGGTTTTTTTCACTAGCAAGTTCCAGTTCTTACTCTCAAGCTTAGCTAAAGTGCACTGAAAGGATGCCAACAAACATACAATTAGCGATGATCAGAGTCATCAAGTAAGAAAAGTTTCAATTCCTTATTTTGCTACCTTGAAGTAATACAAATGAAAAATTGTTCTGATATCCCACTTCCAAAATACATTAAAGAGAATAAATTCTCCTTCCACAAGCTTCCTGTTGGTAATAAGCATTCTGCGCCCAGATGTACAGCACAGTAACACAATTTATTCTATTTAAATGTAAAAAATATGTACAAAACGCAGCTATTACCTAGTTGCTGAAAGATATTTTCTCCCAATTCAAAAACTCTTAAAGATGTTTTAGGGCAATTAGTTAACAAGTATGTTCTGATTTTCAGATTTCAGTGAATGCAGGCAGCATTTTAGAAGTAAAATAGGAGCATTAAGGCCCATCAGCATAGGTGTGATTTCTGGGAAGGTGGAGAGCTTTTCTCTTCCATATTCCAGCTGGAGTCTTACCGAAACGGGAGAGAAAGAGGCATCAGAGTAGAGCAGCTTCTTTCCTCAAGCAGCACGGGGTCTGCCCATACTACTTAAACTTCCTCTTGCTGATGAATTTAACAGCTGTACTTGGAGGCTCAAGCCACGTGTGAGGTCCCCTGGCAGTCAGCTGTGTTCCCCTTACATTAGACAGTAGCCAAACCTCCAGGGTGGCTTTGCAGTGGCTTTACAAGCCTACCATTTATTCATGGCATACTAGCAGCTAAGAGGTAACCCCTCACAGAACACCGTCCTTATTGGTGGGAAAATGAAGTTGAGTGGCCAATACTGAAGTGTGTATAGAACACACATTTCCATGATATTTTGTGATTAGTCTTGTATCCTGCTAAACAACAGTATGATATTTAACCCTGGTTAAATAGGGAGGGGGTGAAGCGCTAGCCTGTTTACAAGTATTTTAAGGGAATATATCCCTTTAGAAGGGCCCAGGTTACTTTAACTCCTCTTTTCCCACTACCAGTCCTCTTGGTTTGAGTTAACCCTGGTGCCTTTTTGGTGGGTGGCAGAAGCACAGACAACGTCTGTTCTGAGTACAAGTAACTGAAGACAAATCTGTTCAGCCCAAAGTTCAGCATAGATTTGCACAGACATCATTTCCTAGGAAAGTTGATAAAACACTTATGAATTTGTTTCCCAAGTATGAATTGAGATCAAGTCTTTCAACACATGCTCACAAGCTTGGCTACTGATATTTCTGATTAAAAAAAAAGAAAGAGAATTTAACAATGCCACTCAGTTCTCATAGGCTGCTGTTCCAATGCACAAGGAAAACAAAATACAAACAAAAAAAAAAATATTTGTATCCGAGTAGTTCAGAATAAAATAAACTGCATCAGACAGTGCACAAGTCACTGTCCCTTTCTATTAGCAGTAGTTGTAGGCAGAGCCAGTGTTACAGAATGCCTCATTATGCAGTTTTCCTTTAGGTGTCACATAAATTAGCCAGAAAAAAGTATTTAACTTTTCTCAGGAACAAGCTGTCATAGTCACTTTGTCTTGACTTTATCTGTGTGCATTAGACTCTGCCTAAAGAGTTCTTGAAGTCTTCTCAACATTAGAAACAGGCTTCTTACTTTAAGTCACGGTAACAGTGCCCAACTTAGCTGGCAAAACAGAAGAAAAACTGTCTCAACCGCAACGTTCCCGAGGTCTACACTACAAAATCCTGGATTCATGAAATAGAGGAACATTTTTCCATTCTCCCATTCCAAATGAAGGCCAGGAAGAAGTGACTGAAGAACAGAAATTTTTCAGTGAATTTTTTAAAAAGAAATATCTATTTGTTGAAACTAAAAGTATTTGCAGAAATTAAGTGATGACTATGAAAAGTTTTGGGGAATATAAACTGTAACAACTTCAGAAGTTTTTCTTGTATTCCAAGTTCCTGCATGTCTTTGTAATGTTGTGAATAGAAAAAAATATTGAGCCAGGCCTTTATATAGTAAAAGTGAATATAAACAGAGCTAGTACTGTATTACTGTGATCCGAGACAATTCAAGTAACTCAAAATATCACAGAAGTGAATAATAAGGAATTAGATCTCTCTGATGAAAGACATTTCTGACTGAATTAGATATGCTAAGAACCTTTAAATTACCTCTTTAGAAAGCACTCAGTTACAAAAAAAGAAAATATTTTTAGTCCCCACAAAATATAGATAATTCTGACTTAGCTAGACATCTTCAAGTGCATTGATTTTACAAGGCTAACCATCCACCAGAAGAAAAGAGCTTTTGGGGAATGAATTTGCAGAGCATGGAGGTGGGTGGGGGAATGCTCATATTGGTATTACTGCATCACAATGTCTTATTTATCACGTGATGCGTTATCATCACAATGTGTTATTTGAGTTCTAATATAATGCTTCCTTTTACAAAAATGTCAAATACAAAATTCTTTTTCAAAGTGTAGCCTATTTTGATAGATAAAAGGGATATATCTTAAGAAAAGAGTTTGTAAAAGGAATAATATTCTCTAAAGATTAGTGTATATATACTTGCATACGTCTGTATATTAATCTAAGCAGAAAAAAAAAACCCAACAAACTATCTGAACATTGTCTCCTCAAAATAGTACTGTATCAACTAAAACTATTTCAAATTGTATGTACCTCTATAATCTAAGAGAAGACTGAACGTATTATTTACGTGAGTACATTCCAAAAAGGACTTTGAGGGAAAACACAAAAACCAAACAATTGTAGCTTCTTCACTCTACCTACTTCAGGACTCATTGAGTCAGAACCTGAAAGACTGTCAAGGCATGTTTAGCAGACCTAAGTTAAAATTTCTGCTATGTGTATGATGGAATAAACTTTGATGGCAGCCGCCCACACCCCTGGTCCATGCTCCACACACTAGAACTTTTCTTCCGCTCTCTCACCCTCTTGTGTTCCCCACCCCACAGCAGAACAGAAAGTTCAAACACAGTACAAAAGCTTAGGTTTCTCTGCAAAAAACACTTATGTCATTCCATCTGCTGTGACAGATGCACCATCCTGGCAGTTAACAAAATATGGCAGCTACAAACAAGGCCAGAAAGACACCAACATGAACTATGTAACCTTCCACTGGTCCACGTGCCAGAACATAGCAGTGCATCCTCTGAGTCCCAACAAAATGCACCGGGAATTCAAACCTTATAGCCTCTGAGGCTACACATTTTAAGTGTTGAAGCAGAATACATTTAAGGGACATAACTGAAGATTATATGATGATAACAGACTATCATACAAAGACAGACACCAAATTTTACACTGTTACCCACATACTGGTTTAATGCCACCTGTTAACATATCAACATTTTACTGTATGCTGAACTGAGATAAGCAATAGTGACCAAACTGTAGTGGTGAGGGATATATTGCATTAAGATATTTCAATTTCATTGATCCAGATCGCATTACATGTCAAACAGGTCAAGTACTAAATTGTGCAAGCATGTGAATAATAGGGTTGGGAAGAACACTCCCAGCAGCTCACCTGCAACACCACCACTGGGAGCCGCTTGCTTCTGTTTGGAGGCACCAGCAGCCAAAAAATTTCCCTCTCTGCTTAACTGCTTGCATGAACATTATTAGCTCTTTTTGCGTCTGGATTTTGGATATCCAGAAACCTATCTTTAAATACAGAGAGTCTACAGCATTTGAATGACGGTCTTTTTGTGTGCGACACTACGTGTTAGATGCACTGTTCAAAAAATTGCACATGACAACTGGGATATACAGGAAGCTTATTTCAACTGAAACTGATTTACAAGAATCATTTTTTTCTGATTGTGCTCCATTTCAACAGTCCATACATAATTTAAAAACAATATATTTTCAATTATTTTGAGCTCCCTAAACAAGAGAAATTTTATGGATGTTAAATATAACTAGGTAATCATTAAAATGTTGCTTGTGTTGCAATTTTTTTGCAGTTCAAAAGCAATGTTAAAATTTCTTAGTAGTAAATGAGACCTCCAGGGAGGAATGGTTAGAAAAAGGTTCAATCAGATTTTCCAGAAGGAAGAGGAGGAAAAAAATCCAGCAAAATAGCTTTCAATTTTCCTACTCTTTCGGACTCAAAGTCAAGCCCTATAACCCATCCATACTAGTTATTCCAACAGCAGCATGTTCCTAGTTTCATGAAAAACACTGTCCAGGTAAAGTTCACTTCATGACCAGAAGCATTTGGGCTGCACTGGCCAAAATATCTAAGTCTGAAGTTTGACATGACCTCATTATTACTAACTTAAATCACAGTGTTGTGGGACGTTTTGGAATGCCTGCCAGAAGTTACTGAACTGACAGCCTGGTAAATCATATCTCAGTGACACTTTAGTTAAGCAGTCAAAAAAGAAAATCAGCTTTATCTTCCTCGAATAGCAGTTTAGTGTTCAAACTACCAGTAGGCTACAAATATTGTGCGTGCAAAAGTACATCATCTATCAAAGATGGACAAACATGTTGAGTCTCACAGTTTTCTTAGCAGTATGGCCGATTTCTCGTTAAAATCCCATATTCACATTTCGCATTTCCTGGAAGTTGACTCGGTTTTGCCACAAGGGAAGGAATTGTGCATCATGCATTCAGATCACCTGCTGTTCTAGTTCTGAATCATCAAGTTCTCTCTTTGCGGTTCCTTTTAACATTTCTTGGGGTAATATTTTCAAAAGCACTAAAATAGTGAAAATTCTTTGGTTGTTTAAGTAAAAATGCTGGGTTTTTTTCATTCAAATGAGATTGACACACTACTAAAAGCTTGAGATAGGCTCTCAGTTTTCATAGCACACTTCAAGGCTGGTAAATCTGTAACCTTGTGAGTCTCATTCACTCATACTAGACCCCTGAGACTACAGAGCACTATTTAAATAGATGCAACGCATCCAAGAATATTTCTAGTTTTGAAGCCTATGCAAGTTTTCTGATCTCCTCTTTATACATCGGTATATCAAAAGCCAGATATGTTAAGCAGTATGTCTTCAAAAGTCTGACTCAGAGAATCCCGCACCTCTTGGCATTATTAGACATACAAAAAGGTGCAGCTATTTTCTTAGCCACAGTATGAATGGTGAACTCCAGGCCTTCATTGTCAAACAACTTTATACAGTCAACCAACACCTGAAAGCAAAATATACTCTTAAAGAAATAAAAGGAGGAAAAAACCAAAAGAATATGTACCAAAACACCTCCTTGCAGTCTCAGGATATTTAAGATGTCAGCGTTTACCTGCTTTCTTCAGAAACCCATAGGGAGGAATTAACAAAACACATACTAAGGTATATATCTACATGGTGTATAAATTACATTTTAGGCATTCAGGGTTAAGCTAAGCAGAGGGGAACAAAAAGTGGCTCCCCACTTCCAGAGATGTTCCTGAAAAGACTCTGTTTCTGCAGAGGGAGAGAGTTTTCTTTCATTTTCTTCTGCTGAATTTTGGAAGAAAACAACCTAACAGCATCTTGATTTTGGAAAGTTATTCAAAATGCAATTGTATGTGCCAGCCAACACTATTACACAGCCATAGGGCTTTGCATCTATCCCACACTTCCTTAACATTTAAAAGCAAGTATATAAGAGTATTTGGCTAAATTCTACAAAACGTATTAAAAGAAACCATTAAAGACAAAACTAGCAATATTAAATGAATACAGATAGATCAAAAATGCCTTTTTAGCACAGAACTCCATTTCTGCCACCAGAAAGAAGAGGAAGAAAACAAGAGTTCCATGAGACAAGATGACTGTAAGGTTGCTCAAAAGATAAGAGATGTTTGCTGAAAAAATAAATTAAGGTGTCTAGAGTTCCTATTAGTTTGTTGTACGTTGAAGGAATTAGATCTGAGAGACATTCAAAAGAAGAAACCCAATGAACAGTAATTTTGGTGTGTAAATAGCTTGAGGATAAACAGGGATAATCTCCAGAGTCAGCACGACAGTTTTATTTATTTATTGAAGAAAACAATATATAGTTGTATAAAGCCTATTTCTAGTAAATTAATTTACTCTTGATGAGTCATAGAATGGTTTGAGCTGGAAGAGACCATGAAGATGATCTAGTAAATTTTCACCAATTTTATTTCATGCAATTCAAAATTGTGCAGTCAGTTTTTTTTTTCACATTTTAATGTTTAAGCAATATTATCACAGATGATTATCACAGAATTTGACAACCACATTCTCTGCTGCCATGAGCAGTGGCAATGGCTTCCGCACTACATGACTCCTGCTGCTGTCCAAGCAAGGATGATAAAACACAGAACCAAAAAAACAGATCCAGAAATATACCCAAAGTCTAGATTATTTAATAGTTTTAGTTGTTTATCATATCTGTGAAAAATATTAATGAAACTCTGTCAATTAGTCAGGAAGTCAACAATTACTTCTAGACAGAAAGCTTTCCAGATAAAGAAATATCCATGTAAACACTTTCCTACATCTATGTACTGTTCCAAACAGGAAGAATTCTCCCTCCTACGGAAAACTGATGTCACCATTTGATTGAATACATTCCAACATCTGAATGGTGAACCATGAATGGTCAAACTTCTCTAAGCATGTTATATACAGCCAAACAAAACTGGAAGATAAAATTCTTCCCATTTAATTCTTCCCATTTTGCAAATTCTTGTTCAGTGATTTCCCCTACTGAACACGGGGATCATAGCAGACATTTAGTTCATTACATAAGGTGTTGCCTTTCTCCCTTAATATTGCATTGGAAAAAGTAGTGAGCATGAAATGTTCTGGTAAAGATTCCCAGCAGTGACACTTGGCACTGGGATTTGCTGATGTGAAATCAGCTTTACTACAGACACTCAGTTTTAAGACTGGATCTTACGAAATTAACTGGAGACAAGCTCTGCAGTTGCATGCTGGTTAATTTATTTATTCTTTAAAAAGCTAAAAATACCATTCTGAAAAGTAATAGTCAGCATGTCGACCTCTTACTCGCAGATCTCTTTTCTGTGTGCATTCAATCAGTTCTGACTAACTTGCCAAAACCCAAGTTTTGCTGGTCTAGTCTTCCAAGTCTCAAGAGCATGCCTGCTACAAGCCAAACTAAGGCTAGACCCATTTCACACTGAAGACAAGGGAAATCTCAATTCAGTGAAAGGATGAGGAAAATGATTAGGATGTCAGGATAGAAGGAAAAAAAAAAAAAAAAAAAACTGTGAGGAGTGCACAGAGAAAGTGGTGAATCAGGACCTGGTTAAAACCCAGAATGAACACATTATAGAATAATAAATCTGGAAAAATAACTAATTGAAAGAAAAAGACAGAGGAGAGAAACAAAGGAACACTTTATTACATTCTTTAAATATAGTGATAAACCAAAGTGATACATATCTATCTAGCACAGAAGAAACATGAGAACCAGAAGAGAAAAAAAGAAAACACATGCAAAGAGTCCGTAAATTATTTTTGCAAGGTATTTAGTTTGCAAGGAGATTTAGTGCCAGGAAGTTACAATGAACAACCCCATAATTACTAGGTGGAATAGAACAAGCTGGGATTGGAATATATACTAGAGTTCATGGAGGGGAAGGAAATGCCCAAAGCAGGGCTGCTGCTGTGCACCACTGTGGGGAGAGATGAAGAGCCAGAAACCTATCCAGTATTGTAAATGACATGAGTTTCTAAAATATGCATCAAATGGAATACCAGAGAGATGAAAAAGGCCCCTCTTCAGCAGTAAACTCTAACATTGCTGCTGAGGCAGAATACTAGGGCAACACCTACGTATGGGCAGCTGACTGCAGAGCTGGCTTCTCTTCTTTGCCTTGAGGGATGCTTCCCTGCCTATGAGCAACATGTATTTTTCATCTAGCCTCTATGAGCAGAAGAATACCCTAAACAGGCAATATAATTTGTTCCACTAAGACACAGAAGATTTGCTCCATGAGTACTAAGTATTATACTCCTAAATTGTCTGACTTAATTTTTATTTTACCAGAAATCAGGCACCTCAGTGGAAATAAGAGTGAATGTAAGTCTCCTGAATGTCTTGGGAAAAGTTTTTTCAGGCTGAGAGTAAGACCTGAAAAGACCTGTACAGTTAAAACAGGTGAAAGTCTACAGTATTTTATTATCATGGAACTCCTGTATTTGATTTAATACCATTTAGGACTGTGTTTAATCCTTAATTCTGAATATTAAAACACCTGTTCAATCTCATATTAATAGACAATAAATGCTACCCATGCTTGCACAAAATCGTAACCTAGATAAATATTTTTCTACGAGTTATTAGAAGACTGTGTCCTCTATGTTATGCACTATGGTACATTGTGTTTGATGGTGTAATGTGCAAATGAAATTTAAAACCACAGAAAAAAAACACATCCAAAGCAAGAATCATATGACTGTGTCTTCAAAGCTCATGTTCCAAAAGCAAGCTGGTCAGTAGTAGATTTCGTAAACAAGCCATGAGCCAAATACCAGTTCTAACATACTTGGCAAAAGCTTGTAATTGCCAAGTATATTAAAAGAACTCAAAAACATTAGGTATAAATATAGATGTTTGTATATAGACTGCACCTAAAACCCCTACAACAATAGTGGAATTATCACTCAGTAACAATAAAAATGTTAAGGAATTTTATACTATTTTAATCAAACACTAACAAGTCATCAGAAGATATGTAGTTATAAGACATGTATACATATGTTTCAGGAAACAAGCCTTGACATAAATCATGTGTCTTTTTTAAACTTCCTAATTTGTTTTGGAATTGTTGAAATCTAATTTTTCCCGAATTGAAGTAGAAAAAAAAAGCAGAGATGCTATAGAACAATGAACCTGGAATAATTCATATTGAGTCTCTCCTTAAAGAAAACAATTCAAAACTTATTTTGAGAAATGTGGAGGTGTTGCCCAAGTTTTACCTTGTATGTCAGGCTGATCTGATATTTAACATTCAAAGTAATCCAAATAGTGCAAACAAACTTCCTTTAGAACTAGAGATGAAAAGAAGATAGGTTATTGATTCAATGAGACTACCATTTCAGTACAAAGTTCAGGTTTAAACTTCGACCAGAATGACTACAATGGGAAAAAGGTTATTTAAAAGATACACAAGTCTATTTTGGGGTGGGGGGACGATGACAAGTTGGGGGAACACACGAGTGATGAATTCTGGTTTTATCAAAGGGAAAAACGTTTGGGGAAAAATCCAAAACACCAAACACAAGAAAATGCCTTTTCCATAGGAGTTTTTTCTTCCATTTACTTGACATATCTACATGAAATTTGTTTAGATGAGTTTTGTATAATAAGCAAGCCCTGAAATGTTTAGCAGCTTACCTTGAACTACTTCAAACTACTTGAACAGCTTTGCTTCTTGAAAGCAAGGAAGAAAGTGTTATGAATTTGCTGAAATTGTAAGTTTCCAAGGGATAAGGGGGGGGGAGGGGGCAAAAGAAGGAGGTTACAGAATCACAGAATCATCTAGGTTGGAAATGTCTTTGAAGCTCCTCCAGTCCAACCATGACCCTCACCCTGACCCTTCCCAGCTCCCCCAGATCCCTCAGCGCTGGCTCAGCCCGACTCTTCAACCCCTCCAGGGATCCCGGGGACTCCCCCCTGCCCTGGGCAGCCCATTCCAACGCCCAACAGCCCCTTCTGCACAGAAATCCTTCCTCAGAGCCAGCCTGACCCTGCCCTGGGCAGCCTGAGGCCATTCCCTCGGGGCCTGGCGCTGGGGCCTTGGCTCCAGAGACTCATCCCCCCTCTCTGCCCCCTCCTGGCAGGGAGTTGCCGAGGGCCAGGAGGTCTCCCCTCAGCCTCCTCTTCTCCAGACTGAACCCCCCCAGTTCCCCCAGCCGCTCCCCAGCAGACCTGTGCTCCAGACCCTGCCCCAGCTCCGTTCCCTTCTCTGGCCACGCTCGAGTCATTCAATGGCCTTTTTGGGGTGAGGGGCCCAACACTGAACCCCCTCAGCGAGGGGCGGCCTCACCAGAGCCGAGCCCAGGGCTCAGATCCCTCCCCTGTCCCTGCTGGCCATGCCAGTGCTGGTACAAGCCAGGATGCCATTGGCCTTCTTGGCCACCTGGGACACTGCTGGCTCCTGTTCAGCCGGCTGTCAATCAATACTCCCAGGTCCCTCTCTGACTGGCAGCTCTCCAGCCTGTAGCCCCCCTGGGGGTTGTTGTGGCCCAAGGGCAGCCCCCGGCATTTGCCCTCAGTGAAACTCCCCCAGTTGGGCTCAGCCCATGGCTCCAGCCTGCCCAGGTCTCTCTGCAGAGCCTCCCTGCCCTCAAGCAGATCAACACTCCCACCCAACTGGGTGTCAGCTGCAAACTGACTGAGGGTGCTCTCGATCCCCTTCTCTAGATCATCAATAAACACATGAAACAGGAGCGGCCCCAAAATCGAGCCCTGGGGGACACCACTCATGACCAGTCTCCAACTGGATTTAATGCCAATCACCACAACTCTGGGCCTGGCCATCCAGCCAGTTTTTCACCCAACAGAGTGTATGCCCGTCCAAGCAATGAGCAGCCAGTTTCACCAGGTGGAAAACAGTGTCAAAGGCCTTACTAAAGTCAAGATAGACAACATCCACAGCCTTTCCCTCATCCAGTAAGCAGATCGCCCTGCTTATTGTCATAGACGATCACGTTTGTCAGGCAGGACCTGCCTTTCATAAACCTGCTGCCTGGGCCTGAACAGCTGGTTGTCCCACATGTGTTGCATGATGGTACTCAGGATGATCCACTCAATCAGCTTCCCAGGCACCAAAGTCAAGATGACGGGTCTGTAATTTCCTGGATCATCCTTCTGACCCTTCTTACATACGGGCATCACATTGGCTGATTTACATCTGTCAGGAGGTTACTCTAACACTCAGATTCTAGCAAGATTTTAAATTCCACTGCTATCAGCTTTACATCCAACAGCCAGAAAAAAAACCAAAAACCACAAGGCCTACCAAAGATACCAGCACCTGAAGTTGCAGCAGTGAATAAGAACGACCTATAAGTTGCTCTGCTGAATACAAGAATGACAAGTGTTATGACTCAGTAAGTACTTTCCACACAGGAATTATTTTTAATAACATTTCCTAAGCTGGTTATATAGATATCAGGCTGCAGGACTACCTGAAGAGGGTAGAGACATAAGCAGACAATTTGATCATCACTGCAGCACTTTCAAAGTTGTCTTTCTCGGTATGGATTAAACAGATAAACAAGTGTTCTCTCTTGCACAAGCAGTTTCAGATGGAAACACTGCTGAATGCATACAGAAAACCCAGTCACCACAAATTACTTCAGATTCAAGCTGTATTTTCCAAACATTGATTCATTCTGGTTTTCCATTTTAGAGCAATATATTGTTTATTTAGAAGAAGAAAAGTCAATGTATGCGTATCTATACATATATATACATTCTTTTTTAAAAACCTTGCTCAGATAAATGAAACAAATTGAAGAACTAACCTAAATGTAACAACTAAAGAATTACTAAATTTGTCTTTTCTGCATAAATGTGACAAAAGTGGGAGTCAGTGGATATATGTACACTTGAATAACTCAGATACTCCGTCTAGTGTTGGTGTCTGACACAAAAATCTCACAGCCCTCCCTCTCAGATGTTCTTTAAGATGAGACAAATGTCCATGACCATAGAGTTCACGACAATTCAGATAAAAAGGGCTGAAATAGTCTCTCCTGACACAGGTCATTCTTTAGGAGTTCAAAGCCCACATCTTTCGATAAATGGCTAGAAAATCTTGCATTCAAGAGTTTGTATTCCTTCATATTTAGATGGCAATTTTTTCCCCATTCAGACTGTCCTCTTTATGGATCTGTACACAACAGTACACAATAGCTTTCAACTCCCAATTGTGTATCAAAAATTACTGATAAATAAGAACATACACTGAATATTACACCTGTGAAAATACACAATATTAAGCTATGATTTGCAGTATCTGAAAAATTAAATTAGTTTATGCATAAGCTGGAGAAAATTCTAATAGTAGTTTTTCCTGTACAGAGTTTTGGAAAAAATCAATATGAGGAAAATTACTGCTCCATTACCAAGTCTTTCAGTTTCCCACAATACTCCCCAGTATATTTCTCAAGAACCTAGTACGCCCTGTCAGTGCTACCCTGAACTGACAGCTATATTTCTAACATACAATTGCCAGCTTGGTGAGACAGAGCACCGGAAAGTCGATGAAAGCTGTAGATACTCATCAGTCCTCAAGAAGTTTTAATACGAACTTGCACACAAACCCCATGATATATCCTCTTGAAGAATGATGTCTCTACGGGAAATCATGGGTCTACATATCTGAAGAGCAGAATGACTGCTCTGACAACAACATATTTATTATGAAAAAAAAAGTAACAGAAGGGCCAAATTTCATTAAGAGGTAGCACAATGGGAAGGTATTGGGAGAATGTAAGTCCATTTCAGAGAGAACACAACCTTTCACACTACCGAATTCAGGGAGGAAGGGGCTGATCTACTGAGTAGGCACTGACAAAGCAATCGAAAGCTGACACAGGGTCAGTTGTTGTAACTTCTGTATTCCGTCTGCCTCAGGCAAAAATAAATTTCTAGCATGATTTTTGTGTGTGTGCATGTGAGCATACTTTATTTACTGCTTTTGCTGCTTGGATCCTTTTTCTTTTCATACAAGGTATATATTTTAGACACAAGATTTCTTCCATTTAAAAAACCTAAGGCATTCCAATCACATTACATCAAAACCTGAGGTACGGACAGCAAATAATATTATTTCAGAGCTTTCAAATCTATAATTAAGGTTATATATTCAGCTCCTGTTTTAAGGCAGAAAAGCTTTCTTCACTGCTTCTCTTAAGGCTTCCAAGATTAAAACCAGGGATGATTTCTGTGTTCCTCCCAGGCTACCTGTCCCTGCTTCCACCCTCTGTAGGTTATAACTTGTATTCCTATAACTAGATAAACACCGTCCTGAATATATCTGACGGACACAATGAACCATAGTAAGGCATGTGTGGGCTGAAGGACTGGTTGGCTTCAAAATAATATGTATTTTCAAATTACAGAATGTATTAATTGTTAAGAAAAAAAAATTTACATGAATGGGAAAGGGATTCTTAAAAGCAATCCATTAATCTCTCTTCTAGATCATAATGTTCAAATACATTTAAATCACAAGTTAATCAAAATATAACCACCGTATTAGCCAGGTCACTAGAACTACAGTAGGCTCAGCAAGATGTCTCTCTCAGGTTCCATTTAATTCCCATTCATACACAGTAAGTAAATCATTGATTAGATGTAGGCAAGTTATTTATATTACTGTTGTTCAAGAGGATTTCTTAAACGCAGCCTGTCATCTAGTATGTCACAAACATACACACTTCCATATTCTATATAAATGCTGACACAAGGACTGCTTTGTCCTTGTCAGACTGCAGCACGTAGAGGAGAGCATATGATAGTGGTCTCTGTTTGTAAAGAGATAAGCAATAACATGATCTTGGATATTAATAAATCCAGTCTACCTGCCTTTCACATTACACAAATAATTCCACTCCGTTTTTATCAAACAGTAAACATTAGGTGGAGAGAGGAAACTAATGTTTGTCAAAAGAAGATCAATGAAGATGAAAGTGTTCCATTTATTGATTACTAGATGTTCCTTCAAATTAAAACACCACTAGATGATGTCTCAATGTTTAAAAAGAAATGATTTGCTATTTTTTCCTGCAGTGGGAGATAGCTGCTGGATGAAGTTTTCCTTTAGCCAAAAAGCACATATTCAGCAGAAGTTAATTGCTTCGCTAATTCATCTTTGCTAAGTGGTGTTCTAAGTTACTGCTGTCAAAACCAGATCAATTCTATGGAAATACTTGAATTGGTAATCTATGTGTTTGACTCAAAACTAGTTTAAGAGATTTGCTCAAAGTTCTTCAAAAACCATAGAAAAACTAAAGACATCTGGCTTCTAATACCATGGGAGTTGTGAAAAATTTGAACATTCAGAAGATAGTAACATGCTGAGTTCCTCATATAGACCTAAATAGCTCCTTGTGGAGACCTATATAGTTAGAATGATGTAGATATTTGAATTGGTCCCTCAGAGTCCTTCTGAATTTGGTCCATTGATAGATAAATGCCTTTCTATTTAGGTGCTCGGCTCACTCCTCTTAAGGGTACAAAGGAGTATTTTGTATGTGCGGATCTAAGAGTTCTTCATGCCATAATACATCTTAGAAGCTTCCATCTGCCTAGAAAAGCATGAGGGGTTTTTTGTACCAATATTTACACACAGCAGCTTTAGTTCAAGGGATACAACTCTGTCACAAAATGCATACGTGACAAACAGAAAAAATATCAGTCAAGAAATGCTGGAGTTACTACCTAGGCCATTTGCAATTTGTACTGAAGCAAGATGAAAAAAAAGAGGAGATATCATTGTGGTTTAGATATTCAAGTCTTGCAGTTTTGCTGCCACAATTCATTTCCTTAATTATACTGAAAATAATTTGCCCTGAGTGTTAACAGACTTTTTTTTTTTTTTTTTTTTTTTTAAATGGTAATATATGTAAAAAGCCTTTGGGGCTTAATGAATTATGTAACATATGTTTTCCTTCACTAGGACTGGAGATCACTTGTGGAAATTTCATAAATATAGGAAATTATTATTATAAGAACTTGGGGAAGTCAGGTTATAGTAAAGTGCCTGCTCTGCAGCTTTTTTTGGTTTTTAGTTTTTGTTTTTTATTAATTCCTCATCTTTGTTAAATAAACCTATACCACAAAACCAAAATGGTACAGCAAATCCAGTATGGCTTTTAGATCACATTGGAGGGAAGAGTACACATCTGTAAGAGCACATCAATATATTCACGTATTTTCAAGGATGCTGCTGCAATTCTTGCAAATCTGAGAGGTGGACAATATGTGAGATCAAGATGCACATATAGAGCAGAAATAAATTTGGAGAAATAAGCAGAACAAATGCCAGCAACACCCATCTTGCAATTCAGTCCCCATGTAAATAGGTCTCCAAGAACCTTTTAAGAGTACAGTTACCTCACATGCTTTGAGTCTGTAAGTCTTTATGTAAAAGGAAAGGTTATGGTTCTGTGTTTGCATTAAATTATAAGAGCTAGGGACTTTGAGAGAATTATGGATAGGAGACAGAAAATAAAAACTCACGTCTTGATATCAAAAAATGGGCACTTAAATACTACTGTTATCAGCAGAGATTATATACTTCCTGGATTTTCTATCAAAACCAGAATTGTGGAAATACAGCTTTCTGATTTTTCATCAAACCAGAGTTAACTTCAAATGTTTCATGTTCTTTTCCTGCTCTATAGGATCCCAATTTCATTCTTCCCAGGAGGTGGAATGTGTCACATAAAAGGGATGTAGTCAGGGCAGAGGCATCTGACAATAAGGACAGTCACTTCAACAGCCCAAACTACAACTACTCGCTGATGTGAGTATTCGTGTATTTGGTGTATTCATGTGGAATAAAAAAAAAAATTATGTCTGTTGGCCACAGACAGTGAACTTCTGCTCAGTCTTTCAGTAACAGAAATAACTACTTGTGGATGAGCACATTAGCTGAGTACACTATGATTTAAAAAAAAAAAAAGTCTTTAATTCTCACTGAGATTTTAAAAGTGTTAGAATAATAAACTGCTGAACAAAGGCATAGGAACAGAAAATATTAAATAAGCATTTTATTTAACCTGAGATACTGCTGGTTTTATAATTTAAAAATCTGTGATATTTAAGTGCTCTAGAAAATAACCAAAATGAGTGATGAAATTTAGTAAACAAATTGCTATTACCAAAAAGCAAGCTATTTCAGCTGTATCAAGTTCAACAAGATTGTAATTTATGAGAAATGAAAGAAGAAAGTAGAGTTCAGAAATAATACCAATTAGGTCTCAAGTGTTGCAAATAAGGAATGAAAACATGTGAGACAGAAAAAAAAAAAAAAAAGGGAAAGACTGTAGCAACTGAAATGGGGGGGGGGGGGGGATTGTTGGTTTTTTTTTTTCCTAGCTGCTTCTTCCCATTTTTCTGAAGACTTAAGTGGTGTCAGCAGAAGTCTGCCTCACTGCTACCTATTGGAGAGACTGTGTGTTTCCCTTCTCAAAACTATTAGAACTATACATTTTCCATAATTCCACATTTATAGAGTGGTTAAGTCATTAAAAACTTATAACATTCACTTTAAGTACAGAACCCCTTTTTTAAAAAGGCAAGGGACCATGTTTTTCCTTTCTGAAAACAGAATTGATTGGTGTTATGGTAAGTACCAGTCACCTCATTTTTCTTTCTACTCTCCAAGTACCTTGACTTTGTACTTAACTTACAACCTATCCCCACTCCCCAAGAGCCACACGTTTTATAGCCTATGAATATTTTGTTCTGCCTTTAGTGAACGTGCAACAACAACAAAAAAAAAAGGTTTAATTTGCAAGTGTCATGAGTTACACATTGTCACTTTGCTTCACTTTCTTAATATTCTTATGAAGTCTTGCACTTGCTCATCCTACTACATTAATTATATAAACAACACTCAAAAATAGCTGTGCAAATTAAGCTGCCTATGGGAGCAGAGAAAAGGAAAACTGGCAGGGTATCAGCAAAAAGATGAAATAAACCAGTGCATTCTCATGTTCTCTCACGGTAACTGGACACCAATACTTTAATCCATTTTCACAAAATCTCCACAAAGTCTGATTTTGCAGCTCTGTAAAGTCACTTTCATTTCCAGAAATCTGCTCCTGTCCCCACTCCCCCAGAAGAGCAATGGCCAACGAGCTGGATTATCATAAATTCAGCAATCAAATTTACACAGCTCTGGAGATGCACGTAAAATGAGAATTGTATCTTTATTTCCTTTGTGGCATTTCATCAACCTCTTCCTCAGCTGATGGTAGAAGTTAATAAAATCCTATTAACACTAAGAGCTTGTATTAAGTTTGACAGTTTACAAATTTCAGGGGTTTTCATTTCAAATATAAGCAGCTTGAGATACTCTACAGTTTCACTGTGTAAAACTGTTAAAATTTGGATAAAGTTGATAAAATAATTTTGGTGTATTTTTTCCTCTTCCTTTAAAGAAAGCAGCAGCAGCAAATCAAACAAACAAACAAAAAAAGCCCTTATAATCCTGAGAGATTCACATTAGTCTAACCAGGAAGATCGGAAGAATCGTAACAGATCTATATTTAGAGCAAAACATTCACCTGATCCAAACGCTATTTGAAAATAACACAGCCCTTCCTAGGGACTCCATGGGCATTGTACCAGGCTCTGCTGCTCTTTATAATCACAAGTAACCACTCTTGCAAAATGAGTAACACATCCTAAGAGGAAAAGGCTTAAAGCAACTGAACCTTTAAATAGGTAAATAGAGATACCAGCAGCAGGGATGGAGTTGGCGACTGCAGAAAGAGCGATCAAGGGTATGGCTGACCAGCTGGTAAATGAATTAGGAATTACGCCAGAACAAACTTGGGGACAAATCTAAAGCTATTCCTGCAATTGGGCAAATTGCCATAATTTCTGCACTTATCCACCTGGTGATTTAAATTCATGTTAAATACTGTTTGAAGAAAACAAACACCAGTCCCAGCTGGTGCTATTCTTCCAGTACTAACTTCCTTCACAGAAGAATGTTCTCTCAGAGAGGAACGTGGTAGAAGGCATTTAAGAAGTATCTAGAAAGCTCTCCTAAACAAGAAATCTAAATCCAAAGCACGTGACTGGAAATGTGAATGAAGAAAGAAGGGAAGAAAGGACCAAATTTGGCCCAATTTCAGGAAATCATGCAAGAATGTGCAACGTAGAAATCTCAGTATTTTCCTCAATAGACTCTGAGGGTCAAAGGGCTAAGAAAAAAAAAAAAAAAAAAAGAGAAATTGAGAACATGAACAGAGTACAGGCAAATGTAGAAGAAAATGGAGAGAAATATAGCAACAGCAACAGAAAAAATGGGGTGCAGAGAAAAAATAAGTGACTCAGAGCCACTCGCATTACAGCGTTGCTTTAGCCTCTTTAAGGGGGTGGAAAAAAAAAGGCTTGGCCTCATTTGATGTGGACTGGGAGCTGTGGAGAAGTTGCTATTAGCATGAACAGCAAGCAGAGTTTAACACAGCTTTAGGTTAGATTCTGATTTTTTCAAAACCTTCCCCCAAACTATAGTACCATTTCTGAACAAGACTGAAATATCCTTTATTCCTAGTCAAAGGAACTACATTTTTTTCAGAATAAGGACTTCCCAACTATTCTCAACCCCCACCATACTTTTTTGTCACCATTGCACTGAATAGACTTTGAGAATCAGGGGGAATCCTCATTCTTAAATTTAATTTCTAACTGTCTTTACTCTTGCTCCTCTGCTTAATAAAGGAGAAATGTTCAAAGATTCTTTTTTTTTTTTTTTAATCTCAAAGCCTGTTAGAAATTTAGTCCTTACTGGACACCTGAAAGATACAGATTCTTCCGGTTAATTTACCAAATCAGGATAGCACCACTCAGATGATACAACTGGAAAATAATTACGGGTTTTGTATCAACATCCTTTTCAATACCAACAATTCCAAACGCCACATCGAGTTTGTGGCTATACATAGATTCCTCAGATCACCACTCTTACTGCATAAGACAGTCTTGGACTGCTCACAAGACAGAGTGGGAGGCTTTATTTTGAAGCAAACATTGCCTCTAGTAAGGATGTTTGCACACAGCAATAACTTGCTAGTGTTTAAGGCCAGAAGCATTCCTAACACCCACTTATAAACATACAAATATATCTTTTTTTTTTGCCTAGAAACTGTACTTTATAACAGAAAAAGAAAACTTTTCCTGCTTCAAGTAATTATGTCCAGATATGATACCAGGTATATTATATTTAGTCATCGATCCATCACACTGACTACATAAACATTCACATAACACTAATAGTACATCATGTATCCATGGACACTCTGAAGTTGCTGCCCTGACATCTGATGCTGTCTACTCTCCTTTTGCAGTCCTTGAGCTCAGGGTACAAGGACAGAGTGGCACAAATTTGTGAATTCAGCACCACAGTTAATTTATTGGCACTACAACTGCGCTGTTTAAGTAGTTAGAAGTACAATCTTGTGGGCTTAAATTTCCCCCTAAACTGCAGAATAAAAAGATGCCTTTCTGTGGTGCTCACACAGGTAGAATTTCAGGCTTGAAAACTAAACAATATATTTAACTATATTTTTTATTTATTTGTAATGGATGACCTATCTAAATTGCCACCTAAAGCTTACAGTTGGTCAAGTGAAATCTTTATATTGCCAGTCTACACCCAAATACCAACCATAGTTAAGGTCAGGATTTGAAAATAAAAATCATAAACCCAGGAAAATGAAAGCATCTGAAATCCTTTCTTCACAAAACAGTGGTTGAGAGCTGTACTATGTCACCTGATCAAACCTTTGCATTGAAAGCTACACATTCAACGTGTAAGGTCTGGTGAGCCACAGTTCCTAACATTAGGTACAGCGTATTTTTAAACTGGTGCATACTGAGAATAGGTTGTTAAGCACCTGAATCTCCTAAGAAAGGAAGAGACCTTAATATTGTTCCCCAATCAAAACTGAAATAATCGTATGCTGTCAAGTCAGCAGTGAAATATAAATACAGTGCATAGGACTAATCTTCTTTCTGCCTGCTTGTGATATCATTATGAGTGATGCATTTTTAGCTTTATATCAGCAGACAACATCTCAACCACCTTTGGTATTTTACTGCTGTGCTGACTAACAAAATACAGCATGTGACCCCTTTTATTTTCTGGTTCATCAGTTTTATGTTCTTATTTACTTGCCATATATTTTAAATCTGATGATACCCAACACAGGCAGCTCAGAATATGCTGCATTTAAAAGATATAAGATGGCAGTGTCTTAGATTTCCTAAAAGCTTATTTTCAAAAAAATTAGCTGCATATGTGTTTATTTTTTTTAATGTATAGCAGTCGATCAAACAAAGGAGTGGCAAAGCAGACAGAATTACAAGATTCTTCTGTGGTTTCCAACCTGGAGAAACACCCCATTGTGCCCTTGCAAAAGTTTTTTGTACACTCTGCTGAAAGTCATGGACTTTGTTTCCTTGCTGCAAAACTTGACAATGCAATGGCCTCACATGGAAGGCCAAGTGCTCAGCTAGCACAAACTGACAGAAGTCCATCTATCTTCACATCTGACTCGGCACACATCTAATTACACTCCTAAGTTCTAGCATAGAAAAACAAAGTCTTCAACACGTTTCACTGCCAGCAAACTCTGCTTTCACTCATCCTGTGATTTCAAATAATGCTGGGAAGACCTAACTCCACTCTTGCTTTGTAGTAAATGACAAATAAGAATCTTTTCACAGTTTGCCACTATCATAACTTGAATGATTTTGCTTCATCTACCAGAGTAATTGATTTTGTATGATAATCAACAACTGTCAGATCAACTGTTAGCAGCAACTGCTGTCATATCCCTGTTTAGCAGTGCCCTTTTGTGAGTGGCTAAGTTAAAGACAGTCATGGTTTTAAATGGGAAAGAACAATTTCTAAAAACTGATTTTTGTCCTTCTAACTGAAATAGTTTAAATGTTGCAAACACCCCAAAATAATGAAGTTGAGCACAAACTTATTTCTTGCCATTAATTATTTGGACCTGGGAAAAATTACCAGAGTTGGAAAGAAACTCCAAACCAATCAGAAAAACCTGCTGCTTGTAGATAACAAACTGTAAATTTAAAAATATGATTTTTTAAAAATAAAACTTCTGAAATAAAGCCTATAACTAATTCAAAATTGTGAGGGGTTTTTTTTTTTAAGACTTCATTCTTTCATCATGGTTAGGCTTTTTTATTTATACAATATATATTTTATTAGAATTTAAGAGAACAGTTTCTAATCAAACAGCCTCCATCCCACGGATTAGCTGATTGACTGGAAGCCTTTGTTCAATGTGCATCTAGTATGTTGGAAAGCTTGACTTTATCTCCTCTACATAATAAAAATTAAGAAAGTTTTAAAAATGTAGGCATTTAAAAGGGAAGTACTCTGAAAGGTAACAGAAAAATATTTATGTATACATCTGCCTGCTTTATTTCTTAGAGTTGTTGGGTTTTGGTGTTTTGTTTTGTTTTTTTCCACCAACACATCTCTCTTCTAAACCAACAGTACTAATTTGTTAAGTCTTTGACTTCTTTAGCCCCTTATGCTTTCACTGATTCAGCAGGAACACTGTCAAACACCTGGTGCTTTGCTGTTCCCGAGTAGTTCAATTATCACTTGGATTGCATCAAAATTAGGTTCTTTTTACAAATGGCTCAGCTGCCCTCTCTTGAGATTATTTTCATGCTCAAACAGTGGCTCTTGATCAAGGGGTGGTGTACAATGTATCTAAAGGAAATTTCATCTGCTTCTTTTTCTTTTCATCTTTCCTAGGCTTACAAGTACGCAGTGTAAGTGAGCCTGGGAAACCGGGGCCAATAAGAGCAAAGACATGAGAAGCTGAAACACAAAGGAGAGAGAAAGCCACCATTACAGAAAGTAAGAGACAACAGGGCAGCACTAGAGTAGTTGAGAATCACTGCAGTAGAACCGCAGTACCGGTCAATCTTCTGTAGACCAACAGCTAGGGACACTGCGGTTCAAGATACTTGCTCCCACCGTCCCTTTCCCTCCCTATACTACTGTCAACATCAGGAACACTCACTAGCAGTGTTCCCCCTCCTCCCCAGATGCTTTCCAGCAGTAATCCTAAAAGCATTCAGAGAAGGACTTCACCCTTATTCTAATCATGCCGTCACATATAACACCTTAAGGCCATTACAGAGCTCATTCCATGCTGTCATATAAAAATCTGTTCTGGCTACTAATCAGTATAGCCTGAACAGAAAATGGCATTTTTTTTCTAAACATGGGATTATTTAAAAGTATATGTTCACCACTTAAACTCAACTCCTTTATCCAGTATCAGTTTTTAGAGGCAGCTGATGATCTGAATGGCTCTCTTCAAGCAAACGCTAAGTATAACTCAAATCACATTTGTGAACAGAACAGAATGTGCAGGAGACAGACACTGACAAATAACTCTGCAGTCTTCAGTTACCTGTGGCACTACTACTTTCAAGCGAGTCTCATCAGATAACCAAGAACAGTTTGCTGCTGGAATTGGATAAAACAGTAAGGCATCTAGTTTAATAAAGTGTTTGTGTTCTTGATCAAAATATTATATGAAAGCTGTGGTCAGGTTAAATTGAATTCTTTGAAAGAATAATGAAAGAGATTTGGTCACAGTACTAAGAAAAATGACTTCATAATAAACCAAAGTATAGGGAACGTTTTCTGGGACTAAATTCATGTGCTTCTCCCCTTAAGAAATACAATTGGCTGTTACACTAATCTGATGCTTTTAGTTTTCTTTATGAATTAAATTGTCCTCTCTTTAGAGGCTCAAGTGTAATAAAACTCTCCTCTAAGCATTAAGCAGCCATAGCATTTCCTCACAAAAACATAGTCCTTTCGATGTGAAGAGACTTTAGCCTGATTTGACTAATACACAAAAGATAGACACAGGGATAGTTGCCCTAATTTTCTCTAAAACTATCAAGATACCAGCCATGACAACCATGGGGCCACTGGAGTTACAAAATTTGCTAATCTGAGTATCAAGACAAAAATAAAACCAATAGAACTAAGCAGTTCCTTTTCAGATATTTGCTATATTTGTTTTCAGCTATTGTGCTGGGACATGCTAGTTAAATCGTATCTGTTAATTCATAATCAAAACCTCTATCTTAACTATAAATACAATTAGTAAAACTCGGCACTCAAAAGCCTTATGTTTAATTTTAAATCTCAAACCATTACAAAAGAATTTGAGGTTGCTATTATAGAACATTCAAACACTTATTTCAGGCTTTGACCTTAATCATACATTTTGTTTGAATAACTTCCAAGTAATAGAGCTCATCTCACACAATGATGTAATGTAGTAGTCACTTCCTTTTCTCAATTAAATTCTCCCATTCAGTCATTTTGCACCACCCCAAGTGACTAATTATATTTGAGACAGGTGAAGTGTATGAAAACTCATGCTACAAACACTTTTCAAAGTATAGTGGGCATAAGAAATTATGCGACCGACCAAAGTGAGAGGCAAATAAATACCCAGAAGTTAATCAATTATCTAGAATAGAAGTAAACTTTAATTTCTAGAGACTACAAATCAGATTCTTCATATAGAAAAGTTTTTCTTAGTCACAGTAGCAAAAAAGACCTAGAAAAAAACCCACAAAATTTAAAAAAATTCATAGGAGAACAAATACTTATGCAAAGCCACTTTAATACAATGCTACAAACATTAAGAGCTTTATTCTTCCACTAAATACTGGAAGTTTTGCTACTTCCAACCCTACCACATCCAACTAGGAACAGAAAAAAAAAACATCAACCAGAGCCCTGTGCACAGGAACTCTTAAGCAGCCAGTTTAGACTATCGGTAAAACAAAGTTTTAACCAAAAAATTCCGGGCTTTTACTACGTCCATTTAGGAGTTCACATCTATCTAGGAGTGTATTTCAAGAGTATTTAACATCATAATACAATGTAAAATGTGCAGCAAATATGCCGCTTGAAGTCACCAGCTACAGCAAGTTTTTTGCTTATCAACAGCTATTTTACACTGACCAGGATTAAAAAGGCAGCTCTTGTTATAAAAGAACATCTCTGCTTTCAACCTCTATTCCCATATGTTTACACTATCTGTTCAAAGACCTATTAGATCTAAACTCTTTGATATATATGACCGGCTACTTCTGCACAGCTTTTTGTAAACCGAAATCTAAAGCCACCAGGGAAAAGGACAAATCACTTCTTCTATCAAGTGTTTTCAGTATCAATTTGCTATGAGCAGGCAAGGTTTTTGCTTTGTTTTTCAGTGCCCCAGTACATTATGGGTTTAGAAGGACATGTGAAAAAGAATAAATTCAGCTCTTTACTAATACATTTTAAATTTTATTATTTCTGATTAACACAAAGATGAATGGTTTTATTTTTGAATAAAGATTCCAGTGGAAGGTTCTGGGCATACATGTTGGATACTGCTACTTATTTCTCCTGAGAAACACCACTCCTGAAGTGAATGCCAGTCTGTTGGGACCTATTCGTACAGAGATAACTTCTGGAATCAGATCCTCTTTATCCCAAATACCTTGTTTTAAGAACTTAGAAACAAGCTTCAGGTTTAGTTCAGACATCTACCATATATACAAGGAATAAGAGACATATTAAGTCAGGAATTAGTAAATAAGAAACATCTAGCAAATCTTCATTCATTCCTTGAATGAAAAGTGATAACTTCTCTTTCAAAACACAAGAACTCACGAGCTTTGTTTTGTCTACAATATCCCAGGGATAGCCTAGAATGACAATATACTACTACACCCAAAAAAACCCAACCAACCCAAAAAAACAAGAAAAGCCAAACAAAACAACTAAACAACACTAAACTACCACACCACAACAAAGAGTCCAAACCACACACAGAAACTGTCATTGCAAAGCTTTTCAAAATGAAAAAAGTCATGTTCCAACTCAAAGGCAAAAACAGACTCAGAGCTGAGACGTGGGTCTTAACTACACATACATTCACAGTATTAACTACCAACCACTGACTGTTAAAAACAAAGCCAAACACTGACCAAAAGAATTCTTCAGTGTATTAATAACTCTTCAGTATTAAATCTGGATTTTGATTTTTTGAATAAGGTGCAATTCTGAAAGCAGGGCACTTTTTATAAACTGCTTATCTTGCCAATAGTCCTAAACCACATCCACAAAACAGCTTTTAAAACTTGTATTATTTCATCAGGAAAAGGGTCCTCAGACAGATCTCTCTACTTCTCAGCTCTGAATTTTAATTGAGCAGAGTTCTGCAAACTAACTAAATGATGCATGAATGTGTATAGATTCAAAGTTCAATTTCTTCAATCAAAAATCCAGAAGGCACTGCCAAAGTTGGCCTGGGGGGTGGGGGAGAAAGGAAAACCAGCATCTGCTAATATTAAACTCAGACTTTGCCACTCCAAACAGAATTACAAAACCTCATCTAATGACAGAATAATTAGGCATACATAAAGCAATCATTGGCACACTGTCAGAAATAGAATCTTTAGAAAAAATAAAAAAAGATACAAATATCAGCACTTTCACTAGCATTCACTAAGTCTCTAGCTTTTGCTTCCCCTGACTAACTCCAATCAATGAGTCAACTGCAGCAGGTCGAAAGCAACTGTGATAAAATGCCACCTTATGAAGTAACTGCCTTCATAGATCTTACCAAATGAGTCATAAAACTATTCATCAATATCACACCTTGTGCAGCGCAGCACAGTTATGAGGTAAGCTCAGGGAGTTCTCTGATCAGAAAAGCTTACTGACTCTGTTATTCCATTTGCAGGCTATAAATCATTGTTTCTTACATTGGGCACCACCATTAAGTAAGGAATGAAAACATCCACTATCATTATTCGACAGCTAACAAGGCATTAACCTTTTCATTAACAGTGTTGACAAATTCAAATCCATTTTAAAAGCTCATTTGCATCATATCCTAAAAATGGGAAGTAGAAGGGATCAGCCCAACAACTTGATTCTGTGCTATAGCTTAAATTTTTGCTTTCTACTTATGTATATATGTGAAGTATACATCACCACATCTGGTTATATCCCAGTGCCCTCAGATTTTCAGTTTGCAACTGCTGTATTAAACTCAGACTTATGGCCAGCAGCTCTGTGATGTTTCAACTTCAGCTTGCTTACTTACCACCAATTATAAAACATGGTACGTAAAAAGGAAATGCTAAAAACTTTGGCAATTTTTTACTTGAGGAAGAGAGAAAAAAGGGGTAAGATAGAAAAAGATGACAGCAGAGTACTCAGATAACATCAGATATGCAGCATCCAGAAATACAAAACGATTGTAGTTTCAAATTTTAGAAATCCCATCTAATTCCACTTGAAGTGGCCCTTATAGAACAATTAAATTACCTCTGACAGCAGTGACTGTTCTCCATTACTGTTATCAAATTTGAGATGAAGCAGAAATTATACATCAAAAAGGGTATAATGAGGAACACTTCAAGTGCAGAGATAAATGCTCTCCTGCGCACAAAGCCCTGAAATACGCAAGGTGATAGACTTTGAATATATTTAGTTTGTGAGAAACTCCACTCAGCCCTTGTTTCACCTATACTGAACCAGAGACAGGAATTAGTTCCTCCCACACTTTATTTTCTGGCTTTTTGGATAGGTAAAGCCTTTTTCATGTAATTAGGAAGCTACCATCCAGGATCAGTCCTAAGAGAGACTCAACAGTCATCCAAAATAAAAACCAACAAATAGACACTAAACATGGGCCAAGATTTCTTTCTGAGTTCCAAGAAGATATCTGGTGTTATGTAATTTCAAATTTATGCATATCATAACAGCAAGACATATAGCACTTATTGTGGTCTTTAGGGAAAATTCATTTCTCAAATACACAGTGTTTGGCTTTAGTGACAGACACATGCATTTGGCAACATGATCTTTTAATTGTAAGTAACAAGAACCTATTACAGTCACAAAGAAAATCACAAGATGAAAAAAATCATTCTAGAATTGGCACCTAGGAGACTGGTGAGGCAGCTTCGCTGTAAGTCATGGTGCTGCAGAGACCCGAGATACCTGCACTGCTATTGACTAACGATTCTAAACTGCCTGTATTCAGCACAAACTCATATTGTCCAAACTGCGTGTGCTGTGCACAGGCTCTGTCAGATGCTTTCATTTGTCTCCCTAGAGGAACATACAAGAAGGGATCAGCGGTGCGTTCACCTTCCCTCATTCCCATCTGTACTCATCAGGTTCAAAGATGAAAGAAAAACTGCTGCTAATTAAATGGGCTTTGAGTTAGACACTGCTCGCCCATAACAACTGCTTCATAATTATTTTCCTATAAATTAATCTTTACAGTCAAAACTAACATGCATTGCCATTTTGGCAGAAGGAAGCTGAACAGCATCCAGTGCATGCTGTGGAAGTTTGTATTTTCCCCTCACTAAGTAAAAAACCCTCTCAAACTGACTTCTCACTTTCTGGCTCCACTGACAGTAAGTAAAAGCTTATCTGTGCTGCCTTGCAAAGCACACACAATGCTTTAAGATTGTACCCATAAAGTCTGTGTCACTTAAGCCAAGCAAGTTCTTATGTAGGGTCCAAGGCAGTGGAAAAAAAAAAAAAAAAACAAAAACAAAACAACAACCAAACCATGAACAGAAAAATATGCTTTAAAATACCATCAGGACAACATACCGTTTGAAGATATTTTAGAGGATTTATGCCAAAAGCAATGTTCTTGATAAATAATCAGTATTCATTTGAAGTTTCTTATATTTTAACATTCTTTGAAGTCACGCTAGGAAATCTCTTTCGAGATCCAGACAGTTCTACCAGAACTAGCTCATTCTGAAGTGTTTGTTATTTGACACTGGTTTCTTAATTGCTTCAATTTACAAGTTTTTTTTCCCCGTAAGTAATCTCTCAAAAAATTACTTTCTCAAAAACACTTCAGAAATTTTAATTTTCTCTTTGCCAGTGCTTCTGCACCATGCAATCTTATATGTGTTTATAGTCTAACAACTATATAAGTCAGCACGTGCCTTTTCTTACATTTCTGTAATTAAAATTAATAGTATCCTTGCTAAAATTAATTTTCTGAAACTGCAAGAGAAATAATTTTATCAGTAAATAATTTCTTAAGGTAGCTGTCCATATAAGTAGACAAATTTCAAAAATTAGACCTTCCCTTTTCTCCCACCCACTCCAAAATCCCAGAAGTTTCAACGGAATATACAATGCAATACAAATAATCCAAGTTGGTTTTAACTTTTTTGCTTGGGACTTGGAAGACTAATATAGAGTAAAGAGGAGTAGGAACACACTAAACCCCATACTGGGTGAATTTCTCAAAGGAACACTTAGAGAATTAGCCAATAAAACTCAGATTAAGATATCTCAGACTAGTGAGATACTGCCAGCTGGAGCTGAACTTCTAAAATAGCAAATGTGTCTATGTGTCTAGGCCTCCAGTTGTCTTTAAAAAATTTGGACTGTCACAGATTTTTCAAGACTTTGGAAGAACTTCAGCTATAAAGGTCTACATGGCAGTTTTTTTTCTAACCACAGTGAAATTTAAAATTAAAAAAGTTGTGCAGAAACATGAACAAAGACAACACAAAGAATGAATTATTTTTTTTCACTAGCTCTAATAACGATTTTACTGTTAACTACTAGTCCTACCTACCGTATAATACAATTTGGTACATGTAATTAGTGTTAATGCCAGATGAGAATCAATGACTAACTACTCATTTCCTATCTATAAACACACACACACACACCCTTATTTCTCTATGGAAGGAAATGGTGCCTTAAAGTTGCCTTAACAAATAAAAAATCATGTTTACTAAAAGACATTACTAAAAGAAAAAAAAAAAAAGGCATATTTTCCAGAAAAACTGACACAGACTACCAAATTTATTTTTCTAAAGCCATTTCCTATAAAAGGGCAGCGATGATTAAATAGTAGAAGTGAGATGCATAGTTAATTCTGATCAAAATCTCTGAACTCATGATCAGTTTAATGCCAGCTGCCCAAAAATGTTTTCCATAGCTCGCAATGCATCATTCCTCCCAACAGCTCCTAGATAAAAACCAAGTACAGACACAAAAATAAATTATATACTGAACACACATCCAGTTTAAGTGCAAAAAAGAGCATTTATGAATTACTTTCTCTGTAATAAATCCAAAGTCTAACTCAATTCACATCATTTAACATTCAAGAGAATGAGCATTTTCCCCTATCTGATGGAATTATCTAATAGAGCTGCAAGAATTACATGTTCAACTAGTTAGAGAAATACAGATTTTCTACACTGGCAGATTTACAGCAATCTGAGACAAATACCATCATCTGTTAAATAAAGACTTAGCAATCTGGGATTTTTTTTTTTTAATACCTAAATATTGTAGGAAAGCTGTTGCTAATACCTGTTCTACAGACATTAAATTGCCTGAGATACAGTCAGCCTCTGCACATGCTCCATGGTCAGATTTACTTAGGCTCTAATCAATATGTTCCATGCATCTTGTCTATATTGGAGCTCTTCTTATTACATGCTCAATTGATTCACTGAACAACAGCAAGCTGTAAAAGGCTGTACTCCCATGGATAAAGCAGATGTTGTTCTGACCTCCACCCACTGGCTCAGCTCGTTTTCTGTCTGCCTTCAGTAAAAAAAAAAAAAAATTTAAAAAAAAATCTCAGCTATACATTTTGCCCTTGAACAAGAGATTACATTCATTATAAAGAAGTTGTTGCTATCTTCCCCTTATTTTTTTTAAAAAAAGCCACCACAAAAACCATAGTAAACTACTTATTCCTAAGAGTTTTAGAGAAATATCCTCTATTCTGAAAAATTTGAAAATTTTGAAAACACACACATCACATTCTAGAAGGCAACACTAAAGCAAAATAAAGAATCAGATTGCTCAAATTACTGTATAGATTAACAGAAATGCCATGGAATGATATTGAGCTGGAAGAGTTCTGTTTCTTTAATTAATTGCTATCTTTAAAATTATGGCAGCATGAAAAGTAGAATTTATTTTTTTAAAAAAAAAAAATCCCCTTCTTGGGAGAACAAGGGAATCTGATAAAAAAAAGAAAAAATTCAAACAGGAGGTACAAAAAAGATCCTAAAGATAGCAGCCATAAAGGAAATGGAGGTATAAAGGGAGAATTGTGATCTGAAAACCTAGGATATTGCTTTTGAGAATATCTGGTATAAGGAAGACCAAATTGAGATACTGATATAGCAAATATTTATTATATTTGGAAGATTATTTAATAGGCTATACTGAATCCTGGAAAACCTGTGGGCAGACATAAAACACTAAAATATCCCAATATACAGAAAAAGTGAAAGGGCTTTTAAGCACACTACTGTGAAACAATAAAGCCTATTTCTGCACCATGAGAGTCCCTGCTACTATCTTTGAGTAACAAAACAGATCTGTGAGGAAAAAAAGGTTCCTAAGACAACAATACATGAGCATGTAATTGCTTAGCCCTGTTAGTATCATAAGATTTAGTAAAAAAAATTTAGTGTAAACTCGATAAAGTTTCATTACCTTAAAGAACCTGTGGCCTGTTTGCACCAAGACACACATTCTCTGCCAGTCAAAATACTGCCAACTAAATATATACTTCATACCCACAGCAACCTCCCCAGTCCATCTGCTGATCCAACCAGAGCAAACAATCCCAGATATTAAACACTCTCACCATTTAACTTTAATAGGACACCTGTGAATTTAAGGACTTTACAAGAAGCTCAGCTGCTATCATTAGTAAAGTACTTCACACCATGTCCCAATCCAATGTCGGGGGGGGGG